>NC_139151.1:22026259-22626259 GCF_964270905.1 Leucopleurus acutus | reverse complement strand
TTAGATTCCACATATACGTGATATCATACAGTGTTTAACTCCAAGTCCATCCATGTTGTTGCAAATGGCAAGATTGCATTCTTTTTTTAATGGCTGAGTAGTATCTTATTGTATATATATACGCTGCATCTTCTTTATCCATTCATCTGTTGATGGGCACTTGGTTTGCTTTCATATCTTGGCAATTGTTAATAATGCTGCTATGAACATTAAGGTACCTATATCTTTTCAAATTAGTGTTTTCAGACTTTTTGGGTAAATACGCAGGAGTGGAATTGCTGGGTTATATGGTAGTACTTTTTAAATTTTTTGAGGAACCTCTATACTGTTTTCCATAGTGGCTGCACCAATTTACATTCCTACCAACAGTGTACAAGGGTTCCTTTTTCTCTACAACCTCTCCAACATTTGTTATTTGTGATCTTTTTTGATAACCATTCTGACAGGTGTGAGATGATATCTCATTGTGGTTTTAATTTGCCTTTCTCTGATAATTAATGATATTGAGCATCTTTTCATGTGCCTGTTGGACATCTGTATGTCTTCTTTGGAAAAATGTCCATTCAGGTCTTCTGCCCATTTCTTGATTGGGTCGTTTGGTATTTTTTGATGTTGATCAACATAGTGTTTTGATTTCCTTCAGATATAGTCCCAAAAGTAGAATTGCTGGATCATATGTAGTTCTATTTTTAATTTTTTGAGAAACCTTTATACTGTTTTCCATAGTGGCTGCACCAATTTACAATCTCACCAACTGTGCACAAAGGTTCCCTTTAGATATATACTTTTAACAAAAAGACACAGACATTGAAAGTGAAAGAGTGGAAAAAATGTCTACCATGAAATTGGTGTGACTATAAAAAAGTAGACTTCAAGATAAGGAATATAACTAGAGATAAAAACGGACATTCCATAATGATAAAAGGGTCAATTCATCAAGAAGACATAAAAATACTAAACGTGTATGCATCTACCAAAATATGTAATATAAAAACGTATGGAACTGGAGAAAACAAAAACATCCATAATTATAGTTGGAGACTTCTTAGTAAATAATAGAGGTAGATTTTAAAAATTAGTAATGAAATGGAAGATTTGGACAACAGTATCAATCAACTTGTCCCAACTGTTATTTACAGAACACTATTTCAACAACTGAAAAACACAAATTATTTTCAACTGCACATGAAACGTTTACCAAAATGGACCTGAGTCATAAAATGTCTCTGTTTTTAATATGAATTTTCTGATGATTAATACTGCTGACTGTATTCTCTGGAAAATTATATTTTTGTGTACTTTTCCAAGATTTTTCCTGGGTTCTAATTGCATTAGCCTTTTGACTTTGAACTCATCACTTTGTGATGAGTCTGAACCTCAATTTTATTTTTATAAAATTTATGATCATTCATTCATTCATTCATTCCTGCAACTGGCAAATATTCAGTGAGTATCAGTATGTGTCAAGCACTGTCTAGATGCTGGAAATACAACAGTGAGCAAAATGTAAAATTCCTTTTCTCCTGGAGCTGACATTCTGATGGGAAGTATAACTACCTACCTCACAAGGTGATGTCATGTATTTGAAAGCACTTTTACACTGTAGAGCAAGAACATGAGTGGTTATAATTGTTATTATTTTACCTTTTCAACAATGGTGTGATTAGGAGAACACTAAAATATTCTCTCTGTCTCTAAATAGCAAACCCCATGTCCCTGCCTTGGAATTTATAATACTGATTGCTTTGGGCCAAATAATTTTTTCTAAGAATGACAAGCAAAATTTAGTAAAATTTTGAGTTTACCAATTGAGCCAGCCACCTAACAGGGAACTAAAGGTACTAGGTTCTTGTCATGTTTAATTTTTATGTCATGAGAAGGGACAAAAAAGACAAGAGCATGGGGAATTGCCATTAAGGACCAAGATGAGCATTGTGGCAACACCAAGCTCCTGTTCTGGGAACTGAATAGAGAAGAGAAGACAGCAGTCTTTATCCTCAAAACCCGAAAACCTCCACTGGGAGTCTCCAATTAGGCAGCAAGCTTGATGAAGGTGGGGAACGAGACATTATCAGGTATGTCACTATATTCCTAGCACCAGCCACACAGAGCAGTCACTCAATAAATATTTGAGGCATGACGTGAAATCCTCCATTTCAGATTTAGCAGAAATCCCCATGGGACGTTTATGAGGGTACATCAGATAGGATTTTTTTTTTTTTAATTAGGCTAAAGAAACTGCACATCTGAACCAGATAACATTCTTTCTGGAAAATTCAGAACTTACAAACTATCTTTAAAAGGTCATTCTTTTTTATGGTCAAGGCTTTGAAAGAGGAAATAAATTCTCAGTCACATCAAAGATAGAATTAATTAGGTCCTCAAGACACAGGAATTAAGTTTAAGGGGGGGGATGTCAGAGGATTATAGTTTTGTTTTGTTTTTTGGTTCAATTTAGTTAGGTTCCTTCACCATTATAACACATGCATCAAGAATACTCAGGATTCTAATTTTAGAATACTTTTGATATCCCACAAAGAAACTCATGCCCGTTAGCAATCACTCCTCATTCTCCCTTGCCCGAGCACCAGGCAACTACTCATCTATTTTCTGTCTCTATAGATTTGCCTATTCTGAACATTTCATATAAAAGGAATCATACAAGTATGACCTTTTGTTTTACAGCTTTTTTCATTTAGTTTTGTTTCAAGTTTCATTCATGTGGTAGCATGAATCAGAACTTCATTTCTTTTTTTAAATAATAATAATTTCTTTAATTCATAGTTTTATCAACTAAGTATGATAGGGACTAAGTTTTCTCATTGATATTGTTTTACCTTGCCTATTTTTAAAAAACTGTGGTAAAATATACATAACATACAATTTACAATCTTAACCATTTTAAGTGTATAGTTCAGTGGCATTAGGTACGTTCACATTATTATGTAAACCATCACCACTATTCTTTTCCAGAACTTGTTCATCATCCCATGCTGAAACTCTGTGCCCATTTAGTATATTTAACTATTCTAGGTACTTTGTATAATTGGAATCATACAATATTTGTCCTTTCATGTTTGGCTTATTTAATTTAGCATAGTGTCTTCAAGGTTCATCCATGTTGCAGCATATATCAGAACTTCCTTCCTTTTTAAAGCAGAATAATATTCCATTACATAAATATACCACATTTTGTTTATCCATTCACCTGTTGATGGGTATTTGGATTGCACCCACCTTTTGCTTATTGTGTATAATGTTTCTATGAATGTTAGTGTACTAGTATCTGTTTGAGTACTTGCTTTCAATTCTTTGGGGTATATATCTATGAGTGGAATTGCTAGATAGTATGGCAATTTTATGCTTATATTTTCGAGGAGCCATCATACTGTTTTCCACAACTGCTGTACCATTTTACGTTTCCACCAGCAATGCACCAGTGTTCCAATTTCTCCACATCCTAACCAACACTTATTATTTTCTGATTTTTTGATATATAGCCATCCTAATGGGTATGAAGTGGTATCTCAAAATTACTCATGTAATTTTGATTTGTATTTTCCTAATGCTTATTGATGTTGAGCATATTTTCATGTGCTTATTGGCCATTTGCATATCTTCTTTGGAGAAATGTCTATTCAAGTCCTTAGCCTATTTTTGAATGAGTTGGTTTTCTTGTTGTTGAATTGTGGGAGTTCTTTATATATTCTGGATAGTAATCCCTTATCAGATATGTGATTTACAAATATTTTCTTACATTCTGTAGGTTACCTGTTTGCTCTGTTGATAGTGTCCTTTGATGCACAAAAGTTTTTAATTTTGTTGAAATCCAAATTGTCAATTTCTTCTTTTGTTATATAATGCCTTTGATGTCATATTCAAGAAACCTTTGCCAAATCCAGTGTCATGAAGATTTCCTCTATGTTTTCTTCTAAGAGTTTTATAATTTTAGCTCTTACTTTTAGGTCTTTGATCTGTTTTGAATTAATTTTTGTATATTGTACTAGGTAAGGGTCTATTGGACAGGAAAATTTTTTCCTCTACCCTTCTTGGGTTCTTCAGCTGGTCTAATAATCAGATTGGCATAAGAGATTAATAGGAGAAAACGACAAGCTTAATTAGACATGTATGGGGGTCACACAAGGACAGTGAGACCTAAGGACAAGTCGGGCAGTTGAGATTTACATGCTATTTTGAGTTAAGGAATGAGATAGGGGCCTAGGGCTTCAGTGGGAAGGAGGATAATTCACAGGATGATAAGAAGAGCAGATGTTTAGTAGTCAGGTGTTCTGCCATACAGATAGGTCATTCAGATAAAAAGTTATCTCTCTTTCTGGACCAGACTCCCTATCTAAATTCTTTTAGGTAATTAAGAGAGGAGTAAAAGTTTTTCTTGAGCTTCTGGGTCTTGATTGCCCTCAGCTCAAAATAATCTATATGCCAAGTGACACATTTTGGGGAGGCTTGTTCTGAACACCTTCAGGTCCATTTTTATTATTTTGAATGTTGATATCCAGTTTTTCTATTACCATTTGTTGAAAAGGCCATCCTTTCTTCATTTAATGATCTTGGTGCTCCTGTCAAAACTAATTTTACCACATATGTGAAGATTTATTTCTGTGCATTTAGTTCTATTCCATTGGTCTATATGTTTGCCCTGATCCGCACTGAGTCCAGTACCACACCGTTTTGATTACTGTACATTTGTAGTAAAATTTGAAATCAGAAAGTGTGAGTCCTTCAACTTTGTTCTTCTTTTTCAAGACTGTTTTGACTCTTTGAGGTCCCTCGAGATTCCATATAGGTTTTAGGATGGAGTTTTCTTTTCTATTTCTGCAAAAAAAAAAAAAAAAAAAAAAAGAAAGAAAAAGAAGACCTAATTTTGGTAGGGATTGCACTGAATTGTAGGTCACTTTGGATTGTGTTGACTCAACAATATTAAGTCATGAACATGGTTAGCTTTTCATTTATTTATGTCTTCTTTAATTTCTTTCAGCAGTATTTTGTAGTTTTCAGTGTTCAAGTTTTTTACCTCCTTGGTTATGTGAATTCCTACATATTGTCTTCTTTTTAATGTTACTGTAAGTGGAATTAGTTTCATAATTTGTTTTCCAGATTGTTCATTATTAGTGTGTAGAAATGAAACCGCCCTTTGTGTGTTGAATTTTTTATCCTGCAACTTTGCTGAATTTGTTTATTAGTAATAATGTAACCAAAAGTGGGGGTCTGGCTGCTTGTGCTCAAAAGCCAATAAAGAGGCAAGGTTGGTAGAAAGGAAAGTTTGCTTTGTTTTGGATGCTGGCAATGGGGGTGGGGAGTGGGATATGGGCAGAGTCTTGTCCAAAGGCCAACTCCCCACCACTGACAATCAGTGGGCAAGAGCTTTTATAGACAGTAGGAGGGGGTTATATGTAGAAACAGCACAATCAACTCTGATAGTCATCTTGAAACAGGTCACGCAGTGGTCTGACCAGTGTCATCTTGTTTGTTTTAAGTACAGTTAATCTTCAGTTCCAGGGTCAGCTTGTTCTCCTTTCCATGAGGCCAATTCTCAGAATTGTGGCAGCTATGTCATGGCTACAGTCTGGTCATCATGTAGTTAACTTCTTCCACCTGGTGGGGGTTTCAGTATATACAAGACAGCTCACAGGATATGGCTCAGAATATTATCTATAGCCCTTGAGGAGGAACTAAAGGTCCTTGACTATGCTTAGTGACTAAAGTATTATTATTTAGTCTTTTTGGACTGTTTTCCTTTGTTTCTGCATTTTCTCACTTCTCTAATTAAACTTATTCTTTGGCTAAGGTTTTTTCACAGACAAAAGGCAGGCGGAGGACATGGGGAGGAAGGACAATAGGGTCCTGCTACATTTCAATAACAGGGCTTCTTCTTTTTTTTTTTTTTGGTTAAATCTTTAGGGTTTTCTATGTATAAGATCATATCATCTGTGAAAAGAGACAGTTTTATTTTTCCTTTTCATCATGGATATTTTTTATTTCTCTTTCTTGTGTAATTTCTCTATCTAGAACTTCCAATACTCTGTTAAATAGACCTGGTGAAAACAGCCATCCTTGTCCCATTCCTCATCTTAGAGGAAAACTTTCACTATTGAGTACTATGTTAGCTGTGGGTTATTCCCATATGACCTTTATTATATTGAAGGCATCTCTTTCTATTGTTGAGTATTTTTTTAATCATAAACATGTTGAATTTTGTCAAATGCTTTTGCTGCACAATTGAGATGATCATGTGATTTTTCCCCCTTAATACTGTTAATGTGGTGTATTATATCAATTAATTTTTGTATGTTGTAACTATATTTGCATCCCAGGAATAAATCCCATTTGGTCATGGTGTATAATCCTTTTAATATGCTGTTAAATTCAGTTTACTAGTATTTTTTGAGGATTTCTGTATCAATATTCATAAAGATATTGGCCCACAGTTTTCTTTTAATGTAATATCATGTCTGGCTTTGGTATCAGGCAATGCTGGGCCTCGCCTTGTAGAATGAGTTAGAAAGTATTCCCACCTCTTCAATTTTTTGTAAAAGTTTGAAAAGGATTGGTTTTAATTCTTCTTCAAATATTTGGTAGAGTTTACTAGTGAAGCAATTTGGTCCAGGGCTTTTCTGTGTTGGGATATTTTTATATTAATTAAATCCCCTTACTAGTTACAGGTCTATTAGATTTTTCTATTTCTTCATGATTCATCACAGAGCACACCAGGTATGTATGTGTTTAGTTATTTGTTGAAAGAGTGAATAAATAAATGAAGAAGTATGTTAGGGATGGAGGCAAGCTAAAGGGCCAGGCCTGGAGGTTGAGACACTGCTTACATAAGGAGAAACTACAGTAATGATAATGATGATGGTGACCATTTATTGAGTCTTTACTATTTGTGATGTGTTATACACATCACATGCATTAATTCATTTAATCCTTGTGACAACCTGTAAGGTGGATGTTGTATCTCTCATTTCCCCACTGAGGAAGCTGAAACTCAGACAGAGCACGTAATTGCCCATGATTACACAGCCAGTAAGACACAGAGTAAGGACTTTTAAGGCAGATTTTCCAACTTCATATTCCAGCCTCTTGTAGTAGGAAGATGCAACCAACAGATTTTTCCTTTTACCACAGCTGCTCAGGGTCCGCTTTACTGCCTTAGGCACTATGTGCTCAAGTTCAAAGCATAGAACCCTGACTGTCCTCCCAATGTAGGAGATGCGAAGGATTTGGGGGCTGATCAAGAAAAAGATATGACCATGAGGTGGCAGTAGCACACACAGTCTTTATTTGGGTGATATTTTAACAGGTTTGCCTGTGGGGGAAATTTCTCACAATATGAGACCGTTCAGGGCTATAGTGTGGGGACCTCCACTCAGGCAGAGAAACCCCCAGGGGAGAGGGGGTCAGAGAAGAGGTTTACACATCGAGGTGATGTCACTCAGGGGTCTCTCGATCAGAGAACTTGGAAGGACAGCAATAGCTTGGGGGCTTTATAGCCACAGGATCTATCTTATCCAAGGCTGGTTAATGTTGGGCAAATTTCACAGGCTATGCAAAGCAGACAGGTTCTAAATGGCTAAAAATCTGCTTATTTGAGCTATGTTTAAGACAATTGGAAGTGTACAAATTTGAGTTATGAGTTATTAAGATTTTGAGTTAATGGGTCCCAGCCTTCTTTACAGAAGTAAACAACCTAAGGGCCAATATACAGAGGTCATCTTTGGCTCATTTACATATCCTTCACAGAGCTTTTAAGCACTAAGAGAGAATCAAGCCAACATAATAGGCCCTTAGAAACCCACCCATAGCTGAATCAGCCCTGTTATCCAGGGATCCTCAGGAAAGAAAATGAATCTCTTAAGAAGACTACTAAAAATGTAGAAATTAAATAAACAATTCTAAACAAAAAGTCCAATAAATTTAAACAACAAATTTTAGTCAGAGCCCTCCCAGCAAAAAGTAAATAAATAAACAAATAATAATCTTACTTAGAAGACAATTTTTCTCTCTCCCAATGCATTTGCTTGATGAGACTGTACAAATTCCAGAAGTCTCTCTAGAGTTGACCAGCGCTGTGTGTGTGCAATGGTGGACCTGAGCCTTGGGCATGTAGGAGGGGACTCACAATCATAGCAGCTAACACTTGCTCACCCTTACTCTGTGCCAGACTCTGCTTTTCAGAGTATGATCTGTGGATTAGTGTTCATCCATGATCCTTTTGTTAATGGTTTATGACAATGAGTATAGAAATGGAAAATTAGCTTTTAAACATTTTTACAGCAATTGGACATTGCTGCAACTTCTAACCATGTGATCATTGTTCTAGCATTTTATTGTCCTTGTATTTTACAAAAGCATCAGTCCAAGTTTGAAAAAAAACCCAGAAACAAAAAACTGGTCCTTTACTTCAGGTAGTTTGAGAGATGAATTACTTGCCCCAGGTTATACAATTAGCAAGTAGGTGCTGGGATTTGAATTCAGGTGACCTGACTTCAAGTCTAAGCTCTCAGGGACTGTGCTGTGAGCCCTAAGATGCTGCACCTCACCCCATCGACAATCATTTGGACTCTGGTTGTGGCTGCAGCAACTTTGGGCAGAGTCCTTCCATTTAATGACTACAAAGCCCATTGTAGAACTTGAGCTGAATTGTTACTGGGCAGAAGGTGGGCAGGGGGCTGCTGGTGGGGCTTGGCCACTAAGGTTTGGAAGGCTGGGGCAGAGAGAGGTATTTGTGGTATTAATCACTTGTGGCCAGGAAGCCAGGGGTTCCAGCCTCAGAAACGAGGGTTTCAGCACTTCACACTAATTAGCATGGTTTCACAGCTGTGATCAATTCATGTTTTCTCACTTTGTGCTCAAGCCTGGTCTATAGGGACTGATGTGAAGAGGTGTAAAAATAAGTTCTGTTTCCAGCCAGATTAATTACGGGATCTGCCGAGGCCCCCGTGAGACAGCCTGGGCTGCAAGATTGATTGGCTCAGGCCGCAGGTCCAGCTGCAGGAAGGCCACACTGACCAGCACAGGGCTGCCCGAGGGGGCCCAACTGAAGCTGAGAGGCGGCCGGCCCCGCCTAGTGCCCCGTCTCGGCTCTATCTGCAACCCTCACTTGAAGACCCTTCCTCCCTCCTTTCTCAGTGATGTGCCGGAAAAATGAGAATGAGACAATGTCTGTAAAATGCCCAGGACAGGAAGCAGGATGTTGGGGATGCCCAACAAAGGTAGTTGTTGTTATCATTAGTGTTATTTATTTTTATTATTAATTTTTGTGAACATCTCTCTCCTCCTACTAAACTCTGAGCTCCTTGGAGGTGGGGACTGTTTCCTATTTTCTTTTGTCCCTGGGACCTAGTGTGGTCTAGGGCACACTGTGGATGCTCTGTAAATGTTTGTTGAGCCAACAAATCAGATGATTCAATTGACTCCAATTCCCATTATTTCATCCTTATAACTCATTCATTTCACTTCACTGGCTTCCTTCCCCATAATATCCATAGCCTGTCAATAACTAATTAATTCCTAGGTGGGCTTGCCTCACTCTTCCAGAGAAACTGGCCTCAAAGTCCTTTTGTTAAACAAGACAGCTTTCAGTTGAGTGATGCCCCCTGACCCTTTGTATTCACTCACACACACTAATTCAATCCATCATTATTGAGAGCCTATTTGGATCAGGCACTGAGTTAACAGCTGGAGGAACAGCTAAGAAGGACACAGTCCCTGAGCAGAGGATGGCGTGGCTGAGTCCTGCTGGGTGCACTGGAGGAGGGGAGAGAGGGTCTGGGGAGGTGAGCAGGACCAGATAGCAAAGCCGTTTGTAAGGCCTGACGGGGAAGCTGAACTTCATTCTGGGACAATGTGGAAGCTGGGGTGTGTGTGGGGGAAGGGTGGGGCGGGGTAACATATATGGGAAAGAGTTGGGAGGTTGACACTACTGGATTTGCAGTGTAGACAGCTGACTTTTACTGCAAAATGGGGGAATGGACTGGAAGAGAGAAAGTCTGGAGGACAGAGACAAGTTTTGTGGGTCAGATTTTGGTAGACCGGGTTTGCTTATATGGAGAGCCTGAAAATCCAGCTCCATCTTTGCTGCCGTGGCCAGAATCCTAACAGGCTTTTTAAAATTTTAACTGAACAAACAGCTGCACAAATCTGATCTAATCCACAAACTGCTTAAATAAATTATGTATGTCAATACTCCAAAGGCAAGCAATCTGGCACTGCATATTGCACTGGGAGGTGAGTGAGGGGGACCGTGGGTGTCACACATTGTGTATATGTATGTGCGTGTGTGTCGGGGCAGAGCACAAGTCAATCTGTACTCCTCGGATGAATGATTTTCAAGCTGCTGAGTTATGAAGTTAAGAAACAACACCTCTGAGGAACAGCTAAGAAGATTTGTTCACTCTGACTAGGATCAGCAGAAGCCACAGGTGGTGGGGCAGAGGTGAGGTTGGGGGACACTTGCAATCTCATGTGTGAGAAGAGACAGATTGTGGGTGACAGATGTAAATCATGTTTTTTATTCCAGCTGACAACAGGGGATCAATACACTTATAATTCAGTTATTGCGGTGAAATGTTTTTGCAGACAGAAAGTTTTCCTAGGAATTTGTGAGGTGTCCTTTGGGGTGTCCTGAGGGAAAGGACAGGGATGGTGAGAGTGGCTTCCAGAGAGCAGGAGTCCCTGCCCCTGCTGGGAAGGCACCTGGTGGTATGGTGGCCACAGGTCCTGAGAGCAGTCAGAATGATCTAGGTCACCTGGCAACAACCCCGCCCTTTCAGAGTCTGCAGGGAAACAGCCACCCTGGCCGGACAAAGGGGGTGGCACCTTGGAACAAAGGTTTGGGTCATCCACGAATGACAGCTATGATGGCTAGGGCGTATTGAGTACCAATTACATGCTAGGCACTGGCCAAATCATCTGTCCTCCCTGATTTTACTGATTCCTCAGAACTACCTCTTGTGGTAAAACTACTGGCATTCCCAGTTTACACACGAGCAAACTGAGGCTGAGATAAGGTAAGTAGCTATTCTATGTCACCAAAGTAAGTACGTTCTGGGATTTTGGAGCCCGAAGCCCCAGTCTCCTCTTCCTCACAGTGTCGCGAGAAACACCCCGATGGGGGATGGGGGGACTGGATCCTCTCCAGCAGCAGCTCTGGGACAAGAGGGCATAGATGTCAGGGGCCATCCTGGCTCCTGTCCTGGTTCTCTAGCCACTATCCAACACCCATCTAATTCATTTCCTTTGGGCTAAAGTTAACAATTCTGTCATTTGTAGCTGTTGAGTGCTGGCTGATAACCACAGATTGGTCAGCAGAAGCACTGGGAATTTGGATCCAGGTGGCCTGGCTCCAGAGCTTGCCCTCTCAATGGCTCCAGACTGTGCCCAGGGACAGCACAGCACAGAGCTGCCTCTGTGCAAGCCTCACATGGAAAGGAGGGACTGTGCAAAAGCCAAGGAGGCCCACAGAGAGTTGACCAAGAGCCACTGCTGCTCTGCCCATCAGTGTGCATTGAGAGCTAAGATTCCAGGTTTCCAAGTTTTGTGCTCACCATCCCGTTTACATCTTCTGAGTGAAGCACAGAGGTGGTGACCTTGGTCCCATCTCCTGATGACCGTGGCCCTGCTCAGGCCAGGAGTTAGGCCCTTAGGTTGGCCCCCAGAAGCCACAGCCACAGTCCACCTTCTCCCCAGCTCTCGACTCTGACTTGCCTTCCCTACAGCTTCTTTGCTCCCTCCCTCCAGCTCCTAAGGTGTGCTGTGGTGGTGCCCTCTGTGGTCAGCAATTTCCTCTCTGCACTTTGCCCTGGACGGAAGGCTTAGTTCCCAGGTAAAGGAATGTGAAGTTTCAGGAAGCAGGTGAGAGACCCGCATGGTTGGTGCTGCACTTACACTTGTCCGTGAGAGGCTGGTCACGGTCCTCCCAGGATGGCGGCTGCCACGCAGTTGTTCTCCACTTGTGCTGGCTTCTCTGATTCCCCTAAATATTGTTCTGCCCAACTGGCTGGAACTGCTCACAGGCAAGCCTACTTGGTCAGGAAAATGCCAGCATGATCGTTTTCCAGTCTGGTGTGTTTTCTTGCCCAACCTGAGTTTCTCCCATCTAACTCTGGATTTTGTCCTATTTTTCCTGGCTTGTTACATGGTTCTCTGGCCCATCCCTTGGGTATTAGGCTTCCTGGAGTCCTGCATGCAGTGTCCTGGGAAGCCAGCAAAGAGGCCCAGTATAGAAAATGGGACTTTTAAAAAACCCTACTTACTTCAAGAGAAAAAAAGGCATAGGATTTGTGATTCAGCGAACTCATGCAGCAATGTGGAAGAGATTAGTTCTCAATTACTTTAAACTTGAAAAGGAAAATAAATACTAATAGGCTGAAGCAAGCAATTCATTAATCTCATGATGCCATTTCTTTTCACTTGATACACTGTATAATTGATTATATTCATTTATTTTTATTTACTTTTTGAATATCCACGTGGTTTACAAACCTATAAGTATAAAAACTTATGCAGAGATGTTTCCCTCCCAAACTTGTTCCTCATCTGCCCTGCCCCATAAATAATGAATTTTAATGTTTTTAAATGACTAAAATCTGTCTTTCAAACCAATATTTTTTCTCCCTTAGGCTTAGTTTTAACTTAATTTTATCTGACAGATTAAAAAAAGAAACTGTTTTCTCACATTATCTTCTAAGATGATCATTGCTTTAAAAATAATAAAATGTGCGTGTTACATAACCGAGACTTGTGTTGCCATCTTTGAAATTCTTGTCTCTGGTGTTTTTACAAGTGAGAGTCTCCACTGACTTCAGATGACCTGATAGGAAGTTTTGTGTCTCAAAATCTCAGAAAGATTTGTTGAGTGTTGAATCTTAAGAACATGTAGTCAATGACCAATACCATGGAAAATTTATCCACAGTGACACTCAAATGTTAAAAGCCCTAAGAAGAATCTCTGGCCAGTCATGCCCTTTGTCCACTCAGGGTCTCAAAGTGTGTGACCAGAGAGATGTCAGGGGCAATGGGCTCCTTGGGAAATGCCTTCAGTTGAGATCAATAACAGTGGCCCGAGCACCACCACGTAGCAGGTGCTGTCTGGGTTCTGTGAAGGGGATAACAGTGGTTTCAAGGTAGTTCTAAAGTTGGATGTTTTGGCTGGAAGTGGGTGTGTTGTGAGGGTGCGGTGTGGAGATAGAGAGAGTGAGGGAGACAGAGAAAGTAAAAGACAGGAAAAGAAAGAGAGAAAGAGCAATAGGAAGGACAGTCTTCAACTCTGGCCACACACTAGGATCAGCCAGGGGAGCTTTGAAAAACTATCAGTCCCCAAGCATCACATCCTAGAATTCTGACTTAGTTGATTTGGAGTGGAGCCCAGGTATGACTGTGTTTTTAAAGCTTCATTCTCACAGTGATTCTACTGTGTAGCCAGGTGTCAAAGCACTAGGCTGGGGCCATTAGAGACCAAAATATTTACCTTGAATCACACTGAGATACAAGTGTGTGATTACAACTTGTGTAGCGTAGGTCTCACATTATAGAAATTGATTTACTTTGCTATCAGAGAGTAAAGTGAAAAACAAAAATGCTTTTTCCCCTCATGTATCTCAATAAAGCCATCTACTATCTATTTGAATTTAACTACGTACCCTAGAGCCAAGGTCAAAACTAAAACACACAGTGAGAATCCACCCCCTAGCAGTTTGGCATAATGTGGATTGTCCCAACTTTCAAGACTTGGTGTCTTGCCATTCTCCTCTGGATTTCCCTCCCCGCCCTGCTCTGTAAAATGATCATTACCTTCTTCTCTTTCCACCTGAAAACAAATCTTCTGTTAAGAGCTCCCAGCTGCACAGTGGGGACATCACCTCCCAAACTCGTCTCAAGGTCCTATTACTCTACTCTTGGAGAATCACAGTTTATGGCTCTGAGGAGATAAATATAGCGTGTAACTTTATTAAATCTAGTGGTTCCCAAGCTTATTTGACCACAGAACACTGTTCTGTGTTCATGGGAGAGAAGTGAGGTGTTCCACAGACCCGAGCTTGCATCTTGAATGAAGCGCTTACTAGCATGTTACCCAGTCTCTAAGATGGCCCACAATGATTCTCACCCTTGGTGTTTATGTCCTTGTGTAGTCCCCTCCCAGTCCCAGGACTGACCTGTGTGACCAGTGTAACACTGTATGAGCGATGGTGTGTGACTTCTGCCTTATCTTCTTGGGTAGCTCATTCTGGATGAAGCCAGCCACTATGATGTGAGGATACTCAAGCAGCTCTGTGAATAGGTCTACATTGGAGGGAACTGAGGCCTCCCATCAACAGCAGCACCAACTTGTGGGTGAGCCACTTTGGAAGTGGATCTTCCAGACCCAGCCAAGCCTCCAGCACACTGTAGCCCTGACTGACATCTTAACTGCAACCTCATGAGACACTCTGAGCCAGAAGTGCCAGCTAAGCTGACTCACAAAAACTGTGAGAGATAGTAAATGTTTATTGTTGTTCTAATCCATGATGTTCTGAAATAGTCTGTTATTCTGCAATATATATATATCCAGTATACTGGGAGGTTTTACCTTTGGGTCTCAGTTTCCTCACCTGCAAACTGGGCACTACAGTATCTTTTTCATAATGTTATTGTGCCAATTTTTAAAGGAGAAAATTATTGACCTATAGCGTATTATCAATAATTGGGAGCTGTTTTTATCAACTCTTTTCCATTCTGAACATTCTTTTTAGTTTCCATACCCTTAAAACGTCTTGTGTCATTTTCACTATTTATGATTATATTTGTTGTTCCAAGTAGATGGAAATCTCCTTGTGCTTCATTTCTTCTGTTTCATCTGACAACACCTAGAGAACAATCTTCTAGATTCATAGTATAGAGGATAATAGGTGGGTTCTCTAAAGGCTTGTTTTGTTGTGTCCTGGAAAAGTCTCCTTTGGGGAGCTTGATGATAGCCACTGCCCCGCTACATTCATCCTACAGCCACGTGTGGGCACTGGTCACCTTACATGGCCGTGCTTCAGAGTCACAGATGCCATCTTGTCAGGTAAGAGTAGGTGGAGATCGCAGGTGACAGTGACGACCTAGAGTTTTAGGGGGCTTAATAATTACTATAGCTCCCACTTCCTGAAAAACTCTCAAATCTCTCCACTGTGTCTGTGTCCTCACAGCTCCCACCACAGACCGGGCCATCATCATCTCTCAACTGAACTATCGCAATGCCTTCTTCCTCTCTTCCAGGATTGCTCCCACCTCCCTGCAAACATGCGTTACTATTGCAGTTAGAACAATCTTTTTAAAGTTTAAATTTGATTATGTCACCTCCCTCCCTGCTCTTTAACATGATTTGTAAGACCCTGAAAGATCTGGTTCCTACTCATCCTTCTGGTCTCACCTCCCCACATGTATCTATTTGTAGCTCTGAATATGATAATTTTTTTCTAGTCTCCTGAGCTTTGCATACAATTTTCTCTCTGCTTTAGATTGTGTAACATACAAAATTCCAAAATGTCCTCCCAAAACACCACCACCATCAAAACCCCACAGCTCTCTCATCCCAGATTTGCTGTGGCTGCATAAAATCCTACCATTCACTGGAGGAGACTCTCCAAAGTTTAATAGGAATTTCCTTCAGTTAGATGACAAATAACTGACGTGGGGTGAGTGGGTGGGGATTGGAGAGTTACACACCAGTTTGGTTTCTAGGCATTAAAGACCATATTGTCCCCATGAGTCCCAAAACCAATCCAACTGACTGAGAACTATGGCACATTGGAGTTGTTGGGTGAGAGAAGTTAGACGTGAACACAAAGAAGACCAGGGTAGAATTCTAGGACCAAGGGGCCCACACACAGACCACCACGTGGCCTACACCCTTCTTCTGAACTCCAGGTTGGAAAGCCAACTGCCAATTGGGCATTTCCACTTGCCTGTCCTCTAGGCACCTTAAACTCCACACGTCCATACCCGAATTCATCATGGGCTCTTCCAAACCTTCTCCTCCTCTAGCATTTCCTATCTCAGTGAATTAATAGGGTCATTAACCACCCAGTCTCTGAGCCAGAAGCTTGGGTGTTACCCTGTAGCCAACCTCTAAACTTCAGTCATTTAAAACATCCTGTACATTCTATACATTAAATATCTCTTCTAGGTTGGTCTTCCCATTTCTACCCACACTCCTCCTGCCTTGGTTCTGAGTTTCTCTCCATATGTTCCCCATAAAAATCTTTGGAAAATGAAAATCTCTCCTGACTAAAATTCCTCAATGACTCCTTTAGTCTATAAGATTGAGTCCCAGATCCTTGCCATTGCACACAGGGAACTTGATGAGGGGCCCCAGCATTCCTCCGTAGCCTCATCTTTGACCTGCACCCAACTCACATCTTACAATTTGACCATGATGAACACCACACTATTCTACTGTTTCTGGATCAGGTTGTGAGATTTCATCCCCACCCAGGGCTTTTCGCCCACCATCGTCTCTGCCTAGAAAGTTCTTCCTTAATGTTCCACCCACCACACAAACGCTCCCTCAAAAGCACCTTAAAGTCTTAAAAGAAAGTTTTGGAAGATCTTTTAAGATGCAATGCAGGCATCAGAGGCTTTCTGAAGTTTTCCCTGACCACCACCCTGTCCTCTCCCTGTTGGATGAGTGTTTACATGGTGGGTGTTCCCCATTTCAGCAGCAACTGGCCAACTGGGGGAGGATACATGGGGGATGGAGTTTGAGTCTGTTAGGCAATGGTATGAAAAATTTGCTCAGTGGAAACCATCAGTGGGAGGGAGGGTGATCCAGGATTAACTCTTCTGGATTTGGCACTAGCACTTTGGCCCTCGGCCAACATGAAACTGGAGTGTGCTTGGAGGGGATGAGGCTGCTGGCTGGAAGAACTCAGTCTGTGGGACAGCAAAGGCTGGCAGACACCCTCTTTGGCCCCTGAGAACTTCCATGCTTCTGGCTTTGGAGTTCGTGGAAATCTCAATGAGAATGTGTGTGCCTGTGGGAGAAGCAGGGGGCAGCCGACAGAAAAGGAGGAAGGAGACAGATTCTTGAGCAAATGCAACCAGAGGCTGGAGCAGGCAGTCCTCAGGGGGCAGCATAGGACCAGGTCTCTGGGTGGGAAAGGGGAGGGAAAGGGTCGCCCCATTTAAAAACTCTTTACCAGGCTACTCGACATTAAGATCTGCCCTCCTTGCACCACCAGTCCAGAAATCTACTCCAGTTTCCTCAGAAAACCAAAGATGTTCGTGTGTGTGTGTGTGTGTGTGTGTGTGTGTGTGTGTGTGTGTATGTCGGGGGTGGGGGTGGCACACCCACCCTCTTTCCTCCAGCCACGTGCACAAGACACCGACCACAGAGACCTATTTCTCCGCAGCAGACACACCTATCTTGCTAATGGGAGAAAACTGGGCATAAAAATAGAAACCTACAGCATGCACTCTGCTGCTGGCTTGGGGGAAATCCAGTGCAGGCCACTGGCCCGGCCTCCCTTGCTCCCCTCTGCTGGGACCCGCTCGTGCAGCGACCGAGGTGCTTCCCAAACACCGCAGTTTTATTTAACTAATTCAAGAAGTGAACTTCTCCCAGAGAGTTTCACATAATTGGAAACATGCATTCTGGCAAGGAGGGATGGAGAAATTCTTGGTACAACTCCAGCGAGAAGGCCAATCTATCAACCGCTGGGCCTGACAGAGGCTGGCCCACTGAAGCCTGGTGAGCTTGGAGGGAGATGAAGCACGGGCCTGGGGCCTGGGGCTGGGGCCTGGCCCGACCCCCCCCCCCCCCCGCCCCGGGCAGCCAAGGGGGTGGAACCGCAGAGCCACACAGAAAAGGCAGCAGGGAGAGCTTTATAAAGAAAGAGGGGGAGGGTGGAATCGGTTTCCCTACAGTGATAATAAACTCTTTTCTTATGAGATGTGGAACTCAGATTGGTGACATGTCAACAACTAACAGAGCCCTTAATGTTATGTTCAGGCCCGAAGATGAGAAGTATTTTGTCCATATCGTGTGGTGTAGGGGAAAGCAGGCCGGTTCTCTGCTACTTACTAACAAGTGTCTCAGCTCTCTAAGCCTGTTTCCTCAGATACCATTGGGGGCACTGATGGCCACCAAGATACCTGCCACTGGGTTAAAAAAAATTACTTATAAAATATCCTAGTACAGTTCCTGGCATTCCATATTAATGATAATCTTGCAAGTTGATGACTTGACTTCCTGCTAGTTATAAGATCTCATCATCCAGCTAATTGGGGAGAGGACACACAGCACCAGACCAAGCCCTGAAGGCCCCTGGGCCACTTTGGTGCCTTGTGGCTCTCGGCTGCTCACGTGCTCTCCAGGCATCTGGGCTTCCTCCTGTGAGGCCCCTGAGATGCTCAGCTCTGCGCTGCTCCTGCCCTGTCTCAGAGCTCTGGCTCAGCCTCGCCCAGATTCTGATGGCCGCACCTCTGCCGTCTGTGCTTCTCACCCGACCCTCACCAGGGGTCCCAAAGACATGGGTGTCTCCACTCACCTCTTCTCTGACTGCTTCCTTCTCACATTTGTAAGAAGCTTCTAGGAATGGTTACAATGACCAAATTCCTATCGAAATAGAAAACTCTCCTGTGGCAGCCTGCCATTTTCAAAGAGACCTTATTCCTGAATTTGAGTTTCTCGGTGGTGAAGAGCCAGTCTTGGGGACACCCAGGCCTGGATTGCAATTCTGCTCACTTACTGACCAGCTGTGTGACTTTGGGCAAGTCATGTCTCTGGACTTTGGTTCCTTCAATTGTAAAATAGGAATAATAACAACAAACTCTTGGTGCTATTGTGATGATTTAACTGGGATGGAACAATTGAGAAATGTTCAGTCAATGGCAGTGGGTTCTCTGGGTGCCCTGTGAGGCCTAGGTGTGTAGCAGGCAGGGAGCGGGGGTGCTGGGGCTGTGCGCCATCCAGAAAGAACTGTGGGAGAGGGTGGGGAGGGCCCCGTGCTCTGAGCTTAACTCCCCTCCGGCTTCTTCCCCAGGCCCTGCTTTGACCATGGCACCACGTGGACGTTGGGAGAGGGGCCTCTGTGGCTGCCACAGCCTTCTCCTCTCTGAGCCTGAGGCTTCTGCCAAACCCAGGCTTCTTGTTTCCTCAGAGCCCCTGAGTTCCTGGTCATGTGGTAGCAACTTCCCTGGTAACAGCAGATCCTCCGAGGGCCTGGCGCCCACTGTGTGCTGGGAAGGAGCTTTTACCACTTGGATCGGGTCCTGGGGCCTGTGGTAACCCTGGTGTCTAAGTTAGATATTGGGACCCTAGTTCTGACACATGGACAGAATGCTTGGAAATCCAGGCCCTGGGAAACCAGCAGTAAGATAAATTTGAGATGCAGGGAGTGGATCCAGAAGAACATGGACTACGAGAGATGGAAAGGGCTCCTGTATATGAAATTGTGTACAAATCCCAGTATCCCTGTCCTTTGAAGTAAAGGCTTTTGCTTTAGTCTCCCAGGCCTCCCCTGAGTCTCAAAAGGCTGGCTCAAGACTTAATGATTAGGAAATTGAAGACACAGAAACAAAGATTAGCTGTTGGGCTGGGAAACTGGTAACAATTTATAAATCCGCCACACAGCAGAACCACTGAACTCCCAGTTCTCTGAAAGATATAGATAAAGGCCTGACACACGTTCCTAAGCTGTTTGTACAGGAAGCTGACCCCACCAGATGAAGACTGCTGACTGCAAGCATGTAGACCCTAGACTGGTTGAAACCAGAAGATTGATGATGCTTGAAACTTCACCTGGATCCAACCAATCCGGTAATTGTGCACGAGCTGATCATGCACCCTACAGCCCCCTCCCTCACACTGCCTTTAAAACCCCTTTGCTGAAAGCCATTGGGAAGTTCGAGTCTTTTGAGCATGAGCTGTACGTTCTCCTTGCTTGGTGCCTTGCAATAAACACTGTACTTTCCTTCACTACAACCCAGTGTCAGTAGATTGTCTTTATTGCACTCAGGTGAGTGGACCCAAGTTATGTTTGGTAACATATATAAGGCCCCCCATGTGCATGGCATTGCTTTAGCATTTTACATGTATTTGCACCTCATTTACAACCCTATGAAGTAAGCGCTATTACTAGCCCATTTTAGAGATGAATTTAAGGCTGAGAGCTTGTGTGACTTGCCCAAGGTCCCCCAACCCAGAAGTCCTAGGGTCAGGATTTGAATCTAGGTCTTTCTAATTTCACAGCTTAAGCACAAAACCACTAAGCCATAAGTCGTCAGTTCTCTCAATAGCCTTGTGAGGTGTAGGCATCATCATCCAGTTTTTACTCCTGTGGGACTAAGACCCAGACTTTCCCAATGATTTCCAGCAGGAATCTGAGCCCAGGTCTCTCATGTCAGAGCCTGTGTGAAAGCAGTACCCTACTCCTTCTCTGCAACAGACAAGGAGAGGACAGTCTTAGGTTCTCTCAGGACAGGCATGCACAAGTGGAATTTTATGGTCCCTGATTACTGAAGACTTTTAATCATTTTTAATAACACTGACAACTTCTGTCCATTTAGTAAAATAAATTTAAATCAAGCAGAAGCATAAAAATTATGAGGGATTTGTTTGATCTGGTACTGTATTACAAGAGCAATTTCAGCTCACTGAAGCTATGTAAAGCATTTTGCATTTAAGAAAATAAAAGTCTTATGAGTCCACTGATAATTATGCAACCCCAAATTTATGGTTCCTAAGTCTCATTGGATGAAATGTGAAGTAAACAACAAACTTGTAAGATCATGACACATTAAAAGAGGAATGTGAAATATTTATTAAAGCAACAAGCACTGATGAAATAGCTTGGGGCCTAATACTTGAGGATGAGAATGAAGATTTTGAGCAAACACGAGCATTACTTTTTGCATTTTTATTTTGCAATATTCTTTAACATCTGTCACAAAAGGTCAAGGGACGCAGAAAATTTGCATAAAAATATAATTAACAACCAGGAGGAGGTGAGCTGGGGAACCAGGCCCAGAAGTGTGAAATACCTTCAGAATGTCGAGAAGTCTTCCTTTTCATATGTGTAGGCCAGGAGCTTGGAGTCAGTCTGGGCTATTTCTCAGGTAAATTTTACAATATGCCTCTAGAAAGCCCTGAAAAGAAGGGTTTTCACCTATGCTCCCTTTTGATGGTGGTGATGAATGAAATCATTTACAACCTTGTATGGTTGCCACCATTGTATCCCCTTCCCATTTAAGACACACAATTTTGGATCTTTTCTTAAATGAATATGATCTTTCAATAGGTACATTTAAAATAAACTGGGACTCATCTAGACTAATCCTAGGAATGCAGATGATAGGATTACTTTGAGCAGCACCCCTCAGCTCTTCAAGTCACTCCAGCTGTTTGAGTTTTCCCTGTTGAGGTCTCAGACATCAAAGTTCAGAGCCCAGCCCCCACCCCCCACCCCCTGTCTTGAGCCGTGCCCTGCACAAATTCCTGACTTGCATGATGATGACCAGTGGTTGTGTTTTATGCCACTAAGTTGGGTGGCTTGTTATGGAGCAATAGATAACCAGAACCTGGTAGAGTCTCCTAAATTTTAAATGTCACAGCTAACTAAAAACTTAAAAACAGCAACAGCAATGCAACTCTGCTGGCCAGTACCATGCAGGCCAAATGCAATCGCTCATTCTGTCTCATAGGACACTAGTGTGAGACTGCAATGTAGAGGAATTATAAGTGGTAGGCAGTCGATGACAAATGAGACTGAAAGAGAACCAGCAGGGAATGCAGAGATGTCTTGCAGAGAGGTGGCAGGCACAGTGCTTAGTGGGGTACCCAGAATTACTGCAGGTTTTTAAAAAGTGAATGTTAAATAAATGAGGACTCTTATTGAGAGGCCAGAGAACCCTGACCAATCTGGAATACGTTGGCTTCTTGTGGACCACATACTTAGGCTGTTTGGAATCCACTCTAGCAAACCACTAATAGCTATTTTTAATTCACAAATACCAAGTAGTTGCTCCCTGCAGGAAACTTGTCTGGAGGGTCTAATTTGTGTCTCCTTTGCCTGGGAGCAGCCAACTGCTGAGTTTTCCCAGGTTTAGTTGTGCAAAAACAATAAGTTGAACAAGATAGAGGCCAAAGTCCTAAAGATACTGAGCCATCACAATAGAATCCACGTAAATAAGGCTGAGTGGACTCAGGGTGATATGTAACAAACTCCTGCCTGGGCAGGCCCAGTTCATCCTATGAATGGCTTGTTTCCAGTCATTCTTAGGACTGTGAAATCTGTTTTTATGAAATTGCCTGTCAGTTATAGATAACCAAGAGTGAGGGTCATTCATAAACACACTAAGTCTTGGAACAAGGAGAGAGCTTATCATTCAGCCTCTTTGTTTTATAGGTTGGGAAATCAAGGTCCACCGAGGGAGAAGGACCTGCCCAAGGTCACATTGCCAGTCAGCGAACAATTGGGACTGGAGCTCAGCTTGCCTGACTACTATTGTGCAACCAACTCATTCTTCTATGCTTTTATCAGCTTCCTGTTTGACTTCACATAAAGGTCTTCAGAGTATAGTTTATATCCTTCTTCAAGATTTCAATAGTATGTGAAGATAGCATAGTTTTCTAAGAGTCCTGAATTTTTCTAAACCACAACTTTCTGCTCATTTTCTTATTATATTATCTGCGTAGGACTGTCATGGAAATATTTTACATTGCCTTCCCAGCTCTGATGGCCACTGCTGAAGGGTATGGGCCTATGTGGCCACATTTGGTCCTGTTTCCTACTCCCCTCCGATTCATAATGTATTTGACCCAGGAGAGCTAGTCCATCAACTGAACAGAAACCAATGATTCTCTCCCTAAAAACATGTTACTCGCACTCAGAAACCATGGAGAGATGACAATGAGCACTTGAATGAAAAGGTTATATGGAGTAATATACACTTTTTTTTTTTTTGCCAACTGACAGCTGCAGGGTAAGCAGTAAGAGCTACAGAAGTCTTCACTGAAAAGTAGAGTTGGGAGGGGTGACGAACCAAGATGGCAGAGTAGAAGGACGTGCTCTCACCCGCCCTTGCAAGAACACCAGAATCACAACTAGCTGCTAGACAATCATTGACAGGAAGACACTAGAACTCACCAAAAAAGATACCCCACATCCAAAGACAAAGGAGAAGCCACAATGAGATGGTAGGAGGGGTGCAATCACAGTAAAAACAAATCCCATAACTGCTGGATGGGTGACTCACAGACAGGAGAACACTTATACCACAGAAGTCCACTCAATGGAGTGAAGGTTCTGAGCCCCACGTCAGGCTTCCCAACCTGGGGGTCCGGCAATGGGAGGAGGAATTCCTAGAGAATCAGACTTTGAAGGCTAGTAGGAATGGATTGCAGGACTTTGACAGGACTGGGAGAAACAGAGACTCCACTCTTGGAGGGCACACACAAAGTAATGTGCACATTGGAACCAGGGAAAGGAGCAGTGACCAAGGGGAGACTGAACCAGACCTACCTGCTAGTGTTGGAGGGTCTCCTGCAGAGGCGGGGCGGGGGTGGCTATGGCTCACTGTGGGGACAAGGAAACTGGCACCAGAAGTTCTGGGAAGTACTCCTTGGCTCCCTTGCAGAGTCTGTCATTAGCCCCGCCAAAGAGCCCAGGTAGGCCCCAGTGTTGGGTTGCCTCAGGCCAAACAACCAACAGGGAGGGAACCCAGTCCCACCCATCAATAGTCAAGTGCATTAAAGTTTTACTGAGCTCTGCCCACCAGAGCAACAGTCAGCTTTACCCACCACCAGTCCCTCCCATCAGAAAACTTACAAAAGCCTCTTATATAGCCTCATCCACTAGAGGGCAGACAGCAGAAGCAAGAAGAACTACAATCCTGCAGCCTGTGGAACAAAAACCACATTCACAGAAAGATAGACAAGATGAAAAGGCAGAGGGCTATGTACCAGATGAAGGAACAAGATAAAACCCCAGAAAAACAACTAAATGAAGTGGAGATAAGCAACCTTCCAGAAAAAGAATTCAGAATAATGATAGTGATGATGATCCAGGACCTTGGAAAAAGATTGGAGGCAAAGATCAAGAAGATGCAAGAAATGTTTAACAAGGACCTAGAAGAATTAAAGGACAAACAGAGATGACTAATACCTGAAAAGAAAACTACACTAGAAGGAATCAATAGCAGAATAACTGAGGCAGAAGAATGGATAAGTGACCTGGAAGACAGAATGGTGGAATTCACTGCTGTGGAACAGAATAAAGAAAAAAGAATGAAAAGAAATGAAGACAGATGAAAGGATAAAGAAGATGTGGCACATATATGCAATGGAATATTACTCAGCCATAAAAAGAAATGAAATTGAGTTATTTGTAATGAGGTGGATAGACCTAGAGTCTGTCATACAGAGTGAAGTAAGTCAGAAAGAGAGAGACAAATACCATATGCTAATACATATATATGGAATTTAAGAAAAAAAATGTCCTGAATAACCTAGGGATAAAACAGGAATAAAGACACAGACCTACTAGAGAATGGACTTGAGGATATGAGGAGGGGGAAGGGTAAGCTGTGACAAAGTGAGAGAGAGGCATAGACATATATACACTACCAAACGTAAGGTAGATAGCTAGTGGGAAGCAGGCGCAAAGCACAGGGAGATCAGCTCGGTGCTTTGTGACCACCTGGAGGGGTGGGATAGGGAGGGTGGGAGGGAGGGAGACGCAAGAGGGAAGAGATATGGGAACATATGTAAATGTATAACTGATTCATTTTGTTGTAAAGCAGAAACTAACACACAAATATAAAGCAGTTATACTCCAATAAAGATGTTAAAAAAAGAAAAAAAGAAAAAAAAAAGAAATGAAGACAGCCTAAGAGACTTCTGGGACAACATTAAATGCAACAACATTCACATTATAGGCATCCCAGAAGGAGAAGAGAGAGAGAAAGGACCAGAGAAAATATTTGAAGAGATTATACTAAAAACTTCCCTAACATAGGAAAGGAAATAGCCACCCAAGTCCAGGAAGTACAGTGAGTCCCATACAGGATAAACCAAAGGAGAAACATGCCGAGACACATAGTAATCAAATAGGCAAAAATTAAAGACAAAGAAAAATTATTGAAAGCAGCAAGGGAAAAACGACAAATAACATACAAGGGAACTCCCATAAGGTTAACAGCTGATTTCTCAGCAGAAACTCCACAAGCCAGAAGGGAGTGGCATGATATACTTAAAGTGATGAAAGGGAAGAACCTACAACCAATATTATTCTACCCGGCAAGGATCTCATTCAGATTCAAAGGAGAAATCAATAGCTTTACAGACAAGCAAAAGCTAAGAGAATTTAGAACCACCAAACCAGCTCTACAACAAATGCTAAAGGAAATTCTCTAAGTGGGAAACACAAGAGAAGGACCTACAAAAAAAAAAACCTAAAACAATTAAGAAAATGGTCATAGGAACACACATATTGATAATTACTTTAAATGTGAATGGATTAAATGCTCCAACCAAAAGACACAGCCTTGCTGAATGGATACAGAAACAAGACCCATTTATATGCTGTCTACAAGAGACCCACTTCAGACCTAGGGACACATACAGACAGAAAGTGAGGGGATGGAAAAATATATTCCATGCAAATGGAAATCAAAAGAAAGCTGGAGTAGCTATACTCATATCAGATAAAATAGACTTTAAAATAAAGAATGTTACAAGAGACAAGGAAGGCCACTACAAAATGATTAAGTTATCAATCCAAGAAGAAGAGAAAACAATTATAAATATATATGCACCCAACATAGGAGCACCTCAATACATAGGGCAACTGCTAACAGCTATAAAATAGGAAATCGACAGTAACACAATAATAGTGGGGGACTTTAACACCTCACTTACACCAATGGGCAGATCATTCAAAATGAAAATAAATAAGGAAACAGAAACTTAAATGATACAATAGACCAGATAGATTTAACTGATATTTACTGGACATTCCATCCAAAAACAGCAGATTACATTTTCTTCTGAAGTGTGCACGGAACATTCTCCAGGATAGGTCACATCTTGGGTCACAAATCAAGCCTCAGTAAATTTAAGAAAATTGAAATCCTATCAAGCATCTTTTCTGACCACAACGCTATGAGATTAGAAATGAATTACAGGTAAAAAAACGTAAAAAACACAAACACATGGAGGGTAAACAATATGTTACTAAATAACCAAGAGATCACTGAAGAAATCAAAGAGGAAATAAAAAAATACCTAGAAACAAATGACGATGAAAACATGATGATCCAAAACCTATGGGATACAGCAAAAGCTGTTCTAAGAGGGAAGTTTATAGCTATACAAGCCTACCTCAAAAAACAAGAAAAATCTCAAATAAACAATCTAACCTTACACCTAAAGGAACTAGAGAAAGAAGAACAAACAAAATGGAAAGTTAGTAGAAGGAAAAGAATCATAAATCTCAGAGCAGAAATAAATGAGATAGAAACAAAACAATAGCAAAGATCAATAAAACTAAAAGCTGGTTCTTCGAGAAGATAAACAAAATTGATAAACCCTTAGCCAGATTCATCAAGAAAAAGAGGGAGAGGACTCAAATCAATAAAATTAGAAATGAAAAAGGAGAAGTTACAACAGACACCGCAGAAATACAAAACATCCTAAGAGACTACCACAAGCAGCTCTATGTCAATAAAATGGACAAACTGGAAGAAATGGACAAATTCTTAGAAAGGTATAACCTTCCAAGACTGAACCAGGAAGAAATAGAAAATATGAACAGATGAATCACAAATAATGAAATTGAAACTGTGATTTAAAATCTTCCAAGAAACAAAAGCTCAGGACCAGATGGCTTCACAGGTGAATTCTATCAAACATTCAGAGATGAGCTAACACCCATCCTTCTCAAACTCTTCCAAAAAATTTCAGAGGAAGGAACACTCCCAAAGGTATTCTATGAGGCCACCATCACCCTGATCCCAAAACCAGAAAAAGATACTACAAAAAAAGAAAATTACAGACCAATATCACTGATGAATATAGATACAAAAATCCTCAAAAAAATACTAGCAAACAGAATCCAACAGCACATTAAAAGGATCATACACCATGATCAAGAGGGTTTTATCCCAGGGATGCAAGGATTCTTCAATATACGCAACTCAATTAATGTGATACACCATATTAACAAATTGAAGAAGACAAAACATATGATCATCTCAATAGATGCAGAAAAAGCTTTTGACAAAATTCAACACCAATTTATGATAAAAACTCTCCAGAAAGTGGGCATAGAGGGAAACTACCTCAACATAATAAAGGCCATATACGACAAACCCACAGCAAACATCATTCTGAATGGTGAAAAACTGAAAGCATTTCCTCTAAGATCAGGAACGAGACAAGGATATCCACTGTCACCACTATTATTCAACATAGTTTTGGAAGTCCTAGCCATGGCAATCAGAGAAGAAAAAGAAATACAAATTGGAAAAGAAGAAGTAAAACTGTCACTGTTTGCAGATGACATGACACTGCACATAGAGAATCCTAAAAATGCCACCAGAAAACTACTAAAGCTAATCAATGAATCTGGTAAATTTGCAGGATACAAAATTAATGCACAGCAATCTCTTGCCTTCCTATACACTAATGATGAAAAATCTGAAAGAGAAATTAAGGAAACACCCCTATTTACCATTGCAACCAAAAAATAAAATACCTAGGAATAAATCTACCTAGGGAGACAAAAGACCTATATGCAGAAAACTATGACACTGATGAAAAAAATTAAAGGTGATACCAACTGATGAAGAGAGTTACCATGATCTTGGATTCGGAAAATCAATATTGTGAAAATGACTATACTACCCAAAGCAATCTACAGATTCACTGCAATCCCTACCAACTTACCAATATCATTTTTTATGGAACTAGAACAAATCATCTTAAAGTTTGTATGGAGACACAAAAGACCCTGAATAGCCAAAGCAGTCTTGAGGGAAAGAAATGGAGCTGGAGGAATCAGAGTCCCTGACCTCAGACTATGCTACAAAGCTACAGTAATCAAGACAATATGGTACTGGCACAAAAACAGAAACATAGAACAATGGAACAAGATAGAAAGCCCAGAGATAAACCCATGCACCTATGGTCAACTAATCTATGACAAAGGAGGCAAGGATATACAATGGAGAAAAGACAGTCTCTTCAGTAAGTGGTGCTGGGAAAACTGGAAAGCTACATGTAAAAGAATGAAATTAGAACACTCCCTAACACCATACACAAAAATAAACTCCAAATGGATTCAAGATCTAAATGTAAGACCGGACACGATAAAACTCTTAGTGGAAAACATAGGAAGAACACTCTTTAACATAAATCACAGCAAGATCTTTTTTGATCCACCTCCTAGAGTGATGGAAATAAAAACAAAAATAAACAAATGGGACCTAATGAAACTTCAAAGCTTTTGCACAGCAAAGGAAACCATAAACAAGATGAAAAGACAACCCTGAGAATGGGAGAAAATATTTGCAAACCAATCAACAGACAAAGGATTAATCTCTAAAATATATAAACAGCTCATGCAGCTCAATATTAAAGAAGCAAACAACCCAATCCCAAAATGGGCAGAAGACCTAAATAGACATTTCTCCAAAGAAGACATACAGATGGCCAAGAAGCACAAGAAAAGCTGCTCAACATCACTAATTATTAGAGAAATGCAAATCAAAACTACAATGAGGTATCACCTCACACCAGTTATAACAGGCATCATCAGAAAATCTACAAACAACGAATGTTGGAGAGGGTGTGGCAAAAAGGGAACCCTCTTGCACTGTTTGTGGGAATGTAAATTGATACAGCCACTATGGAGAACAGTATGGAGGTTCCTTAAAAAACTAAAAATAGAATTACCATATCATCCAGCAATCCCACTACTGGGTATATACCCAGAGAAAACCATAATTCAAAAAGACACCTGCACCCCAATGTTCATTGCAGCACTATTTACAATAGCCAGGTCATGGAAGCAACCTAAATGCCCATCGACAGAGAAATGGATAAAGAAGAAGTAGTACATATATACAATGGAATATTACTCAGCCATAAAAAGGAACGAAATTGAGTCATTTGTTGAGACATGGATGGATCTAGAGACTGTCATATAGAGTGAAGTAAGTCAGAAAGAAAAACAAATATCGTATATTAACGCATATATGTGGAACCTAGAAAAATGGTACAGATGAACCGGTTTGCAGGGCAGAAGTTGAGACACAGATGTAGAGAACAAACATATGGACACCAAGGGGGGAAAACTACAGTGGGAGGGGATGGTGGTGTGCTGAATTGGGCGATTGGGATTGACATGTATACACTGATGTGTATAAAATTGATGACTAATAAGAACCTGCAGTGTAAACAAACAAACAAACAAAAAAACAACTAATACTAAACTTTCTTTGGGTTATTTGTATGGAAATATGTTGATATAGATGTTTCAGACATTACATGAAATTTCTAAAAATCTTATATGTCCTGGTATAATGTTATAAGTCATAATTCTAGTTATTGCTTTAAAATGTATATCTCAGAAATAACTAAAAAAAAAAAAGAAGAGTTGGGAAAGCGGGAGGGCCAACCTGTAGAAGGAAGCAGCAGCAGAGATCTTATGGCTCAGATTAGGTGAAGGAGAGCACAGCTGTCTGGGGCCTGGATGATCCCTCTCTACTTCAACCAGCTGTTTCTCATAACCAACTGACCCATCTGGCATAGCGCCTTCCCTGAATAGGCTCATAACCTAACAGTGGAGATAAAATATGTGATTGAATACCTGTGGATTCTAATTTGGCAAGTCTGGAAAGGAACTGAATGGTGTGGTGGTTTTTTTTTTTTTTTTTTTGGCCATGCCACGTGGCTTGTGGGATCTTAGTTCACCAACCAGGGATTGAACCCAGGTCCCAGCAATGAAAGCGCTGAATCCTAACCACTGGACTGCCAGGGAATTTCCAGAATGGTGTATTTTAAAAGACTTCCCTTCACAATTCTGAAGACCAGCCAAGAAAATTGTCCCAAGTTATAAAGTCCCAGCACCTTGCAGGTCCATATCACCTTCATTGTCCTTCTCTTTCCCCAAGTCCTGCCTCAGAATTCATGGTTTTGAAACCCAGATATTGTTGTCAAAACTTTACACTTTTAGAGAGAGACTGTCTCTGAAATACAGGGGTAGCAGCATGGTGTCCCCCCAGGGGTGTCCTCAGGGGAGACTCTATCTCTTGTTGCCAGCTACACATGCCCCCTCCCCTCCTGATACCACCACTCAGCACAGTTTCTCTTCCAGGCCACAATCCCTCCACTTCCCATTGACAACTTGTCCTTTCTCTGCCCCAAGACTAACTCTGTTAGAATCAATATATACAGGAGTTTTTCTTGAGGAGCTGGGACAAAACAGAAGCCATCCTAGCACAGAGGGGGAAGAAGTAATGGTCTGGTTTTTACAACTTGGACTTTCCTTGGGACTCAAAGGGACAACAGGAAGAATTCAGCCTTTCTCAGGAGCCATGTCATGTCCTCCCCCGTCCCTGTCCCTGTGTTTCCTTCCTCAAGCTGTTGCCCTGAGAAGCTCCACCCACCCCTAAAGTCCAGTTTTTCCAGTAGGGAGGACCTCACTCCCCTCCTCTCCACCTGTCTCTCCCACTCTGAGTCATTTAGACTAGAAGAGCATCCTGGGCCTCTGCTGAAGGATGGAGGACTCTGTTGACAGGAGTTCCAGGGAAACTGGGGTTCCTGGATGCATTCATTTTGTCCAATTTTCCTTGTAGCTGTAGGCTCACTTTTTTTTTTTTTTTTTGAGCCCAATAACTAATGAAAACACCTATTTCAAGAATGGGCACTTTTCAGGGAAGCTGGCTGGTATCATCTCAAGCCTAAATGAGAAAGAAAAGATTCCTTAATTAGCAAGACACCTCCTATTTCCTCAGAGCCGTGAGCACAGAAACCACTCAGCCTGTGATTTCTGTCTTATTAACCGGTGGCTTCTGTAACAAGGAGGAAGCTACAGTATCCTTTTGAGTTGCTCTCTGTGACACACATTTCTGATTCTTGGATTATTCTACTTCTTCCACTCACTTCGTGCTGCTGCTTCCTTCTGTCTTGCCTCTAGTCTAGTTGTCCCTGCTACCTGGAATGCCCTTGTCCTTGAAACTTTTTACTTTGCTGATTCCTGTCTATTCTCCTGGACATGACTAAATGCTTTATTTTCCATACAGAACTCTGCTAGTCACTTAGTAGAAGAAAATTCTAATGTCTGAGCTAGCACCTCCCCCTGGAAGCATTCCCTGCCATCCCCCTCCTCCATGTGCTTCCCCTCTGCTCTCATAGACTCCACAGCCACCCCCATGGTACACTGATCAGAAGCAAGTTCAAGGGCTTGATAATAGAGGAATCGTGCCTTAGCAGAAGCGTAGAGTGAAAAGTATCAGGGCCTAGGGTATGATGCTGGGGAGATTACCGCCTGATTCTAGATGGCCTAGAAGGAGCATGTGGGAAGGGATGGAGTGATGGAGAAGCAGAGGATAATGAATGGAGTGAGAGCAGAGGGGAAGGACCTATAGCCTGCAGGAGGCCAGCCTGGGAAGGAAAAGTACTCTCTCTAGAGATGGAGCTGGACCCAAGCACTGAACAGAAGGGAAGGTGAAAGAGGGGTGCCAATGGATATCTTTGGTTCTATAGGATCATGAGTTGCATATGTTTTTGAACCATAACTCATAATAAGACAGACATTTTACTTTACAACCCAACAAACACACATCACGCCTCTCTGAAAACAAGTTTCACAAAATATGCATATGAAGCAATGATATTTTCTTTTGTAATCCAACCTACTCTACTCCACTCCACTCCACTCCATTTTCATTCATTAAAAAGATGCTGACTGGGCTCTCTAAGTTGATCTTACCATTAATATTCCACCAGCCACAGTTTGTGTATATATGTTATTTTCCAACGTTTTTTGAAAAAGCTAAATCCACAGAAAAATAAAGGACTGTACTCTTCATCTAGATTCACCAGTTGTTAATATTTTACTGCATTAGTGCACACCCTCTGTGTGTGAATATAACACACGCGTATATGTACACACACACATCATCCATTCCCATTAACCACAGTAGTTGTATGCTATAAAGTTGCAGCGAACACTGAATTAACAAGTGCTAAACCATTGTTTCTAGGGGAAATACAGGGTTAGGTTCCTGTGAGCTTTTTTTTTTTTTTTTTTTTTTTTCCTGTGAGCTTTTGATCACATTTTCATTAACCTTGTTTTATGCATGTTTCTGTCTAAAGATACCATATTTACTATATGTTGTTGATTTATTAACATTGAACTCACAGCCAACAGCACTGTAACTTATGCCTGAACAAAGCTTATCCAACACATGTATTTTCTCTGTAAGGCACATCACAGCCTTCTTGCACTTAGGAGCAACAGATAGCACTGTGCTTGGGGCCATTTTAAAAAGCAAAATTTCCAAAAAAAACTGAAAAAAGTAGCAGTAAATAGACCATGAAAGGGACACTTGTTTACAGTCTGAAATAATGAAATAAGAAGGCAGAGTGTCGCCTTGTTTGACCTCAGCTGGGGATGTGCATGCAGAGTGATTCAAATTTTTCACCACTTCACATACATCTGTAAGTAGCCATGAAAGCACCAGAAGTGTTGACTCTGGAGTTACAAATACATTTTAGCAAGTAGGCAAATACAGACTCTGCGAATATTGAGGATTGACTGTATACATTTTTGAAAATTGCCGACACTGTTATCTCTTCACCTCTGAATGCATCTCCTTAGAGTAAGGACATTCTCCAACAGAACTACATTACCATTATGCCACCTAGGAAACTAACTTTCATCCAATAATATCATCTGATATTCAAACTTCACTAATTTTCCTTGAGAATTTTAAGGCAATTTTAGGGGACCAGAATCCAATCGAGGTTTGTCCACACATTGCATTTAGTTATGTCTCTCTCTTCAGTTTCCTTTAATCTAAAATAGTCTCCCACCTTTTTTGAAAAAAATGACATTGATACCTTTGTAGATGCCAAGCCAATTGTCTCCTAGAATGTTCCACATTCTAGGTTTGTCTGATTGCTTCCTCGTGATTTGAGCTGGTGAAACCTTTTTGCAGGATTGCCCCACAGGGTGATTTGAGTACTTCTTTTGCTTACCAAGAGAAGGCTCATGTCAGCTTGTCCCTCTACTGGTGAGGCTGAATTGGATTTCTTGGTTACGATGATGACCCACCATCTGAAAAGCACAGCTCTAGTTGAAGTAGAAGGTAGTGCCATCAGCTGCCAGAGGGGGTAGACTGAGGGCCTCAGGAGAGGAGGCAGGGCCCGGAGTTACTATTGTGATGAATGGGACAGGGAGGTGTCGTGGGGCCGGCATGCGGGGGGCCTGAGTCCCAGCCCTGAAGATCCACTGTCTCCCTCGAGGGCAGAGGGCCTGCATTTGTCATGGAGGCGTCTGCTTCTCAAGATCATGAAGAAACACAGTGTCAGTGTCCGGGGGCTGAGTTTTAATTTCCAGTGAAACTGGGACAAAATTCCTTTAGGCTAGATATAATTTATTTTTAAGCCTTGGACTTGAAGTTGGAGCATTCTAAATGCTTAGGAAATTGTTATGGATAGTAACAAAAGACAGAATAGCTGACGCCTGACATAGTGCTTTTCTATGCCAGTGCCACTAGATGATTTAATATTTAATATGATTATGGTCAAACAAAGTCCGAACAGAGCAAGCCTGAAGCACTTCTAGCACTGCAGCCAAATGGCCAGAAGCCCAAAGTGATATAACAGTGGTTTACTCACCAGCCTTGAGAGTAACCTCTGGGGATGGTTGAACTCTCAGACACCGCCTGGTATTTCCCAGCAATAATCTATAATGCATTTGAGAAGCCCGTTGGAATCATCCAATTAGATCATGTTTTCCAAGGGGCTTTGATTCAGAAATACTGCCAAGAGCTTTGGCAGAGCTGAGCAGAGCCCCCTTCCCCCTCTACAAGGCAGTGTCATTCATTGGATTCTCACAACAGCCCTGTGCAGTATCCCAGGTCAGTGTCACTATTCCCACTGACAGATGAGGAAACTGAAGCTCACAGAGGTTAAGTGATTTGGGCAAAGTAACAAAAAGCATTGAATGGCTGCCACAAACCCAGCCTTAACTTTTCAGTCAGGTGCCCTCCCTCCTTTGGTTCTGGGTGCTGAGCAGGAGTGACAGGTCATTAACTGGTTGGGAGATGCCCCCACGAGCCATTGTCAGCTTTTGTCTCTGTGCTGGACTCCAGCAGTGCTCGTCTGACCAGAGAAGAGGGCTGTGCGGTCAGGACTTGTCAGAAGGTGCCCACTAATACTCTCTAATGACTGCACAAAAGTCACGTGGGCTCACTCCACTGCTCCCGCCTAAAGTGATTCCAGCAGGTTATTTAACCTTTCCTAGCATTAAGTCTTCTCATCTGGAAAATGTGGCTCTAAGCCCTGTTACTGATGAAGATTGAGTCATTCAGTGTAAAGTGCTTACATCAGTACTAAGCACTCTATAGTTATTAACTGCTATTATATCATGTGTTTAGTGAACACTCAGTAAAGAGCCATTGTGGGGATGCTGGGATATTTTCATAAACAGCGGGTGCTATTTGAGGGTGCTACTGAGCACTGCATGTACTTGTGACCATGCTTGAAGAGGCTAAAGAAGCTTCCCTAAGTATAGAAGCTGGTGATTTGTACTTACTTATGATGTGATCCATGAGATAATTTTCCATCTTGACACTGAAGTGCATTGAGGTAAGTGCTGGATGAACAGAGGTAAGAGACGTATTTCTTGCCTTCAGGGTACCTGCAATCTGGCTGGGGGTGGCAGGTGGGGAAGAATGCAAAAATCTATGCATAAAAGATAAAAACCAGATGAGATCATGTTGGCCACATGGGTCCCCTTGGTGTATGAAGAATGGGGGAGACAAAAACCAGGACAGCAGAGCAAGGCCTGACAGAGGAGATGGATGGAACAGTGATCCTGGGTTTGTATTAAGCCATTCCTAACCCTCCTTACCGACCAGGTATAAGAGGGTCAACTCTTAGTGGCAGGTGCCAAATTGATATGACTCCAGAGGACCTCCCAGGCCTCTCTGCCCTCAGTGTGATGTTCCTTGTGGTCAGCTGTCATTCTCAGAGAGCCCAGGCAGCTGGTGTGGGTGTCAGTCAGAGTCAGTCTATACATGGGTCAGGGCAGTTCTATTTCCCTGTTTGTCCATCTGTCTATTTTATTTGTTTATCTGTCCACTCATTTATCCATCTGCGTGTCCATCTGTCCACATGTTTGTTATTTATCTGTCCATCTCTTCATCCATCTATCTGTGTACATCCATCCACCCATCTATCGGTCCAGCCATCTGTCTCCCATCTATCTGTGCATCCACCTGAACTTCTTTCCATTTTTTTATTTCCCATCTCATTCTACAAAAGATTTGCAGAAAACACCCACCATAATAAAAACAAGGAAACACACACACAGGATTAGGAAAGTGTAGGAAGCCAAGAGGTTGAGAATGGGTGTAGGGAAATCAAACTCAGAATATGTTGGAAAAACATGGCTGGTTGCTATTACAGTGGAGCCATAAATTTGTCTTCCAATTATTTTTAGAGTTCTCTTCACTGAAGTACAGGCAATCTACCATGTATTCAGAGAATAAATTTTTCTTGTTCTCATTTCAAAAAAGACTTTATCTCATGAGGTTTCCTTCAGTTTCTGGGGAAAGGCAGCACTCTGGTGGTTCCGAATAGTGGCTTCTAAATCAGACAGGCCTGAGCTCAAATCCTGTGTCTGTCACTCAACAACTGTGTGACCTTGGGCAAGTCACTGAGTCTCTCTGAGCCTTACTTTCCTCATCTGCAAAATGGGATAAGCATGGTGCCCAGCCTCAAAAGGCTGCAGGCAGTATTAAATAAGACTGTGTGTATAGGTTAACAAGGGACAGGACACAATAGCAGCAATTGTCACTATTGAACAATCTGGAGAATGTGGTTGGGTGCTGGCATTCACTCAGCTTCTGCAGGTAGAAACCATGGGGAGAGTCAAGGCCAGAGTACCTGTGCCCGGGACAGGGCCTGCTGGCCCTGGACGGGCAGTCCCCACAGTCCCACCTGGCCAATGACAATCTGCTTTTTCCCTGTCCCCCAAGGTCCAGACCAGGGGGAGGTCTTGGTCAAACTGCTCTGATCGTGTGGCCCAGCTGGAGAGCAGAGATGAGCAAGCTGCAGAGTCTCACCTGATCCTCCCAGCGGCCATCCCTTTGCACTGACAGATGATTAGCTGCATAGGAGAGCAAGTCTGCATCCCTCTCCTTGGCCAGGATTCCCTCTATCCCTTGAGCCCCTTATAGCTGACAGTAATTCATTCTTAAACTTGCAATCTGCCTGGGCCTGATTTGCATCACAAAATCTCTCTATCCCAAATATGAGTTGAAACATCTCTCCTTAGATATCAAGGGGTGGGAGGCAGGGGCAAACAGGAGGTGGTGGGCTTATTCTGTCTGAGAGCAAGAGCCCATGACTTGGTTTGTGTGTGAGGGAGGGCAGGGGGAGAGTAGAACCATTTCATTTTATTTTTACTTTAAGTATCATACACACGGTCTCTGGAATCCTCCGGCAGCCGGTGGACTTTGATTCAGCAAGCAATGAATTATATCCTCCAGTTGAGAGTAAAATTACAAATATCTTCAAGATGTTCAGTGCTCTGGGAAAGGGCAGCCAATTCATGTTGGCTATGTGGGCTGCTTCCTGTCCAGAGCAGAATGCAACACCTCTCTCTCCTAAGAGGGGAGATGGAAAGTGGGGAGCAGGCACCCACAACAGGGAGATGAGAGAAGCGTATGATTTAGGGACACAGTCTGGGCCAAATCTGGGGTAGGCAGGAAGGGGAAGGCAGAGTGAAGCACCATCTGCCCCTTTCAGGCTCTGCAGGTGAAATGTACAAAATTAGAGTCTGGGGAACAGCTGTGTGGTCACCAGCACTCGGTAGAATGGATGCTACTTGACAAAGCCACCTTCACCTCAGGAGCAAATATTTACCAAGCCCCTCCATGTGGGAATAGATAGCCCAGAATTTGTAGTCACCTGAGCAAGACCAAGATGTATAAGGCTCTCAAAGATCAATTATTTATTCAACAAAGATTTGCTTAAAAAAGGTACTTAATGATACATGCTGATATTGAACAATGCTTTCAAGTTCTATTATTTTTAAAACAAATACAGTCAAGGCATATGTCACCTGGGCCCCCAGAGCACCCCTTCAGGCCCCTCTGTTGAGCACCCACTGTGTTATTTTGAGACTGTTTGTGGTCTTTCCTGCTAGCCTGTGAACAACACAAGGAAAAAGATTGGATTTTGTTCATTTGGCATCATAACGGTCTCTCCGCTCTTCAGTGCTTTTCCTGGCTTGGTAACTACTAACATTTAGTATAGTTTGCCAAATGAGTGAGATGAAGATAACCTTTCCTTGTCTTTGTTGATGGGGTCAAACAAAGGCAAAGATAAAGTGAATAAGGCCCAGGCATTTGTGATTGACTTTGTTACCTAGAGTTCTAATGAGCAACTGCCTCTGACCCCCAGTTAGCTGGACTCTACCTCTGGCCTCTTAGCACCTTCTTGGGCAGAGAGGAGAAGAGGTCATGAATATGCAGTTGATGATAAGGTAGATTCAGTGAGCATTTATTAAATGAAACCATGGGCCCAACACTGTGCTGGGCTGTTGGGGAATGGAAAGGAGAGGCTGATTTTTTATTTTTTATTATTTTTATTGAAGTATAGTTGATTTATAATGTGTTAGTTTCAGGTGTACAGCAAGGTGATTATACATATATAAATATATATATATATTCTTTTTTACATTTTCTTCCATTATAGGTTATTATAATATAGTGAATATAGTTCCCTGTGCTATACAGTAGGTGCTTGTTGGTTATCTATTTTATATATAGTAGTGTGTATATTTTAATCTCAAACTCCTACTTTATCCCTCCCTACCCCCTTTCCCCTTTGGTAACCATAAATTTGTTTTCTATGTCTGTGAGTCTATTTCTGGTTTGTAAATAAGTTTTAGATTCCACATATAAGTAATATCATATGGTATTGGTCTTTGTCTGACTTATTTCACTTAGTATGATAATCTCTAGGTCCATCCATGTTGCTGCAAAGGGCATTATTTCATTCTTTTTGATGGTTGAATAGTATTCCATCGTGTGTGTGTGTGTGTGTGTGTGTGTGTGTATGCGCGTGCTCATGTGTGTGTATACTACATCTTCTTTATCCGTTCATCTGTCGATGAACACTTAGGTTACTTGCATCTCTGACTGTTGTAAATAGTGCTGCTATGAACACTGGGGTGCATGTATCTTTTCGAATTATGTTTTTCTCTGGATCTATGTCAGGAGTGGGATTGCAGGATCATATGGCAGTTCTATTTTTAGTTTTTTAAGGAACCTCCATACTGTTCTCCATAGTGGCTGTACCAATTTACATTCCCACCAACAGTGCAGGAGGGTTCCCTTTTCTCCATGTTCTCTCCAGCATTTGTTATTTGTACGTTTTTGATGGCCATTCTGACTGGTCCATTCTCAGGTGTTGAACGTGGGAGCTGGGCCTAATATCCTGATAAGTGCTTTACATGTATCACCTCATTTGATCCTCTCAGTGGTTTTGAAGTACGTTCATTCAGTATTGTCAAAAAGATCGCATCTTGGTACAATCAAAGGTATTGGAAAAGGGGGTTAAGGCAAAATGTTTGGTTGGGGAAGGCAAGCAAAGGGAAATGCTGGTGACGATGCATTCAGGTTTTATATGTTTCAAAATTCTCCTCTCTGTGGAGATGGAAACTTACTTTTATTAACAAAACAAATATAAACAAAATTGTCAGTTCTCTATAAACTAGCATTTTGCCCTCTCAGGGAACAGAGTGAAGATGAGTCATTTTTATTTTTGGCTATGCTAATTACTTTTATATCACCTTAGTATTGAGTAGCACCTTGTGTAGAGCAATGTTTCTTAAATGGGGGCCTTTAAGCTCACGGTCTACTGGCTTTATTGTTTGATAGGAAATGTGGTAGGTTGGAATAATGGTTCCAGTTCTTCATTCCCTGGTAACAGGATTATACATTCACACCTGCTGTCTTGCAGCTCGGTGCCTCTGGCTCGGAGCAGTTTCCTCCCCTCCCCATCCCTGTTGAGCTTGGTCCCCTGACAGGACACAGCAAAGGCTTGAAAAGCGCTTGTGTCCTTTGGCTTGGCCTCATTTCCTTACCTGAAAATTATGTTCCAATTCTGTCCTGAGGAATAAAGGTGATGTTTGTAAAGCACCTAACACAGTGCCTGCTACATAATGAACTCTTAGGAAAATACGGTTTTAATCATCATTATTTTCGTCATTATAGGCCTACGTTAATTCAGAGCAGTATTTGGCAAGGCTTTTGCCTCGGGAACATCCATCCCTGGGACCACTGTGTTGTGCCTGGTTTGCCAGGTACCTCTTCCCATGTTGGCACCATTTCTAGGTCAGTTCTTGGGGTTCTCAGCTCCTCTTACCACCTTGCTTCATAGCATGAGCAAGGCTTTAAATATACCCCTTAGATCTGATGATGGGAATTCCTCTTGTGCTGTGGTCATACCTTTTAGACTACTCTGTTGGAATGGAGATTTGGCCCATTCCCAGCTCACCACTGTGGCCAGGGTCTCAGCTGCAAGGCCGCCGGTTCAGTGCCTGGGAGTCGACCACTGGGAGATGTCATCTTAAAAACTATAGCTGCTGAGTACCTGTGAAGAACAGATATTAAGAGGTTTGTCAGAGGACTTCATAAAACAACCTTTTGACTAAATGATTTCCAAAAACAATGTAATTTCATCACATTTTTTGGACATCTTTATTGGAGTATAATTGCTTTACAATGGTGTGTTAGTTTCTGCTTTATAACAAAGTGAATCAGTTATACATATACATATGTTCCCATATCTCTTTCCTCTTGCATCTCCCTCCCTCCCACCCTCCCTATCCCACCCCTCTAGGTGGTCAAAAGCACCGAGCTGATCTCCCTGTGCTATGTGGCTGCTTCCCACTAGCTATCTATTTTACGTTTGGTAGTGTATATATGCACATGCCACTATCTTGATTTGTCACAGCTTACCCTTACCCCTCCCCATATACTCAAGTCCATTCTCTAGTAGGTCTGTGTCTTTATTCCGGTCTTACACATAGGTTCTTCATGACATTTTTTTTCTTAGATGCTATATATATGTGTTAGCATACGATATTTGTCTTTCTCTTTCTGAATTACTTAACTCTGTATGACAGACTGTAGGTCCATCCACCTCATTATAAATAGCTCAATTTCATTTCTTTTTATGGCTGAGTAATATTCCATTGTATATATGTGCCACATCTTTTTTATTCATTCATCTGATGATGGACACATAGGTTGTTTCCATATCCGGGCTATTGTAAATAGAGCTGCAATGAACATTTTGGTACATGACTCTTTTTGAATTTCGGTTTTCTTGGGGTATATGCCCAGTAGAGGGATTGCTGGGTCATATGGTAGTTCTATTTGTAGTTTTTTAAGGAACCTCCATACTGTTCCCCATAGTGGCTGTACCAATTCATATTCCCACCAGCAGTGCAAGAGTGTTCCCTTTTCTCCACACCCTCTCCAGCATTTATTGTTTCTAGATTTTTTGATGATGGCCATTCTGACTGGTGTGAGATGATATCTCATTGTAGTTTTGATTTGCATTTCTCTAATGATTTATGATGTTAAGCATTCTTTAATGTGTTTGTTGGCAGTCTGTATATCTTCTTTGGAGAAATGTCTATTTAGCTTTTCTGCCCATTTTTGGATTGGGTTGTTTGTTTTTTTGTTATTGAGCTGCATGAGCTGCGTGTAAATTTTGGAGATTAATCTTTTGTCAGTTGCTTCATTTGCAAATATTTTCTCCCATTCTGAGGGTTGTCTTTTGGTCTTGTTTCCTTTGCTGTGCAAAAGCTTTTAAGTTTCATTAGGTTTCATTTGTTTATTTTTGTTTTTATTTCCATTTCTCTAGGAGGTGGGTCAAAAAGGATCTTGCTCTGATTTATGTAATAGAGTGTTTTGCCTATGTTTTCCTCTAAGAGTTTGATAGTTTCTGGCCTTACATTTAGGTCTTTAATCCATTTTGAGCTTATTTTTCTGTATGGTGTTAGGGAGTGATCTAATCTCATACTTTTACATGTACCTGTCGGTGTTTTCCCAGCACCACTTATTGAAGAGGCTGTCCTTTCTCCACTGTACATTCCTGCCTCCTTTATCAAAGATAAGGTCACCATATGTGCGTGGGTTTATCTCTGGGTTTTCTATCCTGTTCCACTGATCTATATTTCTGTTTTTGTGCCAGCAGCATACTGTCTTGATTACTGTAGCTTTGTAGTATAGTCTGAAGTCAGGGAGCCTGATTCCTCCAGCTCCATTTCTCGTTCTCAAGATTGCTTTGGCTATTCGGGGTATTTTGTGTTTCCATACAAATTGTGAACTTTTTTGTTCTAGTTCTGTGAAAAATCCCAGTGGTAGTTTGATAGGGATTGCATTGAATCTGTAGATTGCTTTGGGTAGTACAGTCATTTTCACAATGTGATATTTCAAATTCAAGAACACAGTATATCTCTCCATCTATTTGTATCATCTTTAATTTCTTTCATCAGTGTCTTATAATTTTCTGCATACAGGTCTTTTGGCTCCTTAGGTACGTTTATTCCTAGATATTTTATGCTTTTTGTTGCAATGGTAAATGGGAGTGTTTTCTTGATTTCCCTTTCAGATTTTTCATCATTAGTGTATAGGAATGCCAGAAATTTCTGTGCATTAATTTTGGATCCTGCTACTTTACCAAATTCATCGATTAGCTCTAGTAGTTACCTGGTAGCATCTTTAGGATTCTCTATGTATAGTATCATGTCATCTACAAACAGTGACAGCTTTACTTATTCTTTTCTGATTTGGATTCCTTTTATTTCTTTTTCATCTCTGATTGCTGTGGCTAAAACTTCCAAAACTATGTTGAATAAGAGTGGTGAGAGTGGGTAACCTTATCTTGTTCCTGATCTTAGTGGAAATGCTTTCAGTTATTCACCATTGAGGATGATGTTGGCTGTGGGTTTGTCATAGATGGCCTTTATTGTGTTGAGGAAAGTTCCCTCTATGCCTACTTTCTGCAGGGTTTTTATCATAAATGGGTGTTGAATTTTGTCGAAAGCTTTTTCTGCATCTATTGAGAAGACCATATGTTTTTTCTCCTTCAATTTGTTAATATGGTGTATCACATTGATTGATTTGCATATATTGAAGAGTCCTTGCATTCCTGGAATAAACCCCACTTGATCATAGTGTATGATCCTTTTAATGTGCTGTTGGATTCTGTTTGCTAGTATTTTGTTGAGGATTTTTGCATCTATGTTCATCAGTGATATTGGCCTGCAGTTTCCTGTCTTTGTGACCTCTTTGTCTGGTTTTGGTATCAGGGTGATGGTGGCCTCGTAGAATGAGCTTGGGAGTGTTCCTCCCTCTGCTATATTTTGGAAGAGTTTGAGAAGGACAGGTGTTAGCTCTTCTCTAAATGTTTGATAGAATTCGCCTGTGAAGCCACCTCGTCAGGGGCTTTTGTTTCTTGGAAGATTTTTAATCACAGTTTCAATTTCAGTGCTTGTGATTGGTCTGTTCATATTTTCTATTTCTTCCTGATTCAGTCTTGGCAGGTGGTGCATTTTTAAGAATTTGTCCATTTCTTCCAGGTTGTCCATTTTATTGGCATACAGTTGTTTGTAGTAATCTCTCATGATCCTTTGTATTTCTGCAGTGTCAGTTGTTACTTTTACTTTTTCATTTCTAATTCTATTGATTTGATTCTTCTCCCTCTTTTTTCTTGATGAGTCTGGCTAATGGTTTATCAATTTTATTTATCTTCGCAAAGAACCAGCTTTTAGTTTTATGGATCTTTGCTATCGTTTCCTTTATTTCTTTTTCATATATTTCTGATCTGATCTTTATGATTTCTTTCCTTCTGCTAACTTTGGGGGGTTTTTGTTCTTCTTTCTCTAATTACTTTAGGTACAAGGTTAGGTTGTTTATTTGAGATGTTTCCTGTTTCTTAAGGTAGGATTGTATTGCTATAAACTTCCCTCTTAGAGCTGCCTTTTCTGCATTCCATAGGTTTTGGGTCCTCGTGTCTCCATTGTCATTTGTTTCTTGGTATTTTTTGATTTCCTCTTTGATTTCTTCAGTGGTCACTTTATTATTAAGTAGTGTATTGTTTAGCCTTCACGTGTTTGTATTTTTTACAGATCTTTTCCTGTAATTTATATCTAGTCTCATAATGTTGTGGTCAGAAAAGATACTTGATACAATTTCAATTTTCTTAAATTTAACAAGGCTTGATTTGTGACCCAAGATATGATCTATCCTGGAGAATGTTCCATGAGCACTTGAGAAAAATGTGTATTCTGTTGTTTTTGGATGGAATGTCCTATAAACATCAATTAAGTCCATCTTGTTTAATGTATCATTTAAAGCTTGTGTTTCCTTATTTATTTTCCTTTTGGATGATCTGTCCATTGGTGAAAGTGGGGTGTTAAAGTCCCCTACTATGATTGTGTTACTGTTGATTTCCCCTTTTATGGCTGTTAGTGTTTGCCTTATGTATTGAGGTGCTCCTATGTTGGGTGCATAAATATTTACAATTGTTATATCTTCTTCTTGGATCGATCCCTTGATCATTATGTAGTGTCCTTCATTGTCTCTTCTAATAGTCTTTATTTTAAAGTCTATTTTGTCTGATATGAGAATTGCTACTCCAGCTTTCTTTTGATTTCCATTTGCATGGAATATCTTTTTCCATCCCCTCACTTTCAGTCTGTATGTTTCTCTAGGTCTGAAGTGAGTCTCTTGTAACAGCATATATATGGGTCTTGTTTTTGTATCCATTCAGCCAGTCTGTGTCTTTTGGTGGGAGCATTTAATCCATTTACATTTAAGGTAATTATCGATATGTATGTTCCTATTCCCGTTTTCTTAATTGTTTTGGGTTTGTTTTTGCAGGTCTTTTCCTTCTCTTATGTTTCTTGCCTAGAGATGATCCTTTAGCATTTGTTGTAAAGATGGCTTTGTGGTGCTGAACTCTCTCAGCTTTTGCTTGTCTGTAAAGGTTTTAATTTCTCCATCAAATCTGAATGAGATCCTTGCTGGGTAGAGTAATCTTGTTTATAGGTTTTTCGCCTTCATCACTTTAAATATGTCTTGCCAGTCCCTTCTGGCTTGCAGAGTTTCTGCTGAAAGATCAGTTGTTAACCTTATATGGGGATTCCCTTGTGTGTTATTTGTTGTTTTTTCCTCGTTGCTTTTAGTATGTTTCCTTTGTTTATAATTTTTGACAGTTTGATTAATATGTGTCTTGGCATATTTCTCCTTGGATTTATCCTGTGTGAGACTCTCTGTGCTTCCTGGACTTGACTAACTATTTCCTTTCCCATATTAGGGAAGTTTTCAACTATAATCTCTTCAAATATTTTCTCAGTCCCTTTCTTTTTCTCTTCTTCTTCTGGAACCCCTATAATTCGAATGTTAGTGTGTTTAATGTTGTCCCAGATGTCTCTGAGACTGTCTTCAGTTCTTTTCATTCTTTTTTCTTTATTCTGCTCTGCAGTAGTTATTTCCACTATTTTATCTTCCAGGTCACTTATCCATTCTTCTGCCTCAGTTATTCTGCTATTGAACCCTTCTAGAGTATTTTTAATTTCATTTTTTGTGTTGTTCATCGTTGCCTGTTTCATCTTTAGTTCTTCTAGGTCCTTGTTAACTGTTTCTTGCATTTTCTCTATTCTATTTCCAAGATTTTGGATCATCTTTACTATCATTATTCTGAATTCTTTTTCAGGTAGACTGCCTATTGCATCTTCATTTATTATGTCTGGTGGGTTTTTATCTTGCTCTTTTATCTGCTGTGTTTTTCTGTCTTCTCATTTTGGTTATCTTACTGTGTTTGCGGTCCCCTTTCTGCAGGCTGCAAGTTTGCAGTTCCCGTTGTTTTTGGTGTCTGTCCCCAGTGGCTAAAGTTGGTTCAGTGGGTTGTGTAGGCTTCCTGGTGGAGGGGACTAATGCCTGTGTTCTGGTGGATGAGGCTGGATCTTGTGTTTCTGGTGGGCAGGTCCACATCTGGTGGTGTGTTTTGGGGTGTCTGTGGACTTATTTTGATTTTTGGCAGCCTCTCTGCTAATGGCTGGGGTTGTGTTCCTGTCTTGCTAGTTGTTTGGCATAGGGTGTCCAGCACTGTAGCTTGCTGGTCGTTGAGTGATGCTGGGTGTTGGTGTTTAGGTGGAGATCTCTGGGAGATTTTCGCTGTTTGATATTACATGTAGCTGTGAGGTCTCTTGTGGACCAGGGTCCTGAAGTTGCGTCTCCCACCTCAGAGGCACAGCACTGACTCGTGGCTGCAGCACCAAGAGCCTTTCATCCACACAGCTCAGAATAAAAGGAAGCAAAGGTAGAAAGAAAGAAAAAAAGAAAGAGAATAAAATAAAGTTACTAAAATAAAAAATAATTATTAAGAAAAAAATTTTTTTTCTAAAAAGTAAAAAGAACCGGACGGACAGAACCTTGGGACAAATGGTGAAAGCAAAGTTATAGAGACAAAATCTCACACAGAAGCATAGACATACACACTCACAAAAAGAGGAAAAGGGGAAAAATAATAAATCTTGCTCTCAAAGTCCACCACCTCAGTTTGGGATGATTCATTGTCTATTCATGTATTCCACAGATGCAGTGTACATCAAGTTGATTGTGAAGATTTAATCCACTGTTCCTGAGGCTGTTGGGAGAGATTTCCCTTTCTCTTCTTTGTTCACACAGCTTCCTGGTTTCAGCTTTGGATTTGGCCCCACCTCTGCGTGTAGGTCACCGTAGGGCATCTGTTCTTTGCTCAGACAGGACAGGGTTAAAGGAGCCGCTGATTCGGGGGCTCTGGGTCACTCAGGCTGGGGGGAGGGAGGGGTGCGGATGCAGGGCGAGCCTGAGGCGGCAGAGGCCGGCGAGACGTTGCACCAGCCTGAGACGCACCGTGCATTCTCCTGGGGAAGTTGTCCTGGATCCCGGGTCCCTGGCAGTGGCGAGCTGCACAGATTCCCCAGAAGGGAGGTGTGGAGAGTGATCTGTGCTCGCACACAGGCTTCTTAGTGGCGGCAGCAGCAGCCTTAGCGTCTCCTGCCCGTCTCTGGGGTCCGTGCTGTTAGCCGTGGCTTGCGCCCGTCTCTGGAGCTCCTTTAAGCGGTGCTCTTGATCCTCTTTCCTCCCGCACCAGGAAACAAAGAGGCAAGCAAAGTCTCTTGCCTCTTCGGCACCTCCAGACTTTTTCCCGGACTCCCTCCCAGCTAGCCGTGGTGCACTAACCCGCTGCAGGCTGTGTTCACGCCGCCAACCCCAGTCCTCTCCCTGCGCTCCGACCGAAGCCCGAGCCTCAGCTCCCAGCCCTGCCTGCCCCGGCGGGTAAGCAGACAAGTGTCTCGGACTGGTGAGTGCTGGTCGGCACCGATCCTCTGTGCGGGAGTCTCCCCACTTTGCCCTCCACACCCCTGTTGCTGTGCTCTCCTCCGTGGCACCGAAGCTCCCTGCTCCATCACCCGCAGTCTCCGCCTGCGAAGGGGCTTCCTAGTGTGTGGAAACCTTTTCTCCTTCACAGCTCCCTTCCACTGGTGCAGGTCCCGTCCCTATTCTTTTGTCTCTGTTTATTCTTTTCTTTTTTGCCCTACCTAGGTACGTGGGGAGTTTCTTGCCTTTTGGATGGTCTGAGGTCTTCTGCCAGCGTTCAGTAGGTGTTCTGTAGGAGTTGTTGCACGTGTAGATGTATTTCTGATGTATCAGTCAGGTGACTAAGCCATCTCAGCAGGGAATCCTCCAGCCGCAGTGGTGACTGCAGCCCTGGCCAACATGTTAACTGTGGTCTCATGAGGGAACCTTTATCCTACAGGCCAGAGATTTTCAAACTGTCCCCTGCAGAGCCCAAGGGCTTCATACTTGCCAGGCCACTCGATGCCTTCCAGCCTCCACTGTTTTACATAACGGGCTTCTGATTAGTCCTTCTTTTGAAGGCTTCAATTCCGCCACCAGACTTTGAAAACCATCTCTTTAGGAGTCCGCGCGGTCTGAGGGTCTAAGTTTTGATTATCAGTCCTTACTATATATTTACGTTTCCTATATAGTCTTACTGTTTTTCCACTTAGGGAAGACCATTTAACATTTATTTTTAGGATAGGCTTGGTATTGATGAATTCTGTTAGTTTTTGCTTGTCTGAGAAGTTTATTTCCTTCTATTCTAAATGATAATCTTGCTGGATAGACTAACCTATGTTGCAGGTTTTTCCCTTTCACCCACTTACTTCTGGCCTGCAAAGTTTCTGCAGAAAAATCAGCTGATAGTCTCATGGGAATTCCCTTGTATATGATTCTTTGTTTTTCTCTTGCTACCTTTAGAATTCTGTCTTTAAGTTTTGCCATTTTAATTATGGTATGACTTGGTGTGTGTCTGTTTGAGTTCATCTTGTTTGGGACTCTCTGAGCTTCCTGTACTTGGATATATATCCTTCTTCAGATTTGAGACGTGTTCAGCCATAATTTCATCACATACATTTTTGATCCCCTTCTCTGTCTTGCTTCCTCTTTGGGACCCCTATAATCTAATGTTGGTACGCTTAATATTATTCCAGAGATCTCTTAAATTGCTCTCACTTTTTAAAATTTTGTTTTTCTTTGTGATGTTCTGATTGTTTGATTTCCATTACTTTATCTTATGAGTTCTTTTCTTATGAGTTCTTCTGATCACTTAGTCTGCTATTCATTCCTTCTTGTGTATTTTTTATTTCAGTTATTTGTTTCTGATTGGGTCTGTTTATATTTTCTAGTTCCTTGTTGAAATGTTCACTGTTTACATCAATTCTTTTCCCTAATTCAGTTAACATGTTTATTACCAATATTTTGAATTCTTTATCTGGTAAATTGTTTATTTCTGTTCCATTATTTTTTCAGGGTTTTTCTCTTGCTCTTTCAATTGAAAGTGGATCCTCTGTCTTTTCATTTTGCTTAAGTTTTTCTGCCTCTATGAATTTAGGTGAAACAATTACTTCCTACAGTCTTGAGGCAGTGTTCTTATGTGGGAGCATCCCTATACAGTCTGCATGTGCCCAGTGCCTTTGCTGGGAGAGCTGGATTTGATGTGGACACGTCATGTCTTTCCTCAGGGTGTACTAGCAGCTATCACCTTGGTAGGGGGTGTGGCTGGAGATGAACAGGCTAGAGCTGACCCAGGTGTGAGGTGAGACTTTCTCTCTGCTCAGTGGCTGTCATCACCTTATTGGTGGGAGAGTCTGCTCCCAAGTTGCTTGAGCAAAAGCCCTGAGGGTCAGGCCTAGCTGGCTCTGCTCCCTTTAAGTGTGTTTTTCCCCTCTCCCTACACCAGGCTCTTGTCCCAGAGAAGGGGGTTGCTGAAGAGTGTGGGGTTCATGCACAGACAGTGATCCAAAGCATTGACTGTGTAGGTGCCCATGTCCCCACTCAGATGCAGCCTTGGGTGCAAGTCCCCTTTGTCCCTTACCCCTGATGACTGCCCTCAGTCTCAACCATCCCTATGCTGTGTGGAACATTCAGCAGGGCTGTCAGTGGATGCATGAACTCTTAGTGTTTACTGGGAGGCGAGCCATTGTTGAGTGACTGGTGTCAGAGATCTGGGCCTCTTCTGTGGTGCCACTTGAGTAAATACCAACAATGGCCAGTGCTGCCCCACCTGGGCTCCTACCTGGGACCAGGTTGCATCTCTGCCTTACCTCAGGGGCAAGTCCTCTTTGTGTCTCACAGCTGATCACTGTCTCCAGCCTCTGCCACTCCTGCCATCTTGTGGGACCACTGTGCAGGGCAGGTAGGGCCTATGTGGGCTCTCTGTGTGTATCAGAGCAATGGTGGAGGGGCCACCCTCAGAGAACAGGGTGGCTTCTGGGGAGCTGCCAACAGTGGCCAATTCCACCCACCTTGGGCTCCACCCCAGGACCAGTTCACCTCTGCATTCCACAGTAGAGTCCCCCAGCCCCACCCCCCATCGTGTCCACCCCAGATCCAGTGCTGTACTGTGGTATGGAGTGAGTGTTGAGCATTTACTCAGCGTGGACTAGGGCATGAGAAACCTGGTGGTGGCTAGAGCAGACCTCTCTCTGCCCTCCCTTGGGGACTAGCTGGCACGTGTTCACTCCTCATGAGTGGAGTCCATGCTTCCCACAACCCTCTGTCTGTCCCAGTGGTCCTCCAACCAGCTAAGGGAGCTTGTCTCCTTTGCATAGGATCCCAGGACTTGGGCGTACATTCTAGCTCAAACCAGTCTCTCCCCAGGGCAGGTGTCCACCTATGCAATCTCCCTTTTCCTCTGAGTCCAATCCCAAGGGCACAGGTCCAGACCCGGTTCTTCTTCTTCCCTTGTCACCTAACCACACATGTATCTTTCTTACTGCCTTAGTTGTGCAGGAATCCTTCTGCCAATTTCTAGTTAGTTTTCAGTGAAAATTATTCCACATCTAGATATAGTTGTGATGTGTTCATAGAGGGAGGAGAGCTCCATGTCCTCCTACTCTGCAATCATCATCTCCTTCTCTAAGTTTAGCTTTAGACGCATATAACAGAAAAAGCAAGTAAGTGACTTAAACAAGAGTGTCTCTTTCCAACCAAAAAAGTGTCCAGACATAAAAGTGGTCCAGGGCTGGTGACTCCATGGCCATCAGGGACCCATGCTCTGACTATCTTTTGGCTCTTACTGGCACACATTTCTAACTCAAGGTCACCTCAAGACCCAGGAGGACTACAAAAACATCTTAGAGTCCACATTCCAGGCAAGAAGAAGGAAGAAGAGAGGAAAGAGCAAAAAGGTGACCCTCCCAGCCAGGTAAATCCTCTAAAATGCTTTCCCTGCAGCCCCATTCAATGACTTTAGCTTATATATCACTGGACACAAGGAAGACTGGGAAATATAATCCTTTAGATTAACATATTGTTACTCAGAATAAAATTAGGTTTCTATTAGTGTGGAAGGAGGGGAGAATAATTGTTGAGGAGGCAAATAGCCATCTCTGCCATGGTGAGTTTTTGCTTATGAGTTGACTTCAAAATTCAACCTCCATGTAAGGTAGATCTCCAAAGTTAACTCACAGCCCTTTAGGTCCTCCTGGGTGTTTCTGACTTGCTAATTCCTGGAGGGTAGATGTGCTGACCTGGGCTAACCCAGATGGCACCAAGCCCCAGTCTGACATGGTGTGAGTTTTCTCTGCTCTTTGGATAGAGAGACAAACTGGACTTGAGGGCAGAAAGCAGGTTTCTTTATTCACATTTCACAGAAGAAAAAAGCATGTGTAACAGTGACAGGTTCTCAGAGGGAAGGAAGGGCTAGAAACAGGGTAGGGCAGGATTGAGGGAGGGAAAGGCAAAGCTCTGTTAGGGTTAGGGGTGGGAGGCGGGAATACCTCTAGCAGTCTGGATAACCAGTGGTGAGTTTTGTAAGTCTTCTGCTGGGGCTATGTCAGAGAACATTTTATGGGTGGGTATTGTGCCAGTCAGGGAACTGCTGTTTTTTTGCCCATACACAAATATGCCCTTTTTACTTCTACTTCAGGAGATAGCCAGCTTTCTCTTATGCAGCTAACAACTTTAATCTGCCTTTGGTTTGTTATTCGCTTAGAATTGTTTGAAGAAAATATAGCCTAAGACAAGCAGACAAATACCTAGAGACAGATGTACAAGGGTGTTCAATGCAGTATTGTTCATAAGAGTAAAAATTGGATAACTATCTAAATGTTCAAAATATCCATTAATAGGATATCAATTAAATTATGAAACAGCCATATAAGGAATGTTATGTGGCCACTTAGAAGACAATATTTATATATTCACTGGCATAAGATGAGCTCTATAACATAACACAGAGTGATATAGGGTCATAACAACCCCCCTTTTATGGTAGGATCCCATTTATGTAAAATGTTAAATATGCATATTTATGCATAGAGCAATATCACAAAAGATGTGTTCCAAGATGTTCAACATTTTAGATAATCTTTTTACTTTCTTTTTTATACTTTTCCATATTAATTGAACATACCAACTGTGTCATCTTTACAATCAGAAGAAATTAACTACTTTCATTTTTGAAAAATGCACATAAGTAAAAAATTGGAAGAAAACCCACAAATGGGACTATAGATGCCTTTTTTCTCTTTTCTTTTTTTTTCCCCCAGAGTTTCTATGGTGTGATTATGCAATTTACAATAGGAAACATGAATAAAAAATTGTTCTAAGTGGATAATACTAATGATCATAGATGATTTTGCATCCATAATATTATGGGGAAGGGATGGGGAATGGCTATAAAGAATGTTCATTTCCAGCAAATAGCTGTAAAAGTCTAGTTTAAAATCACAAATCAAGCAGTTGAGAGGGATCCTAATCGATTTCCTATTAAGGCAGGTTTCCCTTTCATATTCTGTCAGAGGGAATTCAGTCTTTCCTTGAAAAATTACAGTGGCCAGCAAGCTCACCACCATGGAAGTCTGTTAAATCCATTGTTGAATAGCTCTGTTTATTAGAAAGTCCCTGGCCATACAGATCTCAACTCTGTCTCCTTGAAACATTTACTCATTGTTCCTAGTTCTATTCTGTGGGGCAAAAGGAGACAGGTCTATTTTATCACTACTGAGTGCCCTTGGCAGTGTCTTCTAGACTATCTTTTGTGAAAGCCAGGTTTCCCAGAGATGTCTTGTCTTAACATGTTCCATTTTCAACTGTGTATAATGATTTAAAAAGCAAGGAGGGATCTGACCTGGCCAGCTTAGAACCTACTAGGAACAATGTGTCTTTCAGCCTGTACCAAGGCCTCTGTTTACAGAGGGGTTTCAGGTCCTGCCATTCCTGCTGCCACATCTCTCCTGTGTTTCCTGCTTCCTAAGTCCTGCAGGTTTCTGCCCATTTCTGAACATGGCTCTGTAGCCTTCCTGCCAATTTCCTGAGCAGAGATGATTTTCTAAAAAATTCCTTTTCCGCATAAGTTAGTCAAAGTTGGTTTCTGTTGTTTGCAACCAAAGAACCCTGACTGGTACAGATGTCACTCACCTCTTTATTAGGAATAGACAACCCATTGATGGCTCACATTTGTTAGGGGAACCACTGACTCAAACTGCCCATCATGGCCAGGCAAGATAGTAGCCACTTGCATGAGTTATCTTAACAACAGGAGGTCCTGGTAAAGAATGCCCTTCCTAGTGTGTGGAAACCCTTCCTCCTTCACAGCTCCCTCCCACTGGTGCAGGTCCCATCCCTATTCTTTTGTCTTTGTTTTTTCTTTTTTCTATTGCCCTACCCAGGTACGTGGGGAGTTTCTTGCCTTTTGGGAGGTCTGAGGTCTTCTGCCAGCATTCAGTAGGTGTTCTGTAAGAGTTGTTCCACGTGTAGATGTATTTCTGGTGTATCTGGTGGGGAGGAAGGTGATCTCCATGTCTTATTCTTATGCCATCATCCCCCTCTCCAGGTAGATCATTTACCTCTCAAAGGCAGAGGAAGAGAAATGCAAATTCCTCTTCTAACTACTTACACAAAACCCAGCCATCTTGTGCTATTTTCAGGGAGTTTTCTTTTTTCCAGTTCCCAAATATTCACCTCACTTTAAAGAAACAAATACAATAATACATATCATTTGTTCACATTTACATGCCCCTCTCTCAGCAAAACCAGGAAGTGAAAAAGGGAGTTGGACTCAGGTACCGAGACACTCATTCACCCACACAGACATACCCCCAATATAAAAGCAATTGCAAAAGACCCACTTTGATATAATAGCCAATACATCAGGGGCCTTTGCCCTCCAGATCTCAGGGAGTATTGTGGCATTTTTTTCATTTAGGTAGTATAGCTAAAGATCTCTTAGTTTTGCAAAAGTACCCCAGAGGACTATAAGATGGAACAGAGATCTGATCATCCATACTTAATTATCCACGGCTAGTGTTATCAAATATCAAGCAAATAGCAATTCAAATCGGTCTCTAAGGTTCACAGTTCCCTAGCCCCCAAAAAAGGAAGATTCCCATCCAATGTCCCATCTGAGATGAAGCTGAATGAATGACTAAGGCTAGTTCAAAAGGGAAATCCCAACCAACTCTCCTCTGTAGGCAAAACCTATGCAGTAGGAAAGGATACCCTGGTGTCATCACACACGAGCCCCTTTATTCACCAAAGACGTTTCAACTGGCCAGTGCAAGTACTAACACACAAACAAACAACAAACACATGGTCCCACAAACAAATAATCAGATGAGGCATAGCTCAGAAAGAATGGACCATGAGTGGCTCACCCCAAAATGATACACACAAAAACTCAAACAACTAAGCTATGGTCACACAGAAAATCAGAGGTGTAGTCTAAAATTCCATTTCCACTCCCAAATGGAGACCTCCAAACAAATGGGGAAGACTGTCTCTCAAAAAGTAAATGAACTGGTTCCCAAATCAGGTAGAGTTCAACAACAATTCCCTTCTCCAACAGGGTACCACAACCAAATGCAAAACAAATTGCTTTTTCCATAGAGGGAAAGCCCAAATTGAGGGGGGAATATGTTCCTGGTGTGCACACTGGAGTGACTTACCCTAAAGTGGCTCACTTCCCACAAGGGAAGCGGCCCAGATGTAGTGGAGAGAATTCCCTGCCTGTGCAAGCTGGAGCAACTCACCCAGCGACACCGAATGTGGACCACAGCTCCAGACATTTTTTGGCTCCAACCATTTGGCTCCTGCCATGGGCGGCCGGCACCGGTTGGGAACAGTCCCTTTGAGATCCCCAGAGTGAAGTGGGCTCTGGAAGCTGCTGGGGACTTGGGGAAGGGGCTGACCCAGGCCAGGGTCGGCCTGCCATGGACATGGACTCCTAGATTGGCTTCGCCAAAATTGTTAATGCAAGTTCGTGTGCCCAACACACAGTGAGGCCAAACAAACCGAAACTTCCGAGTTTGGAGCAGAGGAGGCTTATTGAGAGGCCGTGCAAGGAGGCGAGGTGGCTCAAGCCCTAAAAAGCTTCAAGTTGCCCGAAAGTTTTCAGTAAAGCATTTTTAAAAACCAGGTGAGGAGCGGGGTTGTCACAGGGTATGTGATCAGATTGTGCACAATTCTCTGATTGGCTGATGATGACAGAACAGGTTGGTGTCACAGGAGTTAACTTTATCAGTCCTTAGGCTCCAGGAGGCCTGGAGCTATGTGCTCATGGTCATCAAGTAGTTAACATCTTCCCTTTGGTGGGGACAGGGGGGTTCACATCTGCAAAACAACTCAGGAAATTGGCATCAAATACTATTATCTTGGTACTTCAGAGAGGAGTTAAGCAGAGGATATGGGGGGGGAGAAAAGGCCCTGTAGGGTCCTACTCGGTTATAGTATGAAATTTTCAGGGGTGTTGTGGTGAAAGATACACTTGGATGACCAGAAACAACATGTTGCAGGAAGGGGGACCCCTGCCAGGGACCGAGAGTGGGCTCTTGTCTAACACTCAGAAATGAATTGTCCAAAGAGACACGTGCTGACAAAGCAAGAGATTTTATTGGGAAGGGGCACTCGGGTGGAGAGCAGCAGGGTAAGGGAACCCAGGAGAACTGCTCTGCCACGCAGCTCACGGTCTCGGGTATTATGGTAATGGGGTTAGTTTCCGGGTTGTCTCTGGCCAATCATTCTGACTCAGGGTCCTTCCTGGTGGCACGTGCATCGCTCAGCCAAGATGGATTCCAGCGAGAAGGATTCTGGGAGGTTGGTAGGAAATATAGGCTGGCATCTCCTGTCTCCTTTTGACCTTTCCCGAATTCTTCCTGTTACCCGAGCCGCGGGTAACAGCGCGGACCACAGAGACGGGCATGAGACGCTAAGGCTGCTGCTGCCGCCACCAAGAAGCCTGTGTACGAGCACAGGTCACTATCTACACCTCCCTTCCTGGGAGCCTGTGCAGCCCACCACTGCCAGGGTCCCATGATCCAGGGCCAACTTCCCTGGGAGAACGCACGGTGCGCCTCAGGCTGGTGCAACGTCCCTCTGGCCTCTGCCACCACAGGTCCGCCTCGCACTCCGTGCCCCTCCCTCCCCCCCCCCCCCACCCCGGCTTGAGTGAGCCAGAAGCCCTGAGTCAGCTGCTCCTTTAACCCCGTCCTGTCTGAGCGAAGAACAGATGCCCTCCGGTGACCTACACACAGAGGCGGGGCCAAATCCAAAGCTGAGCCCCGGGAACTGTGTGAACAAAGAAGAGAAAGGGAAATCTCTCCCAGCAGCCTCAGGCGCAGTGGATTAAAGCTCCACAATCAACTTGATGTACCCTGCATCTGTGGAATACCTGAATATACAACGAATCATCCCAAATTGGGGAGGTGGACTTTGAGAGCAAGATTTATTATTTTTTTCCCCTTTTCATCTTTTTGTGTATGTGTATGCTTCTGTGTGAGATTTTGTCTGTATAGCTTTGCTTTCACCATTTGTCCTAGGGTTCTATCCATCCTTTTTTAAATTTTTTTTACTTTTTTGAAAAAAAATTGTTTTCTTACTAATTATTTTTTATTTTAGTAACTATTTTATTTTTTCTTACTTTATTTTATTTTATTTTATCCTCTTACTTTCTTTCTACTTTTTCTCCCTTTTATTCTGAGCCATGTGGATGAAAGGCTCTTGGTGCTGCAGCCACGAGTCAGTGCTGTGCCTCTGAGGTGGGAGACGTAATTTTAGGACCCTGGTCCACAAGAGACCTCCCAGCTCCACGTAATATCAAATGGCAAAAATTTCCCACAGATTTCCATCTCAACACCAACACCCAGCTTCACTCAATGACCAGCAAGCTACAGTGCTGAACACCCTATGGCAAACAACTAGCAAGACAGGAACACAACCCCACCCATTAGCAGAGAGGCTGCCTAAAATCATACTAAGTCCACAAACACCCCAAAACACACCAACAGACGTGGACCTGCCCATCAGAAAGACAAGATCCAGCCTCATCCACCAGAACACAGGTACCAGTCCCCTACACCAGGAAGCCTACACAACCCACTTAACCAAATTTAGCCACTGGGGACAGACACGAAAAACAACGGGAACTACGAACCTGCAGCCTGCAAAAAGGAGACCCCCAAACACAGTAAGATAAGCAAAATGAGAAGACAGAAAACCACACAGCAGATGAAGGAGCAAGGTAAAAACCCACCAGACCTAACAAATGAAGATGCAATAGGTAGTCTACCTGAAAAAGAATTCAGAATAATGATAGTAAAGATGATCCAAAATCTTGGAAATAGAATAGACAAAATGCAAGAAACAGTTAACAAGGACCTAGAAGAAGTAAGATGAAAGAGGCAACAATGAACAACACAAAAAATGAAATTAAAAATACTCTAGAAGGGTTCAATAGCAGAATAACTGAGGCAGAAGAATGGATAAGTGACCTGGAAGATAAAATAGTGGAAATAACTACTGCAGAGCAGAATAAAGAAAAAAGAATGAAAAGAACTGAAGACAGTCTCAGAGACATCTGGGACAACATTAAACACACCAACATTCGAATTATAGGGGTTCCAGAAGAAGAAGAGAAAAAGAAAGGGACTGAGAAAATATTTGAAGAGATTATAGTTGAAAACTTCCCTAATATGGGAAAGGAAATAGTTAGTCAAGTCCAGGAAGCACAGAGAGTCTCACACAGGATAAATCCAAGGAGAAATACGCTAAGACACATATTAATCAAACTGTCAAAAATTATAAACAAAGGAAACATACTAAAAGCAACAAGGAAAAAACAACAAATAACGCACAAGGAAATCCCATAAGGTTAACAGCTGATCTTTCAGCAGGAACTCTGCAAGCCAGAAGGGACTGGCAAGACATATTTAAAGTGATGAAGGCGAAAAACCTATAAACAAGATTACTCTACCCAGCAAGGATCTCATTCAGATTTGATGGAGAAATTAAAACCTTTACAGACAAGCAAAAGCTGAGAGAGTTCACCACCAAATCAGCTTTACAACAAATGCTAAAGGAACTTCTCTAGGCAAGAAATACAAGAGACAGAAAAGACCTACAATAACAAACCCAAAACAATTAAGAAAACGGGAATAGGAACATACATATCGATAATTACCTTAAATGTAAATGGATTAAATGTTCCCACCAAAAGACACAGACTGACTGAATGGATACAAAAACAAGACCCGTATATATGCTGTCTACAAGAGACCCACTTCAGACCTACAGACACATACAGACTGAAAGTAAGGGGATGGAGAAAGATATTCCATGCAAATGGAAACCAAAAGAAAACTGGAGTAGCAATTCTCATATGAGAAAAAATAGGCTTTATTTATTTATTTATTTATTGCTTTTGTTTCTTTGTTTGTTTGCGGTACGTGGGCCTCTAACTGTTATGGACTCTCCCGTTGCAGTGCCCAGGCTGCGGATGCACAGGGTCAGCAGCCGTGGCTCACGGGCCCAGCAGCTCCGTGGTATGTGCGATCCTCCTGGAACGGGGCATGAACCTGTGTCCCCTGCATCAGCAGGCGGACTGTCAACCACTGAGCCATCAGAGGAGCCCCAAAATAGACTTTAAAACGAAGAATATTAGAAGAGACAAAGAAGGACACTACATAATGATCAAGGGATCAATTCAAGGAGAAGATATAACTATTGTAAATATTTATGCACCTAACATAGGAGCACCTCAATACATAAGGCAAATTCTAACAGCCATAAAAGGGGAAATTGATGGTAACACAATCATAGTAGGGGACTTTAACACCCCACTTTCACCAATGGACAGATCATCCAAAAGGAAAATAAATAAGGAAACACAAGCTTTAAATGATACTTTAAACAAGATGGACTTAATTGCTATTTATGGGACATTCCATCCAAAAACAACAGAATACACATTTTTCTAAAATGTTCATGGAACATTCTCCAGGATAGATCATATCTTGGGTCACAAATCAAGCCTTGGTAAATTTAAGAAAATTGAAACTGTATCAAGTATCTTTTCCAACCACAATACTAGAAGACTAGATATCAATTACAGGAAAGGATCTGTAAAAAATACAAACACATGGAGGCTAAACAATACACTACTTAATATCAAAGTGATCACTGAAGTAATCAAAGAGGAAATCAAAAAATACCAAGAAACAAATGACAATGGAGACACGATGATCCAAAACCTATGGTATGCAGCAAAAGCAGTTCTAAGAGGGAAGTTTATAGTAATAAAATCCTACCTTAAGAAACAGGAAACATCTCGAATAAACGACCTAACCTTGCACCTAAAGCAATTAGAGAAAGAAGAACAAAAAAACCCCAAAGTTAGCAGAAGGAAAGAAATCATAAAGATCAGATCAGAAATAAATGAAAAAGGAATGAAGGAAATGATAGCAAAGATCAATAAAACTAAAAGCTGGTTCTTTGAGAAAATAAACAAAATTGATAAACCATTAGCCAGACATATCAAGAAAAAAAGGGAGAAGACTCAAATCAATAGAATTAGAAATGAAAAAGAAGTAACAACTGACACTACAGAACTACAAAAGATCATGAGAGATTACTAAAAGCAACCCTATGCCAATAAAATGGACAACCTGGAAGAAATGGACTAATTGTTACAAAGGCACAACCTACCGAGACTGAATCAGGAAGAAATAGAAAATATGAACAGACCAATCACAAGCACTGAAATCGAAACTGTGATTAAAAATCTTCCAAGAAACAAAAGCCCAGGAGCAGATGGCTTCACAGGCGAATGCTATCAAACATTTAGAGAAGAGCTAACACCCATCCTTCTCAACCTCTTCCAAAATATGTCAGAGGGAGGAACACTCCCAAACTCATTCTACGAGGCCACCATCAATCATCTTGATACCAAAACCAGACAAGGATGTCACAAAGAAAGGAAACTAGAGACCAATATCACTGATGAATATAGATGCAAAAATCCTCAACAAAATACTAGCAAACAGAATCCAACAGCACATTAAAAGGATCATACACCATGATCAAGTGGGGTTTATTCCAGGAATGCAAGGACTCTTCAATATATGCAAATCAATCAATGTGATACACCATATTAACAAACTGAAGGAGAAAAACCTTATGTTCATTTCAAGAGATGCAGAGAAAGCTTTCAACAAAATTAAACACCCATTTATGATAAATACCCTGCAGAAAGTAGGCATATAGGGAACTTTCCTCAACATAGTAAAGGCCATATATGACAAACTCACAGCCAACATCATCCTCAATGGTGAAAAACTGAAAGCATTTCCACTAAGATCAGGAAAAATGTTGCCCACTCTCACCACTCTTATTCAACATAGTTTTGGAAGTTTTAGCCACAGCAATCAGAGATGAAAAGGAAATAAAAGGAATCCAAATCAGAAAAGAAGAAGTAAAGCTGTCACTGTTTGCAGATGACATGATAGTACACATAGAGAATCCTAAAGATGCTACCAGAAAGCTACTAGAGCTAATCAATGAATTTGGTAAAGTAGCAGGATACAAAATTAATGCACAGAAATCTCTTGCTTTCCTATACACTAATGATGGAACATACGAAAGTGAAATTAAGAAAACACAACCATTTACCATTGCAACAAAAAGAATAAAATACCTAGGAATAAACCTACCTAAGGAGACAAAATACCTGTATGCAGAAAATTATAAGACACTGATGAAAGAAATTAAAGTTGATACAAATAGATGGAGAGATATGCCATGTTCTTGGATTGGAAGAATCAACATTGTGAAAATGACTCTACTACCCAAAGCAAACTACAGAATCAATGCAGTCCCTATCAAACAACCACTGGCATTTTTCACAGAACTAGAACAAAATATTTCACAATTTGTATGGAAACAAAAGACCCCGAATAGTCAAAGCAATCTTGAGAACGAAAATTGGAGGTGGAGGAATCAGGCTCCCTGCCCTCAGACTATACTACAAAGCTACAGTAATCGAGACAGTATGGTACTGGCACAAAAACAGAAATATAGATCAATGGAACGGGATAGAAAACCCAGAGATGAATCCATGCATATATGTTGACCTTATCTTTATAAAGGAGGCAGGAATGTACAGTTCAGAAAGGACAGCCTCTTCAATAAGTGGTGCTGGGAGAACTGGACAGGTACATGTAAAAGTATGATATTAGAACACTTCCTAACAACATACACAAAAATAAACTCAAACTGGATTAAAGACCTAAATGTAAGGCCAGAAACTATCAAACTCTTAGAGGAAAACATAGGCAGAACACTCTATGACGTAAATCACAGCAAGATCCTATTTGACCCACCTCCTAGAGAAATGGAAATAAAAACAAAAATAAACAAATGGAACCTAATGAAACTTCAAAGCTTTTGCACAGCAAAGAAAACCATAAAGAAGACCAAAAGACAACCCTCAGAATGGGAGAAAATATTTGCAAACAAATCAATGGACAAAGGATTAATCTCCAAAATATATAAACAGCTCATGCAGCTCAATATTAAAGAAACAAAGAGCCCAATCCAAAAATGGGCAGAAGACCTAAATAGACATTTCTCCAAATAAGATATACAGATTGCCAACAAACACATGAAAGAATGCTCAACATCATTAATCATTAGAGAAATGCAAATCAAAACTACAATGAGATATTATCTCATACCAGTCAGAATGGACATCATCAAAAATCTAGAAACAATAAATGCTGGAGAGGGTGTGGAGAAAAGGGAACACTTTTGCACTGCAGGTGGTAATGTAAATTGATACAGCCATTATGGAGAACAGTGTGGAGGTTCCTTAAAAAACTACAATTAGAACTACCATATGACCCAGCAATCCCACTACTGGGCATATACCCTGAGAAAACAGGGGCAGGCACTTATGGCTATGCTGACTCTGATGAACAATTTGTTCCATTGGCTTATTCAGTTTTCAATTATAGGGATATGACTGAAAAGGCTGAACGCACCTGGAGAAATATGCAAAAGGATGCTCTTGCAACCTTTTTGGTCTTAACCCCAAAGATTGGAAACCTTAGCAACCACAAAGAGTATGTAATGGGGGTGTCAGGGAAAAGGCAGGGGCACACTTTCTTGGAATGCCTTTTGTGCAAGATCAATGGCCAACTGTTTTTACATTTTTTTCTGTTTGTGCCTGATTGTTCCATCCCTTCAATGGGAAGAGATTTCTTAACTAAGGGACCAATTCGTTTCTCGACGGGCAAGGGAACCATCCTCATCACCAAGTGGTTCTAACAGAAAGCGGAATGGAACAGATAAAATCTGAAGCTAAAATAGAAGGCTTAGTACACCCTGGAATGTGGAACATTGAGGTTCTGGGCTTGGCTGAATATATCCATACAATGATTATTAAATAAAAAATGTTATAGAGTGTCTAAATATAAGGTATAAATTTCTTAAACGTAGGGAAGATCCCCAAAAGTGTTTGTAAGTAGGTTACCAAAATGGGAGGCCACTGGTCTAAGTAGTTAACTATAGCTGATATCGGGAGCCTGATAGGAATTTTGGGAGGAGGGCTTCTCCCTTAAGCTAAGTGAGGAGCCACCCAATTCTTTGGAAAAAAAAGAAAAAAAGAAAAACCAAGCTGTCCTTGTTTTACAAATCTAGTCTTTTTTTAAACATTATTAGAGTATAATTGCTTTACAATGGTGTGTCATTTTCTGCTTTATAACAAAGTGAATCAGTTATACATATACATATGTCCCCATATCTCCTCCCTCTTGCATCTCCCTCCCTCCCACCCTCCCTATCCCACCCCTCTATGTGGTCACAAAGCACCGAGCTGATCTCCCTGTGCTATACGGCTGCTTCCCACTAGCTATCTATTTTACGTTTGGTAGTGTATATATGTCCATGCCTCTCTCTCACTTTGTCACAGCTTACCCTTCCCCCTCCCCATATCCTCAAGTCCATTCTCTAGTAGGTCTGCATCTTTATTCCCGTCTTGCCCCTAGGTTCTTCTGATCATTTTCTTTTTCTTTCTTTCTTTTTTTTTTTTTTAGATTCCATATATATGTGTTAGCATACGGTATTTGATTTTCTCTTTCTGACTTACTTCACTCTGTATGACAGTCTCTAGGTCCATCCACCAAACTACAAATAACTCAGTTTCGTTCCTTTTAATGGCTGAGTAATATTCCATTGTATATATGTGCCACATCTTCTTTATCCATTCATCTCTTGATGGACACTTAGGTTGCTTCCATGTCCTGGCTATTGTAAATAGAGCTGCAATGAACATTTTGGTACATGACTCTTTTTTAATTATGGTTTTCTCAGGGTATATGCCCCGTAGTGGGATTGCTGCATCATATGTTAGCTCTATTTTTAGTTTTTTAAGGAACCTCCATACTGTTCTCCATAGTGACTGTATCAATTTACATTCCCACCAACAGTGCAAGAGGGTTCCCTTTTCTCCACATTCTCTCCAGCATTTATTGTTTGCAGATTTTTTGATGATGGCCATTCTGACCAGTGCGGGATTATATCTAATTGTAGTTTTGATTTGCATTTCTCTAATGATTAATAATGTTGAGCATTCTTTCATGTGTTTGTTGGCAATCTGTATATCTTCTTTGGAGAAATGTCTATTTAGGTCTTCTGCCCATTTTTGGATGGGGCTGTTTGTTCTTTTGATATTGAGCTGCATGTGTTGCTTGTATGTTTTGAAGTTTAATCCTTTGTCAGTTTCTTCATTTGCAAATATTTTCTCCCATTCTGAGGGTTGTCTTTTGGTCTTCATTATGGTTTCCTTTGCTGTGCAAAAGCTTTGAAGTTTCATTAGGTCCCATTTGTTTATTTTTGTTTTTATTTCCATTTCTCTAGGAGGTGGGTCAAAAAAGGATCTTGCTGTGATTTATGTCATAGAGTGTTCTGCATATGTTTTCCTATAAGAGTTTGATGGTGTCTCGCCTTACATTTAGGTCTTTAATCCAATTTGAGTTTATTTTTGTGTATGGTGTTAGGGAGTGTCCTAATTTCATTCCTTTACATGTTGCTGTCCAGTTTTCCCAGCACCCCTTATTGAAGAGGCTGCCTTTTCTCCACTGTATATTCTTGCCTCTTTTATCAAAGATAAGGTGACCATATGTGCGTGGGTTTATCTCTGGGCTTTCTATACTGTTGCATTGATCTATATTTCTGTTTTTGTGCCATTACCATACTGTCTTGATTACTGTAGCTTTGTAATATATTCTGATGTCCAGGAGCCAGATTCCTCCAGCTCTGTATTTCTTTACCAATATTGCTTTGGCTATTCAGGGTCTTTTGTGTTTCTATACAAATTGTGAATTTATTTTGTTCTAGTTCTGTGAAAAATGCCAGTGGTAGTTTGATAGGGATTGCATTTAATCTGTAGATTGCATTGGGTAGTAGAGTCATTTTCACAATGTTGATTATTCCAATCCAAGAACATGGTATATCTCTCCATCTATTTGTATCATCTTTAATATCTTTCATCAGTGTCTTATAATTTTCTGCATACAGGTCCTTTGTCTCCTTCAGTAGGTTTATTGCTAGATATTTTATTCTTTTTGTTGCAATGGTAAATGGGAGTGTTTCCTTAATTTCACTTTCGGATTTTTCATCATTAGTGTATAGGAAAGAAAGAGATTTCTGTGCATTAATTTTGTATGCTGCTACTTTACCAAATTCATTGATTAGCTCTAGTAGTTTTCTGGTAGCATCTTTGGGATTCTCTATGTGTAGTATCATGTCATCTGCAAACAGTGACAGCTTTACTTCTTTTCCAATTTGGATTCCTTTTATTTCTTTTTCATAAAAGTTGGCTAAAACTACCAAAACTATGTTGAATAATAGTGGTGAGAGTGGGCAACCTTGACTTGTTCCTGGTCTGAGTGGAAATGGTTTCAGTTTTTCACTATTGAGGATGATGTTGGCTTTGGGTTTTTCATATATGGCCTTTACTATGTTGAGGAAAGTTCCGTCTATGCCTACTTTCTGCAGGGCTTTTATCATAAATTGGTGTTGAAATTTGTCAAAAGTTTTTTCTGCATCTATTGAGATGATCATATGGTTTTTCTCCTTCAATTTGTTAATATGGTGTATCATGTTGATTGATTGGCGTATATTAAATAATCCTTGCATTCCTGGGATAAACCCCACTTGATCATAGTGTATGATCCTTTTAATGTGCTGTTGGATTCTGTTTGCTAGTATTTTGTTGAGGATTTTTGCATCTATATTCCTCAGTGATATTGGCCTGTAGGTTTCTTTCTTTGTGACCTCTTTGTCTGGTTTTGGTATCAGGGTGATGGTGGCCTCGTAAAATGCATTTGGGAGTGTTCCTCCCTCTGACATATTTTGGAAGAGTTTGAGAAGGATAGGTGTTAGCTCTTCTCTAAACGTTTGATAGAATTCGCCTGTGAAGCCATCTGGTCCTTGGCTTTTGTTTGTTGGAAGCTTTTTAAACACAGTTTCAATTTCAGTGCTTGTGATTGATCTGTTTATATTTTCTATTTCTTCCTGGTTCAGTCTCAGAAGGCTGTGCATTTCTAAGAATTTGTCCATTTATTCCAGGTTGTCTATTTTATTGGCATATAGTTGCTTGTAGTAATCTCTCATGATCCTTTGTATTTCTGCAGTGTCAGTTGTTACTTCTCCTTTTTCATTACTAATTCTATTGATTTGAGTCTTCTCCCTTTTTTTCTTGATATGTCTGGCTAATGGTTTATCAATTTTGTTTATTTTCTCAAAGAATCAGCTTTTAGTTTTTTTGATCTTTGCTATTGTTTCCTTCATTTCTTTTTCATTCATTTCTGATCTGTTCTCTTTGATTTCTGTCCTTCTGCTAACTTTGGGGTTTTTTATTCTTGTTTCTCTAATTGCTTTAGGCGTAAAGTTAGGGTGTTTATTTGAGATGTTTCTTGTTTCCTAAGGTAGGCTTGTATAAGTATAAACTTCCCTCTTAGAACTGCTTTTGCTGCCTCCCATAGGTTTTGGGTCACTGTGTTTTCATTGTCATTTGTTTCTAGGTATTTTTTGATTTCCTCTTTGATTTTTTCAGTGATCTCTTGGTTATTAAGTAGTGTGTTGTTTAGCCTCCATGTGTTTGTATTTCTTACAGATTTTTTCCTGTAATTGATATCTAGGCTCATAGCATTGTGTTCGGAAAAGGTACTTGATATGATTTCAATTTTCTTAAATTTACAAAGGTTTGATTTGTGACCCAAGATATGATCTATCCTGGAGAATGTTCCATGAGCACTTGAGAAAATGTGTATTCTGTTGTTTTTGGATGGAATGTCCTGTAAATATGAATTAAGTCCATCTTGTTTAATGTATCATTTAAAGCTTGTGTTTACTTATTTATTTTCCTTTTGGATGATCTGTTCATTGCTGAAATTGGGGTGTTAAATTCTCCTACTATGATTGTGTTACTGTCGATTTCCCCTTTTATGGCTGTTAGTATTTGCCTTATGTATTGAGTTGCTCCTATGTTGGGTGTATAAATATTTACAATTGTTATATCTTCTTCTTGGTTTGATCCCTTGAGCATTATGTAGTGTCCCTCTTTGTCTCTTGTTTTATAGTCTTTGTTTTAAAGTCTATTTTGTCTGATATGAGAATTGCTACTCCAGCTTGCTTTTGATTTCCATTTGCATGGAATATCTTTTTCCATCCCCTCACTTTCAGTCTGTACATGTCCATAGGTCTGAAGTGGGTCTGTTTTATAGAGTGTATATACGTGTCTTCTTTTTGTATCCATTCAGCCAGTCTATGTCTTTCGGTTGGAAAGACATTTAGTCCATTTACATTTAAGGTGTATGTTCCTATTACCATTTTCTTAATTGTTTTGTGTTTATTATTGTAGGTCTTTTCCTTCTCTTGTTTTTCCTGCCTAGAGAAGTTCTTTTAGCATTTGTTGTAAAGCTGGTTTGCTGGTGCTGAATTCTATTAGCTTTTGCTTGTTTGTAAAGCTTTAATTTCTCCATCAAATCTAAATGAGATCCTTGGTGGGTGGAGTAATCTTTGTTGTAGGTTTTTCTCTTTCTTCATTTTAAATATGTCCTGCCACTCCCTTCTGGCTTGCAGAGTTTCTGCTGAAAGATCAGCTGTTAACCTTATCAGGATTTCCTTATGTGTTACTTGTTGTTTTTCCCTTGCTGCTTTTAATATGTTTCCTTTGTATTTAATTTTTGACAGCTTGATATATATGTGTCTTGGCATGTTTCTCCTTGGATTTATCCCGTATGGGACTCTCTGTGCTTCCTGGACTTGATTAACTATTTCCTTTCCTATATTAGGGAAGTTTTCAACTTTAATCTCTTCTTTTTATAATCCCTCTCTTTTTCTCTTCTTCTTCTGGGACCCGTATAATTCGAATGTTGGTGCATTTAATATTGTCCCAGAGGTCTCTGAGATTGTCCTCAATTCTTTTCATTCTTTTTTCTTTATTCTGTTCTGCAATAGTTATTTCCACTATTTTATCTTCCAGATCACTTATCCATTCTTCTGCGTCAGTGATTCTTCTTTTGCTCCCTTCTAGAGAATTTTTAATTCCATTTATTGTTTGCTCTTTTGTTCTTCTAGGTCTTTGTTAAACGTTTCTTGTATTTTCTCCATTCTGTTTCCAAGATTTTGGATCATATTTACTAACATTTTTCTGAATTCTTTTTCAGATAGACTGCCTATTTCCTGTTCATTTGTTTGATCTGGTGGGCTTTTGCCTTGCTCCTTCATCTGCTGTGTGTTTTTCTGTCTTCTCATTTTGCTTTACTTACTGTTTGGGGTATCCTTTTTACAGGCTGCAGGTTCGTAGTTTCTGTTATTTTTGGTGTCGCTCCCCAGTGGCTAAAGTTTGTTCAGTGGATTGTGTAGGCTTATTTGTGGAGGGGACTTGTGCCTATGTTCTGGCAGATGAGGCTGGATCTTATCTTTCTGGTGGGAAGGTCCACGTCTGGTGGTGTGTTTTGGGGTGCCTGTGGCCTTATTATAATTTTAGGCAGCCTCTGTGCTAATGGATGTGGTTGTGTTCCTGTCTTGCTAGTTTTTGGCATAGGGTGTCCTTTACTGTAGCTTGCTGGTCATTGAGTGGAGCTGGTTCTTGATGTTGAGATGGAGATCTCTGGGAGATTTTCACTGTTTGATACTACATGGAGCTGGGAGGTCTCTTGTGGACCAGTGTCCTGAATTTGGCTCTCCCACCTCCATGGCACTGTCCTGATGCCTGGCTGGAGCACCAAAAGCCTGTCCTCCATGCAAATTTAGTCTTTACAGGACCAGAGTTGTTGTTTCAGAATGATCCAAAGACCACCAATCCTTTTACCACTCCCAACACCTTCCCTTTTATCTTAAGAGAGACTTGTAAGTATTAAACAAAGGGAAAACAGAGTCATCCTAGAAGAAACTTTCCTGTACCTTTGAGATACAAATGTCCTCTCTGGTCTTCTCAGGAATACTTATCTCTGCCATCTTTTTAAAATGAAAATTTTGTGGACTTCCCTGGTAGTCCATTTGGTGAGACTCCACGCTCCCAATGCAGGCAGCCCAGGTTCGATCCCTGGTCCGGGAAGTAGATCCTGCATGCATGCCACAACTAAAGAGTCCACATGCTGCAACTGAGATCCCACGTGCCACGACTAAGACCTGGCACAGCCAAAATAAATAAATTAATTAATTAAATTAATTTAATGAAAATTTTAAAAGAGGGCAAAATAATTTAGAACTAGACTTGTCAAGGATAAGTAAAAATCCTGTGTCTTTTCTGTAAATATTGGTTAAAAGATTTAGCTATCTAGACAAGTTAGCCTGATTTTTTCTATCTGCCAGAAACCCAATTCTAATCCAACCTCTTTTGTAAACTGATGGGTTTTGCATTGCTGTACCTGACTCTGGGCTGGAATTTTAAAATGAGAACTATAAGGTGTCTCGGTTTGTCTGTGTGTTTGTATGTGTCTATGTGTGTTGTAGATGTATGATATTACCAAAATTAATTCATAAAAGAGGTCTACTTAATTGACTTAAAAGAAATTAAGTGCTTATTAAATACTCAGGAATGTAAAACTGGCCAGAATGAGTGTCAGGCTCACGTGAATAGGGAAATACTCTATTAAGTTAATATCTGATGTTAAGGTTAGTTTGTTTGTTGATCTAATTAATATAGACCTGTCTTTAGAGTCATGAACATTAAGTATAGTTATTTTACTGCACCTACGTTTAATAGAATTTAAGTGAAATCTTGTTATATCTGTTGCAAATTTGTCAGCAAGAAAAATAACTTGGTATGATGAAATTTTTATGAGTAAATTAAATGCAAATGAGATACGATCTTTTAGGTAAACTCTATAGGAATAATTACATTCTGAAAATTATCTAAAATAGTCTCTCCAGATTTTGGTAACTATTACTTGCCTCTTGGTTTTCACGAGAAATTAAAGTTTTTAAGAGTTGGAGAGTCTAATTTGAATATGTAATTAAAGCTACTAAAAGTAATAAAATATTTCACTATACAGTAAGAAAGTGAGATATATGTTTTGAATAAAAAGGAGTTTTGTGTATGGTCAGGGTGAGAGTAGATTAAACTTAATTGGGTAAATGGATTTTGTTATTAATAATAGGCTGGTGAAGGAGTAGACTTTGTTCCTCTCTGCTAAGAAAACATGTTTCCTTAGAGTGCTGCTTTCGATGACAGATTGTGTTAACTTCCTTGCCTTTCAGTGATCTGTATTTGTTTTTAAATATTCACAGTGACCTATGATTCTATCGGACTAAACGTTTTTAAAAAAACTTTTGATATTTTTGATGAACTTCCTATGAAATTCTAATTAAAGTTATTTTGACTTCAGCTAACTTTGGGATGCTTCAGAGGGCCCCTGAGATACCTCGGGGGGGGAATATATATATATATATATATATATATATATATATATATGTTAAACTGATTAGAATTGGTTTGTATGCTAAATTATATGGAAAGCATTGTCAAATGAGTGATAAGCCTCCTCAGATTATACAGTATGAATAAATATTATTAATGTAGACATTCTAGAAATTATATAAAGTTTCTGAAATTTGTGTATGTCCTGGTATAATGTTATAATTTTAGTTATCTTAAAATGTTGAATGTAACAACTTGGATAAGCTTCTTTGCCAAGAAGAATTGCAATCAGATCTTTAAACTTGCCTTTTTAAGACCTTTATCATTCACAGACAGCTAAGCTGATCTTTTGCAAAACTGCCATGTCCTCAAGAAGTCATAGAAAGGATGTTTTGACAAAAACAGGTTTCTGGTTACTTTTAAATCATAAACTAGGTAAGAAATTTTAAAATTCTATTAAGGAAACTCCATACTGTTTTCCATAGTGGTTGTATCAATTTACATTCCCACCAACAATGCAGGAAAGTTCCCTTTTCACCACACCTTTTCCAGCATTTATTGTTTCTAGATTTTTTGATGATGGCCATTCTGACTTGCATGAGGTCATACCTCATTGTAGTTTTGATTTGCATTTCTTAGTAAATAGTGATGTTGAGCATCTTTTCATGTGCCTCTTGGCCATCTGTATGTCTTCCTTGGTGAAATGTCAATTTATGTCTTCTGCCTATTTTTTAACTGGATTGTTTGTTTTTTTGTTATTGAGCTCCCTGAGCTGTTTGTATACTTTGGAGATTAATCCTTTGTCTGTTGTTTCATTTGCAAATATTTTCTCCCATTCTGAGGGTTGTATTTTTGTCTTGTTTATGGTTTCCTTTGCTATGCAAAAGCTTTTAAGTTTAATTAAGCCCATTTGTTAACTTTTGGTTTTATTTCTGTTAGTCTAGGAGGTGGGTCATAAAAGATCTTGCTGTGGTTTATGTCCGAGTGTTTTTCCTATGTTTTGCTTTAAGTGTTTTATAATGTTTGTTCTTACATTTAAGTCTTTAATCCATTTTGAGTTTATTTTTGTATATAGTGTTAGGTAGAGTTCTAATTTCATTCTCTTACATGTAGTGGTCCAGTTTTCCCAGCACCACTTATTGAAGGGGCTGTCTTTTCTCCCTTGTATGTTCTTGCCTCCTTTGTTGTAAATTAGGTGCCTATATGTGCATGATTTTATCTCTGGGCATTCTATTCTCTACCATTGTCCTATATTTCTGTTTTTGTGCCAGTCCCATACTGTCTTGATTACTGTAGCTTTTTGGTATAGTTTGAAGTCAGGGAGCCTGATTCCTCCAACTCCATTTTTCTTTCTTAAGATTGCTTTGGCTATTCAGAGTCCTTTGTGTTTCCATATGAATTGTAAAATTTTTTGTTCTAATTATGTGAAGAATGCCATTGGTAGTTTGATAGGGATTGCACTGAATCTGTAGATTGTTTTGGGTACTATAGTCATTTTCACAATATTGATTCTTCCAATCCAAGAACATGGAATATTTCTCCATCTGTTTATGTCATCTTTGATTTCTTTCATCAGTGTTTATTTATAGTTTTCTGAGTACAAGTCTTTCGCCTCCTTAGGCAGTTTATTCTTAAGTATTTTATTCTTTTTGTTGCAATGGTAAATGAGAGTGTTTCCTTAATTTCTCTTTCTGATTTTTCATTGTTGGTATATAGGCTCCTTAGAAAACTAAAAATAGAACTACCATATGACCCAGCAAACCCACTACTGGGCCTATACCCTGAGAAAACCATAATTCAAAAAGACATATACCACAATGTTCATTGCAGCACTATTTACAACAGCCAGGACATGGAACCAACCTAAATGTCCATCGACAGATGAATGGATAAAGAAGATGTGGCACATATATACAATGGAATATTAGCCATAAGAAGAAATGAAATTGAGTTATTTGTAGTGAGGTGGTTGGACCTAGAGTCTGTCATACAGAGTGAAGTAAGTCAGAAAGAGAAAAACAAATACCATATGCTAAAACATATATATGGAATCTATGAACAAAGAAAATGGTACTGATGAACCTAGTTACAGGGCAGGAATAAAGAGGTAGACATAGAAAACGGACTTGAGGAATTGGAGTGGGAAGGGGAAGCTGGGGCAAAGTGAGAGTAGCACCAATATATATACACTACCTAATAATGTAAAATGGTTGGCTGGTGGGAAGCAGCAGCATAGCACAGGGAGATCAGCTTGGTGCTTTGCTATGACCTGGAGGGGTGGGATAGGGAGGATTGGAGGGAAGCTCAAAAGGAAGGGCATATGGGGACACGTGTATGCATATGGCTGATTCGTTTTGTTTTGCAACAGAAACTAACACAGTATTGTGAAGCAATTATAGTCCAATAAAGATTTATTTAAAAAAGCAAAGAGAATGGATAAACAAAAAGTTCCTACTGTATAGCACAGAGAACTATATTCAATATCCTGTGATAAACCACAATGGAAAAGAATATGAAAAATATGTATAACTGAATCACTTTGCTGTACAGTAGAAATTAACACAACATTGTAAATCAGTTATACTTCAATAAAATAAAATTTAACAAAATCAAAAAAAAGTCTAATAGAAATTCTGATTTCATAAATCTGTCAGTAAAAAGGATTAATTATATAGGACTGAGTAAACTGATGAATATGATTGCAATTTTTTGGTTTTGCCTGAAATATTAATGGCTTTTAATCTGTGTTTTTCCAGATGTAAGGAAATCTTTTCCCCTAAGTATAGGTATGACAAATTAGATAACAACAGGACTAAGGGGTTCAATATTCCCTGCCCAAGGCTGATCAATCCATTCAACAATCTCCCTTCATTGTCCCTGTACAGCAGGAAGTAGCCAAGAGCGGTCATCACCCCTTTCCCCACAAGATTGTGGAATGGACATTGACAGTCAGGAATTGTAATAGGGAAGAACAAATCTGGCTCCATATTAGATCTGTTTCTTTTACTTTCAACTTTGTATTCTATTGCTTTTGCTACACGTTAATCACTAAAGTGATGTTGTCTATAACTTAAAGTATACATAATGGCCCATCTCAGGGAACCCTGTCCCCATGCTCGAATGTTAAACTGGGATACCTTTGTTCAGCTCACAGGGAACATCCTGACCCAGCCCACCTGTGAATGGCTTCAGGAAAGAAGAAATTAACACATCCCCTCCTGAGTCTCGCTGAAATCAGGAGATATTTGAAATAACTTATAACCTATATTGCCTTTTTTGTTGTTTCTTGCATTAACAAATGTGTGACTGAGCCTCTGTTATGATAATATATAGTTTCCTATGAGACCAATGATTATAATAATGTAACTCTAAATATGGGAAGAAGAAAAGGAGGGAATATTTTCCTGGACCATAAGAGACTAGTAAGGTAAGTGGTCCAGAGACTTTTGGCACTAAGGCCTAGCCCAGTGATAGCACATTGAGTGGCCTACGAATGAAGTCTTTGCCAGACCTGGGAATGAGAATTCCTAGCACCATGGGATGAAATGGTCATGAAATGCCCCCTAAACCATGGTCAAATTTAGAACCCTGAAGGGGTTGCTGGCTGAGAATTGGCACTTGCCATCTACCTCTCCACTGCAGCTGCTGACCTTCAACACCCCCTGAAAGGAATTCACGGTAGAGATCAGGAATGAGGCACTCTGTGCTCTGGGAAAAACTGGCAGAACAGGCCTTCAGAGAGTTAGATATTTTCAGAAGATTTTATGACCCCCAATTCTTGCATCTTTTCATATCTAGAAAAGCATTAAAATCACTAATGGTGACTTCTGCTTTGGCCATTGAGGAGAGAAATGCATTTGGAAGTAAAAATGGATTGTCTGTGTCAGACTCAGATGCCACCAGCCATTCTCAAAGCAGTGTCTGCTGGACTGTGGGCACCTCTGGCAAGTTTATGATTAACCTCCTTATCTGAAGGTTTATTCCTTTTCTTACTCAAAACTTGCTCTCCTCAAGATTGAGGAGTATCAAAATAAAGGGGGGAATTGTACCTGAGCAAGACCCTATGGGGCCTTCCTGGGACAGGCCTTCCCCCCCATATCCTCTGGTTTAGCTCCTCTCTGAAGTACATAGATAATAGTATTTGATGCTAATTTCCTAGTTATTTTGCAGATGTGAACCCCTCCCTGCCCCCACCAAAGGGAAGATGTTAACTACTTGATGACCATGAGCACATAGACCCAGGCCTCCTGGAGCATAAGGACTGATAAAGTTAAACCATGTTACACCACCCTGTTCTGTCATCATCAGCCATTCAGTGAACTGTGCACGATCTGATCACATACCTTGTGACCCCATCCCCTCACCTGGCTTTTAAAAATGCTTTACCAAACCCCTTTGCAGAGCTCAAGGCTTTTCAGGGCATGAGCCACCTCGTCTCCTTGCATGGCCTTGCAATAAACCTTTCTCTGCTCCAAACCCTGACGTTTCAGTTTGTTTGGACTCACTGTGCGTAGGGGACATGAAATTGTGTTAACAATACCAATGCTGTCACTAAGCTAGATCTCTCTTTCCTGCACTTATGAAAGTGATCTTTTATTTTTAACCATTAATCAATAACCATTTCAAAGGTGTGTGTGTGTAGTGTGTGTGTGTGTGTGTGTGTGTGTGTGTGTGTGTGTGTGTGTAGGAGGTGGGGTTTCCCCACACCAACAAGCAATTCTCAGACACCTTGCTAGTGTCCAAGAATTCAACTCAATTCTGACACTATCTACCAGGAGACAGCATGAGATTCTGCAAGTTAAGGGTTCTGTCTCAAGACTGCCCCCCACCCCACTTTAAGTTACCAGTGCTCTGACCAAGTGCTATAAACCAGAAGTCCAGCAATCCCTTCCTCAGATTCAGTTAATTTGCTAGAAGGACTCAAAGAACTCAGAGCAACTTTTTACTTACTAGATTACAAGTTTATTACAAAAGGATGTAACTCAAGATCGGCCACATAGAAGAGGTGCACAGGACAAGGCATGAGGAAGGAGTGTGGAGCATCCATGCTCTCTCCCAGCACCTCCATGTGCTCACCAACCTGCAAGCTCTCCAAACCCTGTCCTTTTAGAGTTTTTATAGTGGATTCATCATGAAGGCATGATTATTAAATCATTGGCCAACCTCCAGCCATCTTCCCCTCCAGAGGTCTGGGCGTGTGCCTGGAAGTTCTAACCCTCTAATCAGAAGGTTGGTTGCCCTGGCAACCAGCCTCCATTCATAGGTGCTTTCTGAATGTCACCTCATTAACATAACAAGACACCTTTATTGCTCTCATCACAGGAAGTTCCAAGGGTTTTAGGATATCAGTGCCAGGAACAGTAGAAGACAAAATACATATTTATTATAAATCACAGTATCACATATCTCTCCTCTAAATTTTGTATTATTCGTAGATGCCATCAGTAGGAATTCTAAGTCTTCACCCAAGCCACTGATAAAATTAGGCAATGATAACTATTTAATTTTAATTATGGAATATTTCAAATATATGGAGGAGTACAGAAAATAAAATAACACAACTCATCCATGTTTCTACCATCCAGATTTTGCCATATTTGCTTTTGAATTTGATAATGTCACGTGAGAATGTGGGAAACTCATGGGAGAATAAACTGATACTGATCTCAGAGAGGCAGCAGTGAGTGGTGGTGTGAAGTGAGATCTTAATTCCCTGCCAAGGAATTGAACCTGCGTAGCCTGGATGAAAACCAGGAATCCTAGTCACCAGACCCCCTGGCTCTTGCCGCCAGTGAAAAATGCATTTCTCACGGAGGCAAAAACTGTAAAAACAGGTACAAAGTTTATTAGAGACATAGCAGAACAACAAGTGCGAGAGCACACAGAGAAACAGTTTGATTAGTTAAGATAGAAGCAAGGTAAAGATGCACACCTGGAGGGAAAGGGTGTGGACATCCTCCCCAATGAGGAGGAGCATAGTAAAGAGGCAGAAGTCATGTATATAGGTCAGTTCTTCTGGGTCTTTGTTTTTCTTCTGGCCAGTCATCTTATTTTGTCCTCCCTGGCTAGTTTGTTTCAGGATTCTCCCCCTAGGTGTGCATACACCTTTCAGCCAAGATGGATCTTGGTGATGCAAAGGCATCTGGGAGAAGCAAGACTCATTATGGCCTGGCATTGTCCCCTGACTTTTGACCCCCAAGGAGCCTTCCTGCGCATGTGTAGTGTCTCCCTTGTCCCAGGGAAGGGCGGAGTGGGGGGGAAGTGGTATTCTCTTGATCCTTTACTCAAACAAGATTTTGCCCCTCTTTGTTCTTGCCATGACTGCTGTCTTAAGGTGTCCACAGAGACAAAACCTATTTACCCTGCATCAGTTGTTACTTCTATTTTGGAGGGCAAACAGGAGGCTGATTGTAAATGCCTAACCTGGAGCCCACCTACCTTCTGTCTCAGGAAATGCAAACAGAATGCTATTGTAATTGTCCGGCCTGAAGTCCACTTTTTTCCTGCCTCAATTCTACCACTTTGAAGAGAGACCATAGGCAATTCAAATAGAGTTAAAAATGGAGACATCCATACCCTAAAAAACAAAATTCAACTAAGAAAAGTTAAAGATCTAATTGTCTTTACTTAATGGTTCATCAATCAGGCAGCAACCCATCTTAGCAGATAGAAAGGAGTGCCAAGGAACTGTATAAAAATGGAAGGTTCTTATAGGCAGAAAGTGGTGGAAGACAGAAATTTCTAGAAAAGAGTGGATTGTTTCAGGCAAGTTCAACTTCCTTTGTGGGAAGGGGCCTATGTATTTATGATTCACTACCCTCAGTTAGGAGGAAGGAATTAAAATTTAATATTTATTCAGCACATATTACAGATCAGGCACTGTGCTAAACAATTTACATACATACTATATAACTCAATCCTCCCAGCAAGTCTGTAAAATAGGTATTATTAGTATTGTTCCCACTTACGGGGATAGGTAAGGGCCTATCAAGCAGATAACCTCACTAGGGCTGATCAGGTAATTCCAGACTGACTAGTTAAACGTCACATTCCTGGGAGAGGCTAGACCTGCAAGTAGGTTAGATATTGTCTTGGTTTGCTGATGTGGGACTTAGCACAACTGACTCCATTTTGGAACCCTTATTTTATTTTTTTAACACCTATAACTGAGAGATTTCATTTCTAGTTGTGCACCTGAAATAAAGTCTCTCAGAAGCACATAGACCTAAGTACTAGAAGGTACATTGTAGTAACACAATATTGGGAATGACTTAAACATCCATCAATGTAGTATATTCATAAAATGAAATATTGTTATTAAGATTGATCAAAAGGGATAAATCTCAAATATATAACATTGAATGAAAAAAGCAAGTTGTAAAAAGATATACCCTGATATGAAACTATTTATGTGAGTTTAGAAAAAGAAAAAATAATACAGTTATTAAAGTACTAGATGCTGCAGGTGACTTTGGGGTCCCGCTGACCTGGGTCAAATCCTGGCTTTGAGCTTTACAGCCACAGGCAAGTTGCACAAACTCCCTGAACATCAGTGTCCTCATTTAGTAAATGGAAACAATAACAATGCCTGTTTTACAGACTTGCTGTGAGGATTGAATTATAGTATGTATGTAAACTGTTTAGCACAGTGCCTGCCTGATCTGTAATATGTGTTGAATAAATATTAAATTTTAATTCCTTTCTTCCTACTGAGGCTAGTGAAACATAAATAGAAATGGGTAGGAGTAGAAAATGATAGGCTGGGAGGGCAGGGAGGAAGCCAAATCAGTGTTGTATTCACAACTGGTCCTGGGAATAGCATAATGGGTGAGAAGAACCCCATGAGTGAGAAAGTGCACACAAGCAGAAGGTAGGGAGTGAAACAGCTGGAAGCATTCAGGGAAAAACAACCCAATGCAGTTGAGCGGGTAACCCAATCCAGTGGAATGAGCTGGGAAGCAGGCAAAATGGAAACCAAGAGAAGAAAACACATTTGTGCTCTTGGAAGTAAATGTAAGTGGAAAAAAAAATGCTTAGACATGGAGTGAGCAGGCTTGACCTGCATGCCTGCCTTGCCTTTAAGGGCTTCCCAGCCCCTGGGTCCACCTTTTGTAGGTTACATCTTTCTTAACCCTCTTCAGTTTTACTCAGGTTTCTGTCTGGAAACCAATGGAATATAATGGCTCATGCCTCTCTAGAAATGTTACCAAATCAAACCTGGGTCCACTCGCCCTAAAGTCAATCTACTGACACTGGGTTGTGGTGAAGAAAAGTGCAGCTTTTATTTACAGGACACCAAGCAAGGAGTCCAAGGCAGCTTGTGCCCCAAATACCCCAACTCCCCAATGGGTTTCAGGAAAGCATTTTTAAAGGCCAGTTGAGGGAGGAGAGTCCCAGTAAATGTGATCATCTTGTGCACAATTCTCTGATTGGTTGATGGTGAGGTAACAGGGTGGTGTCACTGGGGTTAACATTATCAATCCTTAGGCACCAGTAGGTCTGGGGGCTATGTGCTTGTGGTCATCAAGTAGTTAGTCTTCCATTTGGTGGGGGCTTTAGCATCTATAAAACAATTCAAGAAATGTGCATCAGATACTCTTATCTAGGTACATCAGAGAGGAGCTAAAGGAGAATGGGGGAAGGGGTCCATCTCAGGAAGGCTCCATAGGGTCCTGCTCAGTTACAGAAACATCTAACCTACCTGTGCTTTCAGGGAATGCATAAACTGTGATGACCTTACAAAATCTTATACTGATAAAAATCCTGAAACTATAGTGTGGGGGCATTCAGAGATAACTCATTGCTTCAGGTGGAGAACAAATGCTTGTCAAGGTAACAACGCTTATAACCTTTTACCTTGAAAATTGTTTTCTATTCTCCAAAGTACTTTCCCCATCTTCTATCCCTCCATTAAATAGGTCCCCCTTTGTCCTCAAAATTTAAGACCAATTCCTTGGTTCAAGCCTCAAGAAACACCATAATTTTACCTGAACCCATCTTTCTAATCTATCCAACCTATTTTCTCCTGTTTCTATTCACCAGCCATTCCCCAGGTTGATTGCTACATCACCATATCCTGCCATTCCCCCACACTTACTGATTGTTTTCCCATCTTTGCATCCTTCAACATGCTGTTCCCTTCATCTATTTCCTCCCATTACTACGTGTCCAAATTTACCCATTCTTCATGATCTGCTTAATGCATTTGTTTTCTAGAATTTTCCTAGATATGCTTCCCTTTCTCCTTTAGCTGGACATAACTATTCAATTCCATTTTACTTAAGAAACTATTGAGCTAAGTAGGCATGAGGGAGACAAAAAGGAATAACATATGGTCTGTCTCCTTCATCAGCTACCATGTATTTAGGAGGGCAGGTACATAAACCAAGTTACAAATGAGACATCAGCAAAGTAATCAAGGACCTGCAGGGCCACCAAGGAGCCCATCATCTCTTGCCTCCTAACTTGTCTGATTCTTTGCTTGCTCACTCCCAACCTTACAATTCCTTCTGCACCTAGAAGTCAGAATGATCATTTAAATGTTCATCAGATATGATTTTCCTCTACTTAAAATCCTCCAGAGCTTTGCTACTGTGCTTGGAATAAAATCCAAACTTATCACCCTGACTTAGTCTTTTGAAACAGGACCCTGCCTACCTTTCTGACCTTCTCACCCCATTACCTTCCCCTCTCACTTTGCTCCACAACACTAACCTTTCCGTTCCTTAAGCTGGCCAAATATTTCCCTACTTAAGACTTGACATCAATATCCCCCCTTTCCTTTATCTACAATAACTCTTCCTGCTCTTTCCTGTTATTTAGGTATCAGTTTAAATACCTGGTTGATGAGAACTTCTCTGACCAATCCAGCCTAAATCAGCTCTTCAATTACTCTCTTCCAGCTTATTGCTGCCATTTTTCCTTTTTTGGCTAGTTATCATCTATCTCTCCCACTAATATCAGCTGTAAGAGGACAAAGGCTGTGCCATGTTGTCCACAGTGTAGCCCCAAGACCTGGAACAAGGCCTGGTGAAGAGTTGGCACTCAGTAAACATTTGTTGAATGAACAGAAGGGAAGGTTTCATAGAAGAGTTGATAAGAGAAGTTCACTGGTGCAGGGAAGGGCATTTTGGGCAAAGGGACTAGCACAAGTGAAAAGAAATGATGAGAAGAATGGTTAGACAGCCTTCTGTACTTCCCAGTTGTGGCACTTGGCCCATTTCATTAGAATTGCTTGCCTACTTGGCTGTTTTCCCAAAGATTTTGTTTCTGAGACTAGGGGACTTGTCTATCTAGATCACCACTGCATTTTCAGTGTTCCAGCCCATTGTGAGTTCCCAAGAGTTATGGAATGAATAAAAGGTCTAAAAGGAGGAGAAGCTGGATATAACCCTCATTGTTAAGGCCTTTGGATGTTGAACAAAGGAGTTTATATTTTGTTCTGTAAAAAATGGGGAGCCATTGAAATTTTATCTTGTAGTGTTTTTAGTTTATTATTTTTTTAAGTAATTGTTTAGCTATTTATTTTTTAACTTTTGATTTTGAAATAACTACAGGTTCCCAGGAGGTTAACAAAGAAAGGTACAGGGAAATCCCATGTACAATTCCCCGAGCCTCCTTCTATACAACTATGGTGATATAAGATATTAAACCACAGTACAATATTAAAAATTGTACCAAGAAATTGACATTGGCACAATTCATAGAGCTTATTCAGATTTCATCAGTTTATATACACTAATGTGTGTGTGTGTTTGTGTAGCTCTAAGAAATTTTATCACGTGTAACCTTGAGTAACTACCATCACAATCAAGATAATTGTGCTATCACCACAAGACTCCCTTGACTCATTCCCAATACTTGGCAACCACCAATCTGTTCTTCATCTCTTTAAACAGAGAGTTATTTCATGATTGTTAAATAAATGGAATCATGCTATCTCATGTCTGTTGAGATTGGCTTTTTTTCATTCAGCATAATCTCCTTGAGTTTCAAACAAGTTGTGGTGTGTATCAAGAGTCCATTTCTCAGCTAACATCATACTCAACAATGAAAAGCTGAAAACATTTCCTCTAAGATCAGGAACAAGAAAAGGATGTCCACTCTCACCACTTTTATTCAACATAGTTTTGGAAGTCCTAGCCACAGCAATTAAAAAAAATAGAAATAAAATAATCCAAATTGGAAAGGAAGAAGTAAACTGTCACTGTTTGCAGGTGATGTGATACTATACATAAAAAAATCCTAAAGACAACACCAGAAAACTACTAGAGCTCGTTAATGAATTTGGTAAAGTTATAGGTTACAAAATTAATATACAAAAATCTGTTGCATTTCTTTACACTAACAGTGAAGTATTAGAAAGAGAAATTGAGGAAACAATCCCATTTACCATTGCATCAAAAAACTACAATACCTAGGAATGAACCTACCTAAGGAGGCAAAAGACCTGTACTCTGAAAACTATAAGACACTGATGAAAGAAATTGAAGATGACACAAACAGATGAAAAGATATACAATGTTCTTGGATTGGAAGAATCAATATTGTTCAAATGACCATACTACTCAAGGCAATCTACAGACTCAATGCAGTCCCTATCACAATACAAAGAGAATTTTTCACAGAACTGGAACAAATAATTTAAACATTTGTATGGAGACACAAAAGATCTTGTATAGTCAAAATAATCTTGAGAAGGAAAAACACAGCTGGAGGAATCATGTTCCCTGACTTCAGACTATCCTACAATACTATAGTAATCAAAACAATATGATAGTGGCACAAAAATAGACACAGATCAATAGAATAGGAGAGCCCAGAAATAATTAATTATTAATTAATAATTTATTGGTCAATAATAATTTGGCCAATTAATCTATGACAAAGGAGGCAAGACTATACAATAGAGAAAAGACAGTCTCTTCAGTAAGTGGTGCTGGGAAAACTGGACAACTACATGTAAAAGAATGAAATTAGAACACTCTATAATACCATATACAAAAATAAACTCAAAATAGATTAAAGATCTAAATGTAAGGCCAGAAACTATAAAACTCCTAGAGGAAAGCATAGGCAGAACACACTTTGACATAAATCACAGCAATACTTTTTTGGATCAGTCTCCTAAAGTAAAGGAAGTAAAAGCAAAAATAAACAAATGGGACCTAATTAAATTTTTAAAAAACTTAAATTAAAAGCTTTTGCGCAGTAAAGGAAACCACTGAAGAAATGAAAAGACAACCTACTGAATTTGAGAAAATATTTGTAAACGATATGACCAATAAAGGATTAATATCCAACATGTATAAACAGCTCATACAACTCAATATAAAAAAAAAACTCAATTAAAAAATGGGCAGAAGACTTGAATAGACATTTTTCCAAAGAGGAAATGCAGATGGTCAACAAGCACACAAAAAGATGCTCAACATCGGTAATCATCAGGGAAATGCAAATCAATACCACAATGAGATATCACCTCACACCTGTCAGAAAGACTATCATCATAAAGAACAAAAATAGGGGCTTCCTTGGTGGTGCAGTGGTTGAGAGTCCGCCTGCTGATGCAGGGGACACGGGTTCGTGCCCTGGTCCGGGAAGATCCCGCATGCCGCAGCTGGGCCCGTGAGCCATGGCCGCTGAATCTGTGCGTCCGGAGCCTGTGCTCCGCAACGGGAGTGTCCACAACAGTGAGAGGCCCGCGTACTGCAAAAAAAAAAAAGAACAAAAATAACGTTTGTTGGTGAGGATGTGGAGAAAAGGGAACCCTGTACACTGTTGGTGGGAATGTATATTGGTGCAGCCACCGGGGAAAACTTTATGGAGGTTTCTCAAAAAACTAAAAATAGAACTACCATATGATCCAGCTATTCCACTCCAGGGTATATATCCAAAACAAAAACAGAAACAATAATTCAAAAAGACACACATACCCAATGTTCACAGCAATTGCCAAGACATGGAAGCAACTTGTGTCCATCAGATGAATGGATAAAGATGTGGTATACACACACACACACACATACGTATACACATATGAAATAGTGTCATATGCAGCAACAAGTATGGACTTGGAGGGCATTATGCTAAGTGAAATAAGTCAGACAGAGAAAGGCAAATACTGTATGATATCAATTATATGTGGAATCTAAAAAGTAAAACAAACTAGTGAATATAACAAAAAAGTAGACTCACAGATATGGAGAACAAAATAGTGGTTACCAGTGGGAGGTGAGGGGTGATATAGGGATGGGAGAGTGGGAGGTACAAACTATTGGGTGTAAGATAGGCTGCAAGGATGTGTTGTACAATAGAATATACCCAATATTTAGAATATGGCCAATATAGCCAATATTTTGTAATAACTGTAAATAGATTATAATGTTTAATAATTTTTTAAGAAGTTCATTTCTTTTCATTGCTGAGTAGTGTTCCACAGTACGTTTGTTTGACCATTCTGCTTTCATAAGACATTTGCAGTTTCCAGAAGATTTTTCACTAAGGGAGTAGCATGCTGAGGTTTGTCTTCTAAGGAAAGAATTCTAGTGGCAGGAGGAGGAACTGGACTGAAATGAGAGTTAACATAAAGAAGAGAAAGGGGGACAAATAGGAAGTCATTTTAATAGTAGGAGAGAGAGATGAGGGCTGGAATTAAGGAAGTGGCAATGAGTGAAGAGGAGGTAATGGATTCAAGAGAGATTGCTGAGGTAGACTTGACAGAAAGGGGTTTGTGATGTATTTGATGTAGAAAGGAAGGGAGAGGAAGACTCAAATATCACTTCAACTATCTGGCTTGGGTGCTTGTAAGATCAGCAATCCTACAAACTATAAAATGGTGTTCAGGAGAAAGAGACATTTGGAGAGGGGATAATGAGTCCTATTTTGGACACCAAGAGTTTGAGAGGCTTAGCAATAGATCCAAGTAGAGGTGAACAGTGGCTCAGGAGAGTGTTCTGGGCAGGAGATCAAATGGAGAAGCTACCAGAATACAAGTTACATTTGAATCTATGGGATGGATGAGATTGTCCAAGAAGTGACAGAAAGTTTAACAGAAGGCTGAAGACATAACCTTGGGAACATTCACATTTAATGCTGCCAAGTTATAAAACACGAGAGGGAAACTTATTGTACCGCAGTAAGATATTCACTGTGTGGTCTTTGCAGGAGTAGGTCAGTAGACAGAAGCTTGGTGAGGCAGGTGAAGTAAAAAAAGAGAGGAGAAGCAGTGAAGGCAAGAAGCATAACATGAGCCTTTGAGAAGTTTGGCAACAAAGGTTGAGAGAGAGTCAGGGTGGGACAGGATCTGCAGTACTCATCAAGAGCCCGAGGACACCTGGTTCTTCCTGTGACCATGGGCACACATACTACCCTTCAGGTATATCTTTTTTTTTTTTTTTTTTTTTTTTTGCGGTACACGGGCCTCTCACTGTTGTGTCCTCTCCCGTTGTGGAGCCATGGCTCACGGGCCCAGCCGCTCCGCGGCATGTGGGATCTTCCCAGACCGGAGCACGAACCCGTGTCCCCTGCATCGGCAGGCGGACTCTCAACCACTGCGCCACCAGGGAAGCCCCAGGTATATCTTTTTTGTGCATCCACACACGATCCTGGGAACTCCTCTTGCCACTGTGCTCAAGAAGCTGCTACCAATTTATCCAAATAGCTCTTGACTAATACCTACTTGACATTTGGGGGTCACCAAGGAATGTTGCTTTAGGACTCTGAAAAATGAACAAGTCTGTGAGTTAAGGACAAGCTAATGAATGAGGAGAGAAAAGGTAGAGAGCATGAGCGTTGGCATAGCTGATGGAGCAAGGGCCCTGAGGTGGGGGAGAGCATTAAATGGAGAGGTCAGTCTTGGAGAAAGAATATTCCTTTCCTCTGAATCAGAAAGTAATTGGTTAAGGTGGAGAGAGGTGATAGAGGTTGGGATGCTCAGGGAGGGATCTGAAGCCACAATTTTCTCAGTGAGGTAGGCGGTCATTGCAGTCAGAAACAAGAGAAGAGGGGCTGTTTGATTGCTTGAAGAGAGTGATAAAGATCCAGAGCAACCCTCTTTCTCTATAGTACCAGCCACCAACTGACCTACTACAGTATCTGTCTGAATTTTGGCTCTCTTTCCTCAGTGGGATATAAACTCCATGCAGACAACATGTTGTTCTTATTCACTTTATATCCCCAGAAGTTAGAACAGTGTCTGATACATAGTAGGGCTCAATGACTATTTATTGAATGGATGAAAGAGGAGGAGTAGAATGGTGAGAATCACAGAGGACCCAGCTGAGGCTGGAAGTAATCCTTCCCTCTCCTGAGTGGCCCTCTCACCTGCACTCATCTCTGGCTGCCTTGTGAATGAGTTATTTACAGTCACATCTTGTCTCTGTCCTGCAGTGAACATTCTTCAGGACCACGTCTGCAACTATCCTGGTGTGTGCACAACACAGGCTGAATGAATGGACATGTGAATAGAATGCTAAGCAGCTTTGGCTGTTGCAAAGGTCCTTTTCACGTTGCATTAAAATCCAGCCTCTTGCGACATCTATACATTGGTTGAAGTTTTGCAGTTTGGAATAAATAAAGCCTATTTGTTCTTCCTTTAGATAGCCCTTCAAATATTCGAATGGTTGTGGTGTCTTCCACACTCTCGCCTCAGTAAAGGCAAGTGATGATGTTTGTAACTGTCCCTCATATGACTGGTTTCCAAACACCCTGATACCCTGATCTCCCTGGGATGGGAACTCTTTGACCCTAGGGGTTGTTTAGACAGCATCAGTCTATGCCTCCATGGGGAATCCAGGCATCCTAGGTCTAGAAGAATATAGGTATGGCCTGAGGCCCTGTCTTTATCACCCCTTCCCAAAGTTTTAAAGTCAAGCTCTGTGTGAGGTCAAGTGAATCCTAAAATTAGGAGTGAGTCTGTCATTGGAGCTGACTTTTGTGCCAACAATGAGACACCTCCCTGCCCAGCATGACGGTGACCCTGGGCCTGTTAAACAAGCTGCAGTCTGCAGAGAGTTGTGCTTTATTCCTTTTTGGACAACAGAGGGAGATGACTGGCAGGCACCTCTGGTATTCCCCCTTTGAGTTTTAACAGATGAAGATAATAAATAAGGGGTCAGTATACTCCTGGGGTGTGGGTGAGAGACACAGCCTTCTCAGCACCACTATGCAGAATGGTTGAAGTTGTTTTGCTGAAACTCTCCTTTGTCTTTACCTCTCAGGGCCAGGCTACTTGGGGAGTTCATTACGCAGATCTCACGTTGCAGTCAGAGGGAAAGAAAGTGGCCTCCAAAAAGCAAGGCCGTAACCCTGTAGCTAACCCAATGAGGTCCGTTAAAAAAAAAGTTATTGAGATCAAATTAATGTACAATAAAATACATAGGTCTTAAGAATTCAATTAGAAGAGTTTTGATAGTTTTAGACACCTGTGTAACCACTACTCAAAGTAAGAGATAGAACATTTCCATTAGCTCCCAAATTTCCTTTGTGCCACTTTGCAATCAACTCCACCACCCTCCTGCCCACTTTCTGACTTCTATCACTATCAGCTCGTATTTTCTGTTCTTGGACTCCATATAACTGGAATCACAGAATAGGCATGTTTGTGTGTGTCCTCTTGTTCAACATAATGTGTTTGAAATTTTATCATATTGTACATATCAGTAGGTTATTCCTTTTTAATGATGAATAGTATTCCATTTCATGAGTAGGTCATATATATTATCCATTCTCCCATCAATGTGTTGTTTAAAGTTTTTGGCTATTATGAATAAAAGCTGCAATAAAAGTTGCAACTCCTGTTAGGTAGTGAAAAACAGTGAATGCATTTTAACCTTATGAGAAATTGGCTAACAGTTTCAAAGTGAATGAGCCATTTATACATACCTTAGTAATGTATGTGCGTTCAGTTGCTCCACATCCTTTAGTGCTGTCAGTCATTTAAATTTTATCCATTCTAGTGGGTCTGTAGTGTTACCTCGTTGTAGTTTTCATTAGCATTTTCTTATGAATAATGAGGACGAGTGCTCTCTCACATGCATTTTGGCCATTTTTATATCTCTTTTGGTGAAGTATCTTTTCAAATCTTTTGCCCATTTTATAAATTGAATTACTTGCCTTTTTATTCTTGATTTGTAGGATTTCTTTATATATTCTGGATTTGTAAGATATGTGCTCTATATATTTTTTCCCAGTCTATCTATTAATTTTCTTGACCATTTCTTTTGATGAGGAGAATGGTTTAATTTTGATGATATCAATTTTTTTCTTTTATTGTTAGTGCAGGGTGGTTTAATTTTCATGTGAGAGGTTGTTTTTAGCCATGAGACATGGTATGTCTAGGAGCCCAAAAAGAGTCTTGGATAATTGGGAGTGGGTGGGAGATATAGACCCTTCACCTACTAAGGGTACCACAGCCCCACAGCTTGCTGCTTTGAAAAGGCACCAAATTAGTGAGTAATAAGGAGATCTGGGTTCAAGCCCTGGCTCAGCAATTTACTAATTGAGTAACCAATTTATTCATCTGCAAAATGGGGGTAATCATGCTTGCTCATGACATCATAGTGGGCTTTGAATAGTGGAATTTGAATAAACTCTGAAAGCCATAAAGTACTCCACAGGTGGTCATGAGTATTATCATGACCACCTGTGGAGTATCAATTAATTAATATCAATATCAATAATTACCACTATTATTATCCTCAGCCCTCCCATCGTCCATTACTTTGCTTGTGTTATCTTATCCTTCCTCTCCACCCAGCCCTCACTCCTGAGCACCTCATTGCTCAAGAGCATCTTTCTTAGGGGACAGGCAGGAAGGAAAGATTGCAAAACTCAAACCCATCTCATCTCTTGTTTGTATTTCCAGTAAAAGTCCTTGAGGTCTGTTAGTCCCATACGGCTGTGCTGGGCTCTGCAATAGGAGGGCTATGAGAGGGCTTGAGAGGCTGACAAATAATGGAGATTCCCATGGGGCAAACCCCGAGCGGCTGCCATGCCATCTTGCCTTTTCACCTCTAATGTCTCCTCTCCTTGTTTTCTGCCTGCACACCTCAATTTTTCACATACTTTTCCACCGAAAGAAAATCTCATTTATGTGATTGTAGGTAATTATTTTTTCAGGAGACAGACCTTATTTCCCCCTAAGTTAACATACTAAGTTCATGAATTACAACTAAAAGTAAGGGATGCTGCTGCTGTTGTTGCCATTAGCCTGTACATTTTTATAATTGGCTTTTTAAATGTTGAAATTATGTGGGTATCTCCTTTCCTGCCTCTGAGGGGCTCAGGCAGTTGGGGACCCTGACAGGGAGTTCCTGCTCGTTGCAGTTAGTGTCTTTCAGAAAAGCTACATAGAGGGAATTTTTTTTTTTCTTCAAGGCACAGTTTTCCTTCTTAGAAGGAGCAAAGGAAGCAGGCAGGGAATCTCTTTATGAAGTAATCTGTAAATTTGTGATGGTAATGATCTATTTCCAAGCTTGGGATACTTGGAAAACACCCTCATTACATGCCTGCTGAGCTGGTGTCTTAGGGCTCCTTAGACCCAGAAGTGCTGAGCTGGGACATACACACCAGAGCTCCTCAGGTGGCCACCCACTGGCCAAACCTGGGGTCCACCAGACTGTGGTAACCCTGGAATCTTCCCCAAAGATGGAAAATGCTGTCTCTTCTGGTCTGGGCCTGATAGCACAGGGGTCAGTCTTTGTTATCTTCCTCTAGAAGATGCTTAAAGCATAAAGCTGTCTAAGAAAGTCTACAGTCTTGTTTTTCATCTCCTGAATTTATGGAGGAGTTGAAAAACTCCAGACCAAATTTTGAATCTAGGCCCTTTCCCCACTCCAAGATGGGACCTCCAGGGCTTACCAGGGCATGTGACCTGCCTAAGTCACCTGATACTAAATTGGGAGAGGGAGGAAATGAAGGCAAGATAAATGGTCCTCACCTGGCTACAGCATCACTAAACAATGAATCCAGCAAACAGAGGGTGTTAAGGGAAGTGGCATGATCCTCAAGGCTTCAAAGCAGGAGTGGTCTCTGTTCTCTGTGTGGATCTGACAGAGGAGAGTTGGAAGGTCAGGGGAGGCAGCAAAGATAAGCCAGCGGCTGGGGGTCACATTACAAAGCTGAAAGGAAGAAGTGGAGAAACCAAGAACAGGCAAAAGAAAGATCAGAGAGAGCTATTATTATGTAATATGCCCATTGCAGACAGACAGGCGGCACTGGCCCTTCATCTTTCTTAACCTTAGATTCCAAGAAAGCCTTTGTTGTAGCCTGATCAGTCACACACAGTCACAGGCTGGGGTGAATGTCAAAGTCCCGGTAAATCCTACTCTGGACAAGAGGGTAAACTTGGGAAACATCTGAAACATTTTCAGGTTAGGGAACTGACACACTCAGCCCTATCCTAGTTATCATCTTCCCAAACTTAGCTCCCTTCTGTTGCCCCCAGCTCCAAACCAAGCACCTGAGAGGACAGTGGGAAAATAGGGTTGCTGCCAGCACTGCAACAGCAACACGTATGAGGCCGCAACCTGCCCACATACTTGGCAGGCAGCACCCTAGACTCATGCCAACTTGAGCTGGGTGAAAAGTGAAAAACCAGTGCATCAAAGAGCTGCTTTGTCTATGTGACACCAAAACAACCAGTTGTTTACACTGGTACCACATGGGGCCAAGAGCTGTTTTGACTGAAACCAGCTCCTTTGACTTTGTGCATCACCCATAGCCTGCATTTCACACCACGTGGAGGGAAGGTTAGAGCAGTAGGTCAGATCACCTCTCAGACCCAGCCCGACTGAGATGGGCTCTGTTTGTGTGTCCCCCTCTTACAGGACCAAGTGTTGATTTGTCCACTGCCACAGCTCTGAGTGTACACATGGTATCAGTAGGTGTCGTTGAATGGAACACATCACAGATGGGAGAGAGGTGAAGGAACAACGCACTGTGCTTGCAACCAAGAGGATGGAAACCAGAGCTGAACAGAGACAGATGCTCAGCTAACAGTTTGGCGTTTGAGAAATGTCTTAGGGAAGCTAATCACAACCTGGACTTGGCTTAACCCATTTGTGGGTTCTAAGCAAGTCTTGAATGAGCAGCTTCCCAGGTAGGCAAATGCCAGGGATGAATGTGGACCATGGGAGACACAGAGAAACACCTGCCACTTCCTGCTATGGAAGCTGTGCCAGATGTAGCCTCTCTGGGGGTCATTTGAGGTTGGCCTTTTGATTTCTTGGATCCCATTAAATGGCTCTGATTTTAGATAATATTCTTAATCTTTTGACAAAATCTAGAGAAAACAAGGAAAAAGACCACAAAATATCTAAGACATCAGATTAATTTTCCCTCTCCTGCACACACACAGTGTTTTAAATTTTCTGACAGTTTTCCCAGTCATCACATTGCCAGGAAAGCTCTTGCCCTAGATACCCACAAACTTACCACCTGCCTCCCCTCAGTTCCTTCAATTTCACTTAGGTGGTCCTTCTCAGAGAGACTTTCCTGGACACCTGGTCTAAACTTCACCATCACCCTCTGCTCCTGCCACTTCCATCTCCCTACCCTGCTTTATTTTTCTCTTGGGCATTTACCATCATCTAACACACTAAATATTTACTTATTTGTCTTATCTGTTTTCTGCCTTCCCCCCCACTAGAATGTAAACTCCAGGAGGGCAGGGAGTTTTTCCATGTACCCTGCTGGTTCACTGCTGTATGCAGCCAGGACAGCACCTGGTGCAGAGTGAATGATCAATATGTATTTGTTGAATGAGTTAGTAATTGCTTTCTGTCCTTCAAGTAGAGCAGATATCTCCATTTTACAATTGAGGACTTTGAGGCAGAGAGTCTCCATGCTCCTGACCTCCAGGGTTTTGAAAAAGAAATATTTCTTGCAAAATAAAGACTATTTTTTTTCTTGGAGTATAATTGCTTTACAATGTTTTGTTAATTTCTTCTGTAGAGCAAAGTGAATCAGCTATATGTATACATATATCCCTTCCCTCTTGAGGCTCCCTCCCACCTCCTCCCACATCCCACCCCTCTAGGTCATCACAGAGCACCGAGCTGAGCTCCCTGTGCTGTACAGCAGCTTCCCATTAGTTATCTATTTTATGCATGGTAGTGTGTATATGTTAATGCTATTCTCTCAATTCATCCCACCCTCTCCTTCCCCCCACTGTGTCCACAAGTTCATTCTCTGTGTCTGTATCTCTTTTCCTGCCCTGAAAATAGGTTCATCAGTAACATTTTTCTAGATTCCATATATATGTGTTAATATATGATATTTGTTTTTCTCTTTCAGACTTACTTCTCTCTGTAAGACACTCTCTAAGTTCATCCACATCACTACAAATGACCCAATTTCATTCCTTTTAATGGCTGAGTAATATTCCATTGTATATATGTACCACATCTTCTTTATCCATTCATCTGTTGATGGACATTTAGGTTGCTTCCATGTCATGGCTATTATAAATAGTGCTGGAATGAACATTGGTGTACATGTATCTTTTTTTTTTCACACACACACACTGTATTTTATTTTTACAAGAGATAAAAAAAACTGACACCAAGCATTTTAAGTTGATGACCACAACAAAAGCAACAAAGATTGTAATTACCAAACACGAAACACACTCATACTCTGTCATAACATTGACATTCAGTCCAGTAATCCTCCACTGTAACAGCTCCTTTACTTTGCAGTGAAAATTGATTTGTATATTTTTTTTCTCTAAGCCCTTGTGTGATTTTTTTTTTATTCAAACAGAAAGTCACAAAAATTATAATCATCCTCATCAGTTCACTAAGTCCCATGTATTTAATTTTTTTAATCTTGATCTTTTGTTAGCACTTTTATGAATTCATCAGTTTTCCATTAGAGTTCTGAAAATGCTAATTCATTCAGTTCAGCAGTATAGTCAGTTACCAGAAACCTGGACTTGTCAGAGTCTTTTCCATGAATTCCTTAAAGATGAAACCCTTTTATAGGAACATTTTTGCAAAAGAATCAGAGCACACCCAGAACTGTCTGTAAATGACAAAAGACTTAAAAATGACCACGGTTAAAGATCTGATGAAAGTTCATAATAATGCAATTGACAAGGAAATTTAGTAATTTCTGAGATATACATTTTAAAGTAATAACTAGAATTATGACTTATAACATTATACCAGAACATATAAGATTTTTAGAAACTTCATGTAATGTCTGAAACATTTATATTAACATATTTCCATACAAATAACCCAAAGAAAGTTTAGTATTAGTTGGTTTTTGTTGTTTGCTTTTCTATACTGCAGGTTCTTATTAGTCATCAATTTTATACATATCAGTGTATACATGTCAATCCCAATCACCCAATTCAGCACACCATCATCCCCACTCCATGACAGTTTTCCCCCCTTGGTGTCCATACGTTTGTTCTCTACATATGTGTCTCAACTTCTTCCCTGCCAATCGGTTCATCTGCACCATTTTTCTAGGTTCCACACACAGGTGTTAATATACGATATTTGTTTTTCTCCTTCTGACTTACTTCACTCTGTATGACTGTCTTTACATCCATCCACGTCTCAACAAATGACTCAATTTCGTTCCTTTTTATGGCTGAGTAATATTCCATTGTATATATGTAGCACTTCTTCTTTATCCATTTGTCTGTTGATGGGCATTTAGGTTGCATCCATGACCTGGCTATTGTAAATAGTGCTGCAATGAACATTGGGGTGCATGTGTCTTTTTGAATTATGGTTTTCTCTGGGTATATGCCCAGTAGTGGGATTGCTGGGTCATATGGTAATTCTATTTTTAGTTTTTTAAGGAACCTCCATACTGTTCTCCATAGTGGCTGTATCAATTTACATTCCCACCACAGTGCAAGAGGGTTCCCTTTTCTCCACACCCTCTCCAGCATTTGTTGTTTCTAGATTTTCTGATGATGCCCATTCTAACTGGTGTGAGGTGATACCTCATTGTAGTTTTGATTTGCATTTCTCTAATAATAAGTGACGATGAGCAGCTTTCCATGTGCTTGTTGGCCATCTGTATGTCTTCTTTGGAGAAATGTCTATTTAGGTCTTCTGTCCATTTTTGGATTGGGTTGTTTGTTTCTGTAATATTGAGCTGCATGGGTTGTTTATATATTTTGGAGATTAATCCTTTGTCCATTGATTTGTTTGCAAATATTTTCTCCCATTCTCAGGGTTGTCTTTTCATCTTGTTTATGGTTTCTATTGCTGTGCAAAAGCTTTGAAATTTCATTCAGTCCCATTTGTTTATTTTTGTTTTTATTTCCATTACTCTAGGAAGGGGATCAAAAAAGATCTTGCTGTGATTTATGTCAAAGAGTGTTCTTCCTATGTTTTCCTCTAAGAGTTTTATAGTGTCCAGTCTTACATTTAGGTCTCTAATCCATTTTGAGTTTATTTTTGTGTATGGTGTTAGGGAGTGTTCTAATTTCATTCTTTTACATGTAGCTGTCCAGTTTTCCCAGCACCACTTATTGAAGAGACTGTTTTTTCTCCATTGTATATCCTTGCCTCCTTTGTCATAGATTAGTTGACCATAGGTGCATGGGTTTATCTCTGGGCTTTCTATCTTGTTCCATTAATCTATGTTTCTGTTTTTGTGCCAGTACCATATTGTCTTGATTACTGTAGCTTTGTAGTATAGTCTGAAGTCAGGAAGTCTGATTCCTCCATCTCCGTTTTTTTTCTTCAAGACTGCTTTGGCTATTAACGGTCTTCTGTGTCTCCATACAAATTTTAAGATGATTTGTTCTAGTTCCATAAAAAATGCCATTGAGGGTTTCCCTGGTAGCGCAGTGGTTGAGGGTCCACCTGCCAATTCAGGGGACACAGGTTCATGCCCCGGTCTGGGAGGATCCCACATTCCATGGAGCAGCTGGGCCCATGGGCCATGGCCACTGGGCCTGCGCATCCGGAGCCTGTGCTCCACAATGGGAGAGGCCACAGTGGGGAGAGGCCCGCGTACCGCCAAAAAAATTAAAAGAATGCCATTGGTAATTTGATAAGGATTGATTTCAATCTGTAGATTGCTTTGGGTAGTATAGTCATTTTCACAATATTGATTCTTCCAATCCAAGAACATGGTATATTTCTCCATCTGTTGGTATCATCTTAAATTTCTTTCATTAGTGTCTTATAGTTTTCTGTATAGAGGTCTTTTGTCTCCCTAGGTAGGTTTATTCCTAGGTATTTTATTCTTTTTGTCACAACGGTAAATAGGAGTGTTTGCATAATTTCTCTTTCAGATTTTTCATCATTAGTGTATAGGAAGGCAAGAGACTTCTGTGCATTAATTGTGTATCCTGCAACTTTACCAAAATCATTGATTAGCTCTTGGAGTTTTCTGGTGGTATTTTTAGGATTCTCTATGTACAGTATCATGTCATCTGCAAACAGTGACAGTTTTACTTCTTCTTTTCGAATTTGTATTCCTTTTATTTCTTTTTCTTCTCTGATTGCAATGGCTAGGACTTCCAAAACTATGTTGAATAATAGTGGTGAGAGTGGACATCCTTTTCTCGTTCCTGATCTTAGAGAGAATGCTTTAAGTTTTTCACCATTCAGAATGATGTTTGCTGTGGGTTTGTCGTATATGGCCTTTATTATGTTGACGTAGGTTCCCACTGTGCCCACTTTCTGGAGAGTTTTTATCATAAATGAGTGTTGATTTTTGTCAAAAGCTTTTTCTACAACTATTGAGATGATCATATGGTTTTTCTCCTTCAATTGTTAACATGGTGTATCACACTGATTGATTTGTGTATATTGAAAAATCCTTGCATCCCTGGGATAAATCCCTCTTGATCATGGTGTATGATCCTTTTAATGTGTTGTTCGATTCTGTTTGCTAGTATTTTGTTGAGGATTTTTGCATCTATATTCATCAGTGATATTAGTCTGTAATTTTCATTGTTTGTAGTATCTTTGGTTTTGGGATCAGGGTAATGGTGACCTCATAGAATGAGTTTGGGTGTGTTCCTTCCTCTGCAATTTTTTGGAAGAGTTTGAGAAGGATGGGTGTTAGCTCTTCTCTAAATGTTTGATAGAATTCACCTGTGAAGCCATCTGGTCCAGGACTTTTGTTTGTTGGAAAATTTTAATCACAGTTTCAATTTCAGTGCTTGTGATTGGTCTGTTCATATTTTCTATTTCTTCCTTGTTCCGTCTTAGAAGGTTATATCTTTCTAAGAATTTGTCCATTTCTTCCAGGTTGTCCATTTTATTGGCATAGAGTTGCTGGTCGTAGTCTCTTAGGATATTTTGTATTTCTGCGGTGTCTGTTGTAACTTCTCCTTTTTCATTTCTAATTTAATTTATTTGAGTACTCTCCCTCTTTTTCTTGATGAGTCTGGCTAATGGTTTATCAATTTTGTTTATCTTCTCAAAGAACCAGGTTTTATTTTTATTGATCATTGCTATTGTTTTCTTTGTTTCTATTTCATTTATTTCTGTTCTGATCTTTATGATTTCTTTCCGTCTGCTAACTTTGGGTTTTGCTTGTTCTTCTTTCTCTAGTTCCTTTAGGTGTAAGGTTAGATTGTTTACTTGAGATTTTTCTTGTTTCTTGAGGTAGGTTTGTATAGCTATAAACTTCCCTCTTAGACCTGCTTTTGCTGCATCCCATAGGTTTTAGATCATCGTGTTTTCATTGTTATTTGTCTCTAGGTATTTTTTGATTTCCTCTTTGATTTCTTCAGTGATCTTCTGGTTATTTAGTAACATACTGTTTAGCCTCCATGTGTTTGTGGTTTTTTCATTTTTTTCCCTGTAATTCATTTCTAATCTCATAGCATTGTGGTCAGAAAAGATGCTTGATATGATTTCAATTTTCTTAAATTTACTGAGGCTTGATTTGTGACCCAAGATGTGATCTATCCTGGAGAATGTTCCATATGCACTTCAGAAGAAAGTGTAATCTGCTTTTTTTGGATGGAATGTCCTATAAATATCAATTAAATCTATCTGGTCCATTGTGTAATTTAAAGCTTCTGTTTCCTTATTTATTTTCATTTTGGATGATCCGTCCATTGGTGTAAGTGAGGTGTTAAAGTCCCCCACTATTATTGTGTTACTGTCGATTTCCTCTTTTATAGCTGTTAGCAGTTGCCTTATGCATTGATGTACTCCTATGTTGGCTGCATATATATTTATAATTGTTATATCTTCTTCTTGGACTGATCCCTTGATCATTATGTAGTGTCCCTATTTGTCTCTTGTAATAGTCTTTGTTTTAAAGTCTATTTTGTCTGATATGGGAATTGCTACTCCAGCTTCCTTTTGATTTCCTTTTGCATGGAATATCTTTTTCCATCCCCTCACTTTCAGTCTGTATGTGTCCCTAGGTCTGAAGTGGGTCTCTTGTAGACAGCATATATATGGGTCTTGTTTTTGTATCTATTCAGCAAGCCTGTTTCTTTTAGTTGGAGCATTTAATCCATTCACATTTAAGGTAATGTTCCTGTGACCATTTTCTTAATTGTTTTGGGTTTGCTTTTGTAATTCCTTTTCTTCTCTTGTGTTTCCCACTTAGAGAAGTTCTTTTAGCATTTTCTGTAGAGCTGGTTTGGTGGTGCTGAATTCTCTTAGCTTTTGCTTGTCTGTAAAGCTTTTGATTTCTCCATCGAATCTGAATGAGATCCTTGCCGGTAGAGTAATCTTGTAGGTTCTTCCCCTCATCACTTTAAGTATGTCTTGCCACTCCCTTGTGACTTGTAGAGTTTCTGCTGAGAAATCAGCTGTTAACCTTATGGAATTTCCCTTGTATGGTGTTTTTCAATTTTCCCTTGCTGCTTTCAATAATTTTTCTTTGTCTTTAATTTTTGCCAATTTGATTACTATGTGTCTCGGCATGTTTCTCCTTTGGATTATCCTTTATGGGACTCACTGTGCTTCCTGGACTTGGGTGGATATTTCCTTTCCCATGTTAGGGAACTTTTTGGCTATAATCTCTTCAAATATTTTCTCTGGTCCTTTGTCTCTCTCTTCTCCTTCTGGGACCCCTATAGTGCGAATGTTGTTTTGTTTAATGTTGTCCCAGAGGTCTCCTAAGCTGTCTTCATTTCTTTTCATTCTTTTTTGTTTATTCTGTTCTGCAGCAGTGAATTCCACCATTCTGCCTTCCAGGTCACTTATCCATTCTTCTGTCTCAGTTATTCTGCTACTGATTCCTTCTAATGTAGTTTTCATTTCAGTTATTGTATTGTTCATCTCTGTTTGTTTGTTCTTTAATTCTTTTAGGTCTTTGTTAAACATTTCTTGCATCTTCTTGATCTTTGCCTCCATTCCTCTTCTGAGGTCCTGGATCATCTTCACTATCATTATTCTGAATTCTTTTTCTGGGAGGTTGCCTGTCTTCACTTCATTTAGTTGTTTTTCTGGGGTTTTATCTTGTTCCTTCATCTGGTACATAGCCCTCTGCCTTTTCATCTTGTCTATATTTCTGTGACTGTGGTTTTTATTCCACAGGCTGCAGGATTGTAGTTCTTCTTGCATCTGCTGTCTGCCCTCTGGTGGATGAGGCTATCTAAGAGGCTTGATGGGAGGGACTGGTGGTGGGTAGAGCTGACTGTTGCTCTGGTGGGCAGAGCTCAGTAAAACTTTAATCCACTTGACTGTTGATGGGTGAGGCTGTGTTCCCTCCCTGTTGGTTATTTGGCCTGAGGCAACCCAACACTGGAGACTTCCTGGGCTCTTTGGTGGGGCTAATGGCCGACTCTGGGAGGGCTTATGCCGAGGAGTACTTCCCAGAACTTCTGCTGCCAGTTTCCTTGTCCCCACGGTGAGTCACAGCCATGCCCTGCCTCTGCAGGAGACTCTCCAACACTAGCAGGTAGGTCTGGTTCAGTCTCCTCTGGGGTCACTGCTCCTTGCCCTGGTTCCCGATGCACACAGTACTTTGTGTATGCCCTCCAAGAGTGGAGTCTTTGTTTCCCCCAGTCCTGTCAAAGTCCTGCAATAAATTTCCACTAGTCTTCCAAGTCTGATTCTCTAGGAATTCCTCTTCCTGTTCCGGATCCCCAGGTTAGGAAGCCTGATGTGGGGCTCAGAACCTTCACTCCAGTGGGTGGACTTCTGTGGTATAAGTGTTCTCCAGTCTGTGAGTCACCCATGCAGCAGTAATGGGATTTTATTTTACTGTGATTGTGCCCCACCTACCATCTCATTGTGGCTTCTCCTTTGTCTTTGGATGTGGGGTATCTTTTTTGGTGAGTTCCAGTGTCTTCCTGTCGATGGTTGTCCAGCAGCTAGTTCTGATTCTGGTGTTCTCCCAAGAGGGAATGTGAGCACGTCCTTCTACTCCACCATCTTTGCTCCTCTCTATCTTTTTGAATTATGGTTTTCTCAGGGTATATGCCCAATAGTGGGATTGCTGGGTCATATGGTAGTTCTATTTTTAGCTTTTTAAGGAACCTCCTTACTGTTCTCCAAAGTGGCTGTATCAATTTACATTCCCACCAACAGTGCAAGAGTGTTCCTTTTTCTACACACCCTCTCCAGCATTTATTGTTTGTAGATTTTTTTTTGATGTTGGGGGTAGGAGTTTATTAATTAATTAATTAATTTTTGCTGTGTTGCGTCTTTGTTTCTGTGTTAGGGTTTTCTCTAGTTGTGGCATGCGGGGGCCACTCTTCATCGCTGTGCACAGGCCCCTCACTATCGCATCCTCTCTTGTTGCGGAGCCCAGGCTCCAGACGTGCAGGTTCAGTAGTTGTGGTTTATGGGCCTAGTTGCTCCACGGCATGTGGGATCCTTCCAGACAAGGGCTCGAACCTGTGTCCCTTGCATTAACAGGCAAATTCTCAACCACTGTGCCACCAGGGAAGCCCTGTAGATTTTTTGATGATGACCATTCTCACCAGTGTGAGGTGAAAACTCATCATAGTTTTAATTTGCATTTCTCTAATAATTAGTGATGTTGAGCATCTTTTCATGTGTTGTCTGGCCATCTGTATATCTTCCCTAGAGAAATGTCTATTTCGGCCTTCCATCCATTTTTGGATTGGGTTGTTTGTTTTTTTGGATATTGAGCTTCAGAGCTGCTTGTATATTTTGGAGATTAATCCTTTGTCAGTTGCTGCATTTGCAAATATCTTCTCCCATTCTGAGGGTTGTCTTTTCGTCTTGTTTATGGCTTCCTTTATTGTGCAAAAGCTTTTAAGTTTCATTAGGTCTTATTTATTTACTTTTGTTTTTATTTCCATTACTCTAGGAGGTGGGTCAAGAAGGATCTTGCTGCGATTTATATCAAAGAGTGTTCTGCCTATGTTTTATTCTAAGAGTTGTATAGTGTCTGGACCATGTTCTTGGATTGGAAGAATCAAGATTGTGAATATGACTATACTACCCAAAGCAATCTACAGATTCAATACAATCCCTATAAAACTACCAATGGCATTCTTCACAGAACTAGAACAAAAAATTTCACAATTTGTATGGAAAGAGAAAAGACCCAGAATAGCCAAAGCAATATTGAGAAAGAAAAATGGAGCTGGAGGAATCAAGCTCCCAGACTTCAGACTATTCTACAAAGCTACAGTAATCAAGACAGTATGGTACTGGCACAGAAACAGAACTATAGATCAATGGAACAGGATAGAAAGCCCAGAGATATACTCACACACATATGGTCACTTTATCTTTGACAAAGGAGGCAAAAATATACAATGGAGAAAAGACAGCTTCCTCAATAAGTGGTGCTGGGAAAACTGGACAGCTATGTGTAAAGAATGAAATTAGAACACTTCCTAACACTGTACAAAAAATTGAAAAAGAAACATTTCTGATGACTAAGATGCTCAGTTTTTTTTTGTTTTTTAATCTCCCTCAGGTGAGACGGGAAGACTATGGGTGCTGAAGTTAGGTATTTCCCTTCCTCCACATGGAAGTCTAGAGTGGGCTGGAGTTGAGTATAACCTTTCCTCTCTGTTTGTTAGGCTCTGGTAAAATAGTTTTCCTTGAGGACAGGCCTTTAACACGAAGAGAACAGAATGCTCTGGGCATATTTCAAAATGGCTACTTTTCTCCTCTCCTTGATGAGAGCTTTAGGGGATCTGTTCTGATCTTCACTGTGAGAACCTGGTAGGGCTCTTGGAGGTAAAACTGGCAAAAGTCCCTCAAGTCCAGGCACCCTGGAGCTCTTAACTCTCGCTGTTGTCTGCCCTGAGCCCTCAGCAGTCCATCAACTATAGGTTAAGCATTCCTATTCAGGATTGGTTCCCACAAAGGCTTCTGCTCTTGTAAGCTGTGATTCTCTGTATCCACCTGTCTGTCTTTCTAATTTTTGGGCAGCAGTTTTCTCTGTAACCTCCACTCTTTCATGAATCTGAGAAGAGTTCTTGGTTTTGTTTGTTTAGCTTTTTCCTATGGGGATGAGTGATAACTTTCAAGCTCCTTACATGCCAGACTAGACTTAAAATTTTTTTTTTCCTGTTGAGTTTTGAGAGTTCTTTTTCTATATATTCTAGATACCAGTCCTTTGTCAAATATGTAGCTTGCAAATATTTTCTCCCAGTCTGTAGCACCACATCCTCTTCATGTGTTGTATGACAGAGGAAAATTTTAAATTCTGATGAGGTCCAAATTATCATTTTTTTTCCTTCTATATATCATGCTTTTAGTGTCAAACCTAAGCACTGTATACCTAGCTCTAGATCCTGAAGATCTTCAGTTGTCTTTTTCCTGAAGATTTTATAGTTTAAAATCTATATTTAAGGACATGATCCATTTGCAATTAATTTCTTTAAATTATTTATTTTATTTTTGGCCACGTTGTGTCTTTGTTGCTGCGTGCAGGCTCTTCTCTGGTTGTGAGCAGGGGCTACTCTTCATTGCGCTGCATGGGCTTCTCATAGTGGGAGCTTCTCTTGTTGCAGAGCATGGGCTCTAGGGGCATGGGCTTCAGTAGTTGTTGCACACAGGCTCAGTAGTTGTGGCTCGCGGGCTCTAGAGCACAGGCTCAGTAGTTGTGGTGCATGCATGTAGTTGTTCTGTGGCATGTGGGATCTTCCAGGACCAGGGTTTGAACCTGTGTCCCCTGCATTGGCAGGCAGATTCTTAACCACCGTGCCACCAGGGAAGTCCTCTAATTTTTGTATAAGGTGTGAGGTTTAGGTTGAGGTTCTATTTCTGCCTTAGGACTCTTCAGATTATCAATTATACCTTGATTGAGGTTTGGTACTGTGTGGTTTTTGAGGAATTTTTCCACCTCTTTTAAGCTGTCAAATTTATGAGTGTTAAAACATATTTGTAGTATTCTCTTACTATCCTTTTAATGGCTGCAGGACCTATGATGATATCCTGTTTTATTCCTGATATTGGTGGTTTATGGGGTTGTTTTCTCATCAGTCTACATAAAGGTTTATCAATTTTATTTTATTTTTATTTATTTACTTATTTTGCGGTACGCGGGCCTCTCACTGTTGTGGCCTCTCCCGTTGTGGAGCACAGGCTCCAGACGCACAGGCTCAGTGGCCATGGCTCAAGGGCCCAGCCGCTCCGTGGCTTATGGGATCTTCCCGGACCGGGGCATGAACCCGTGTCCCCTGCATCGGCAGGCAGACTCTCAACCACTGTGCCACCAGGGAAGCCCTATAAATTTTATTAATTTTGTTCAATGAACCAACATTTTGTTTTATGGATAATCTTTATTGTTTTCCTAAATTCAATTTTATAGAGTTCTGCTCTAATCCTTATTGCTTCCTTCCTTCTCCTTGCTTTGGGTTATTTTGCTCTTCTTATTATAGTTTCTTGAGGTAGGAAGTTAGTTTATTGATTTGAGATCTTTCCTCTTTTTAAATTTTTTTAAATTAATTTTTATTTTTGTATAGTTGCTTTACAATGTTGTGTTAGCTTCTACTGCACAGCAAAATGAATTAGCCATACGTATATCCCCTCCCTTTTGGCTTCCCCTCCCATTTAGGACATGACAGGGCATTAAGTAGAGTTCCCTGTGCTATACAGTATGTTCCCATCAGCTGTCTTTTTTATACATAGTATCAGTAGTGTATATGTGTCAATCCCAATCTCCCAATTATTCTCACCCCACCACTTTCCCCCTTGGTATTCATACATTTTTTTCTCCATGTCTGTATCTCTATTTCTGCCTGGCAAATAAGGTCATTTATACCATTTTTCTAGATTCTCCATATATGCATTAATATATGATATTTGTTTTTCTCTTTCTGACTTACTTCACTCTGTATGATACTGTCTAGGTCCACCCACGTCTCTAAAAATGACCTAAAATGTTCTAAAAATGTTGAGGATTTTTGCATCTATATTCATCAGTGATATTAGTCTGTAATTTTCATTGTTTGTAGTATCTTTGTCTGGTTTTGGGATCAGGGTAATGGTGACCTCATAGAATGAGTTTGGGTGTGTTCCATCCTCTGCAATTTATTGGAAGAGTTTGAGAAGGATAGGTGTTATCTCTTCTCTAAATGTTTGATTAATTGACCTGTGAAGCCATCTGGTCCTGGACTTTTGTTTGTTGGACGATTTTTAATCACAGTTTCAGCTTCATTCCTTATGATTGGTCTGTTCATATTTTCTATTTCTTCCTGGTTCAGTTTTCGAAGGTTGTATTTTTCTAAGAATTTGTCCTTTTCTTCCAGGTGGTCCATTTTATTAGCATATAGTTTATGCTTGTAGTACTCTCTTATGATGTTTTGTATTTCTGTGTTGTCAGTTGTAACTTCTCCTTTTTCACTCCTAATTTTACTGATTTGAGTCCTCTTCTTTTTTTTCTTGATGAGTCTGGCTAAAGGTTTATCAATTTTGTTTATCTTCTCAAAGAACTAGCTTTTGGTCTTACTGATCTTTGCTATTCTTTTCTTCATTTGTATTTTGTTTATTTCTGCTCTTATATTTATGATTTCTTTCCTTCTACTAACTTTGGGTTTTGTTTGTTCTTCTTTCTCTAGTTGCTTTAGGTGTAAGTTTAGGTTGTTTATTTGAGGTTTTTCTTGTTTCTTGAGGTAGGATTGTATTGCTATAAACTTCCCTCTTAGAACTGCTTTGGCTGCATCCCATAGGTTTTGGGTCGTGGTGTTTTCATTGTCATTTTTTTCTAGATATTTTTTGATTTCCCCTTTGATTTCTTCAGCAATCTCTTGGTTCTTTAGTAACGTGTTGTTTAGCCTCCATGTGTTTGTATTTTTACAGTTATTTTCCTGTAATTGATTTATGATCTCCTAGCATTGTGGTTGGAAAAGATTCTTGACATGACTTCAATTTTCTTTAATTTACCAAGGCTTTATTTGTGAGCCAATATGTGATCTATCCTGAGAATATTCCATGAGCACTTGGGAAGAAAGTGTAATCTTCCGCTTTCAGGTGGAATGTCCTATAAATATAATTTAAGTCTATTTGGTCTCTTGTGTCATTTAAAGCTTGTGTTTTGGTCTGGATTATCTGTCCACTGGTGTAAGTGGGATGTTAAAATCCCTCACTATTATTGTGTTACTGTCGATTTCTCCTTTTATGGCTGTTAGCATTTGCCTTATATATTGAGGTGCTCCTATATTGGGTGTATAGATATTTATAATTGGTATATCTTCTTCTTGGATTGATCCCTTTACCATTATGTAGTGTCCTTCCTTGTCTCTTGTAACAGTCTTTATTTTAAAGTCCATCTTGTCTGGTATGAGTATTGCTACTCCAGCTTTCTTTTGATTCCCATTTGCATGGAATGTCTTTTTCCTTCCCCTCACTTTCAGTCTGCATGTGCCCTTAGGCCTGAAGTGGGTCTATTGTAGACAGTGTATACACGGGTCTTGTTTTTTTAATCCATTCAGTTAGTTGTGTCTTTTGGCTGGAACATTTAATCCATTTACATTTATGGTAATTATATATATGTATGTTCCTATTACCATTTTCTTAATTGTTTTGCGTGTGTTCTTGTAGGTCCTTTTTTATGTTCTTGTGTTTCTCGCCTAGAGAAGTTCCTTTAGCATTTGTTGTAAAGCTGATCTGGTGGTGCTGAATTCTCTTGGCTTTTGCTTAAAGGTTTTGTTTTCTCTGTCAAATCTGAATGAGATCCTCTCTGGGTAGAGTAGTCTTGTTTGTAGCCTTTGCCCTTTCAGAACTTTAAATGTCTTGCCACTCCCTTCTGACCTGCAGAGTTTCTGCTGAAAAATTAGCTGATAACATTATGGGGATTCCCTTGTAGGTTATTTGTTTCCTCTTGCTGCTTTTAACTTTTCTTTGTATTTAATTGTTTTACTTTGATTAATATTTGTCTTGGCATGTTTCTCCTTGGGATTATCCTGTATGGAACTCTCTGCACTTCTTGGACTTGACCGACTATTTCCTTTCCCATGTTAGGGAAGTTTTCGACTATAATCTCTTCAAATATTTTCTCAGGCCGTTTTCCTTTCTCTTCTTTTCTGGGACCCCTATAATTTGAATGTTGGTGCATTTAATGTTTTCCAAGAGGTCTCTGAGACTGTCCTTATTCTTTTCATTCTTTTTCTTTATTCTGCTCCTTGGCAGTTATTTCCACCATTCTATCTTCCAGCTTACTTATTTGTCCTTCTGCCTCAGTTATTCTGCTGTTGATTTCCCCTAGTGTATTCTTCATTTCAGTTATTGTGTGGTTCTTCACTGATTGTTTGTTCTTTACTTCTTCTAGATCCTTTTTAATCTTCTTGATCTATGCCTCCATTCTATTTCCAAGATCTTGGATCATCTTTACTGTCATTACTCTGAATTCTTTTTCAGGTAGATGGCCTATTTCCCTATTTCCTCTTCATTTATATGGTCTTGTGGGATTTTATGTTCTTCCTTCATCTGCAACATACTTCATCTGCAACATACTTCTTTGTCATCTCATTTTGTCTAACCTACTGTTTTTATGTTCTTCTTTCTCCAGGTTGCAGGGTCTTAGTTCCTCTTGCTTCTGTTGTCTGCCCCCTGGTGAGTGAGGTTGGTCCAGGGGCTTGTGCAGGTTTCTTGGTGGGAAGGCCTGGTGCCTGCGTTATGGTGGGTGGAGTGAGTCTTTTCCCTCTGAAGTCCAGGTCCTCACCAGGTGGTGTGTCTTAGGGTGTCTGTGAGCTTAGTACAACTTTAGGCAGCCTGCCTACTGATGGGTCAGGCTGTGTTCCTGTCTTTCTGGTTGTTTGGAGTGAGGTGTCTAGCACTGGAGCCTGCAGGCAGTCCTGTGGGGCTTGGTCTTGGTGTTGATATGGATACTTTTAGGAGCACATACACTGATTAATATTCCCTGACCTGGGAATTCTCTGGTGGTCTCGCATCCTGGAGCCTATGCTCCCACTCCAGAGGCCCAGGCCTGATCCCTGGCTGGGGAACCAAGAGCCCATAAGCCACACAGTGTGACCTGAGAGAAAAGGAAAGAAAAAAAAATGAAAAGAAAACAAACAGATGAACAAAACCCAAGACAAAGAGCAAAAACAGCATCAAACAAACAGCAGCAGCAACAACACAGCACACAAACACACACACACACACTCAGAAAAAAAGAGAAAAAATTAAAAAAATGTAAGAAAATTTATAAAACAAGGGAACAGACCAACAAACAAAAGAATACTAATATGAGAACAGTCAATAAGGGCTAAACTAACAAAAACAAAGAATGAAAAATAAAGCAAAACAGAAAGCAAACAGACAACATAAAAAGTGAAGAAAACATAAAATATACACATAAAAACAATGTAAAGAAGAAAAATAAAATAAAAAATAGATAAGGAAGAAGAAAAACAAGGAAATAAACCACAAAGAAACAAAAAGTAAATTAAAAATAAATAAAAAAATTAATATATTGGAAAAAGATTAAAAAGAATAAATACCAAAAATAAAAGGCAAAAAAATAATAAAAGTAACAATGCCAACAACTGAGCAACATAAAACAAACAAAATAAGAATAATAGTAAGAAGAATATTTTCCTGGGGCCTCCTCTGTCAGTGTCCTTGCTCCCACAGTGAGCCAGAGCCAATCCCACCTCCCCAGGAAGCCCCCAATACCTCTAGGTAGTTCTCTGGACCTGCTGTGGGCACTGTGGAGCCAGCACAGACTCTGACCTGGCCCAATTCCCACATGCACTTGTCCCCAGAGTCCAGTGCTGCAAAGGCTAGACTGGTTTCAAATGTTGAAACACTTGCTGTGTATTCAGGAATTCCAGAGATGCAGGATTTGTCCAGCCGATCTCAGGGATTTAATCCACAGCTTGTGCAGCTGCATGGAAAGATTTCTGTTCCTCTTCTTTAGTTGCGCCACTCCTGGGGCTCAGCTTTGGTTTTTACCCTACCTCTGCGTGTGTGCTGCCCTCAGGCTCTTTTCCTTGCCCAGGTGGGAGGGAGCGAAAGCAGAGGCTGCTTGGGGCACACTTACTCACTCATGCCGGGGCCTGAGTACTGCAGCCACAATTGGAGTGTCTGCAGTTTGCCTGAGGCAGTGGGTCCAGCAGGTAGTTGGAACAGACTGTGGCTCTGGTGAATGGGAGTGGTGGCAGCCCTGCCCCTCATGCACCTCTCAACAATAGTGACTCCCTTTCTAGGCAGACTAAGCTTCCTCTACAGGCATTCCTGGCCACGTGCCACCTCATTCCCGTCTCCTCTGCTGTATCCACACAGCCCACAGTGTTCCTCTCCCTGGATCCTTTCCCCCAGCCCCATGCTTTAGAATGCAGCCCCCAGCAGCATCGGCAGATTCTTGTCCCAGGCAGGGGTGCCCAGGACTGATTCCCAAGGAGGCTTTGGGATGGGTGGCACTCAGGTCCCCAGAGCCCACATGGGCAGAGGAGACCCTGATCAGAGGGGCGGAGTGGGCTTGCTCAGGTGGGAGCTCCTCCCAGTGCCTGTGGAGGCTGAAGCAGGTGGTTGGGAAAAGGGGTTATAATGGCTCTGCCCCTTGCGTGCCACTCAACACTGATGTCTTATTCTTATTTTATGGTATCTCAGGCTTTTTCTGAAGACTTTCCCAGTTGTGGGGCTTCTTACTCCTGTCCCTTCAGTCTGTATTTTCACAGCCAACAGTTGTCCCTTCCCTGGGTCCGTGCTCCAAAGCCTACTTTCCAGTGCCCAGCTCCTTTTCACAACTGGCAACTCAATTCAGGAATGTGCAGAGCTGCAGTGTAGACCCTGCCTGCAGTTCTTAACTTTGTCTTGCCTTCCACAGACCGTGTACTGCATTCTCCTTTGATCCCCATTAAGGTCCTTTTCTGTCCCAGCTGATTTTCCCACTGTGAGTGAGTTTTTCTGAGTCTGGGGACCCCCACTCACCTTCAGCTTCCTGCTGGGGTTGCTGGTCCCTTTTCTGATTCCTTTTTTTTTTCATTCTTTCGTTTTTTTTTAGGTGTCCAGAGTCTTCCACTAATGTTCAGCAGGTGCTCTGTGGGAATTGTTCCATCCATAGATGAATTCCTTCTGTATCCATGAGGAGTGATGAATTCCGTGTCTTCCTATTCCACCACCTTGACTCCTCTCTTTTCCTCTTTTTTAGTGTAGGCACTTAGTATTATGAATTTTCCTCTTGACATTGCTTTAGCAGTATACCACATATTTTGATATGTTGTATTTTCATTTACTTCTATCATCTAAAAAAATTTCCTTTGAAACTTTCTCTTTGACCAATGGATATTTAGCAGTATGTTGTTTGGTTTCCATGTGTTTGAATATTTTCCTGTTATCTTTCTGTTATTGATTTCTAGTTAGATTGCATTGTGGTCAGAAAACATTCTGCATGATTTTGACTTTTAAAAAATGTTGATGTTTGTTTTGTGGCCCAGGATATGGTCTGTTTTGGTTTATGTTCCATGGGCAATTGAAGAGAATGTGTATTTTGTTATTGTTGGGTGAAGTGTTCTATAAATGTCTATTATAACCTTTTGGTTCATGGTGCTGGTGAGGTCTATATACTTGCTGGTTTTCTGTCTAGTTGTTCTATCAATTGTTGAGAGAGGAGTGTTGAAATCTTCAACTGTAATTGTGGTTTTATCTCTCCTTTCAGTTATGTCATTATTTGCTTTGCATATTTTGATGATTTGTTGTTTGTTCATACAAATTTAGGATTGTTATATCTTCTTGATGGATTGAGGCTTTTATTGTTATGTGATATCCCTTTCTGTCTCTGGTTATTTTCCTTGATCTGAAGTTTACCTTATCCAATTTTAATATAGCCACTCCTCCTTTCTTTTGATTAATGATTGCATGTTATATCTTTTTCATTCTTTTACTTTCAACTTATCTATGTCATTGAATTTGAAGTGAGTTTCCTGTAGATAGGATGTAGTTAGGTAAGGTTCTTTTTGTTTGTTTTTTTAATCCACTCTGTCAATCTTTGCCTCTTGATTGATACATGCAGATCATTTATATTTAAGGTAATATATGTTGGAGCTTAAGCATGCCATTTTATTGTCTGTTTTCTATTTTTTCCTCTACTTTTTGTTCTTCTGTCTCTATTCTTTCTCTATTCTGTGGCTTAAACATTTTTTTAAGGATTTCATCCTGATTTACTTATGGTGTTTTGGAAAGAAATGTTCTCCAAATATATAGTTTCTGTAGTTGCCCTAATTATTACAATATACATATATAGCATATTACATTCTACTGTTATCAACCTTTTACCCCTTCTAGTGAAGTATGGAGACCTCATTTCTATTAGGTCCCTTTATTTTTTCCACTTTTAAATATCATTGTCTTGAGTATCAAATGGTGTTACAATTTTAGTTTCAAGCATCAAATATGACTTCTAAAACTCATGTGAACAGTCAACCATTATATACTATTATTTCTCCCTTCCATTGTCCTTTCTTCCTGATGCTCCAAATTCCCTTACTCTAGCATTTACTTTCTGTTTAAAGAAATTCCTTTGGCCAGTCTTTAAGAGTCTGTCTGTTAGTGACAAATTCTTTAAAGTTTTCCTTCATCTGAGAAGGTCTTTATTTCTCCTTCATTTACAAAGGACAGTTTCACTGTATATGGGATTCTGGGTTGACAGTTCTTTTCTTTCAGCACTTGCAAAATGTGCCACTTTCTCCTGGCCTCCATAGTTTCAGATGATAATTTAATTTGGTGTTCCCCTATAGGTAAGGTGTTTTTTACTGCTTTCAACACTTTTTTCATCATTAGTCTTCAAACATTTAATTGTGATGTGTCTTTCTTTGCATTTATCCAGTTTGGGCTTCACTCAGCTTCTTGAATGTGTAGGTTTGTATATTTTATCAAATTTGGGAAGCTTTTAGATATCATTTCTCTGAATACTGTTTCAGCCCTACCCTCTCTCCTTCTGAATCTCTGATGATACAAATGTTGGATCTTTTGTTACTGTTCCACAGGTCTCTGAGGCTCTGTTCATTCTTATTTATTTATTTTAGTCTATTTTCTCTGTTGTTCAGATTGTGTAAATTCTATCTGTCCTCAAGTCCACTGATTCTATCCTCTGTCATCTCCACTCTGTTACTGAGTTTTAAAAATATGTTATTGTATTTTTTAGTTCTACAATTTTCATTTGGCCCTTTTGTACAACTTCTATTTCTTTGGTAGGATTTTCTTTCTTTATTTTTTTTTCATTTGTTTCAAGATAATTTGTATTTATTTGCCCATTGACACATTTTTAAGATGGCTGCTTTTAAATCATCTTGATATTGGTGTCAGTTGTCTTTTCTCATTGAAGTTGTGATTTTCCTGGTTCTTGGTATGACAGGTGATTTCAAATTGTATCCCGGACATTTTGTCTGTTATGCTAGGAGACTCTGGGCCCTATTTAAATCTTTTATTTTAGTAGGCAGTCACCTTGTTTAGCTTTAGCACATAGGCCCTGGCCTACCAGGCATTGTAGGTCCATTGATAGTTTTTCAGAACCTTTGTGGTGCTACTTTGATCTGTTCTCAGCCAGAGAAGCCTATTTGTTCTTTGCCCTGAGACACCCCAGGCTGAGTGCTTTTTGTGGTATAGAATCCCTCCCTTCCATGGCTTCTGGCCATCCTAATGTCTTTGGGTGGTTGGGTGGGGGGGAGTCTTATGCCTGCTGGGGCAAAGATGCTTCCCAGGCTGAACTGCTTGTTGTGACTGAATCCTTTCTGTTATTGCCTGGCCGTTCCAGTATCTCCCAGTGGGGGAGGGAAGTCTCAGGCCTGGCCAGTGTGGCTCAACTCTCCCTTTTGCTGGTGGTGCCTGGCTTACCCAATGGTGTCAGAAGGACTCCCTCTGATCTGGGAAAGGAATGCACATATCTCTGCTGCCTTCGTTTGCTAGGTTGGAAAAGGCCGGGCCTGGCTCTCCTTCTTCTGTTGGCTGAGGGGATGTAAGATGCTCTGTTACTGTGGTTTTTTCCAGTCCTAGGGTTCTGAACCAATTCCCCCATCTTTTAGGGTTCTCCTTTGGTTGTCCTTTGCATTGTTTCCAGGATATATAGATATACTTAGAGAGAAGGAGCAGGGAGACACAAGTCTATACAATTTTGTTTGGACCACCTTTCAGCCCAACTATTTTTACATTTATCATAGGTTTCTGAATTATTTCTGATACTGAATGATTCTCTTAGAGATATCTAGCTGAGACACAGTAACTTAGCAAAGTTTGTATTGGTCCTCATACATAACTTGTATCTGCTTTATTATGGAAGAGGTATTATCATCATCCCTATTTTAAGATGAAGGTGAAAAAAAAGAGCCTGTGGTCAGAATGAGCTTCTAGCTGAATGTACCTAGAACATAGGGCTATTGTGAGCACTAAATGAAATAAAACTAATAATGCTCTGGTTGCCAGTGCATGCAGGCAACAGTGAGTGCCCAATGTTACTGCTCCCCTTCTACACAGCCTAAATTTTCCCTTAGTTCTTTAAGGTCCCTGAGGACAGGAACAATCTATCTTTTTTTACCTTTATCCTGGGGTCTAGAATAGTACCTGGCAATAAAAATTAAACTGCCTGACTAGCGTACATATCACTTGTAATATCTCTATCTCTCCCTAGCCATACTCTTTCCCTTTTCTTAATTTTCCTTGAACTCTTTGTGACTCAGTGAATTAGCTCATCTACAGCTTTCCTCCCCCTCTGTTCATTTGCTGTAAGCTTCAAGCGGTAAGCTTCTCTGTGTTCATGTATTTTGATGATTCTCTGCTTCTCAGTCATCTCATTCTTGGGGCAAAGATGTAAAATGTCTTTTTTCTTCTGAAAATTTTAGGCAGGAACCATCAGTCCCTATGACCTGGTAGAGACAGAGTATTTCTTTACAGCAACCATTTTACTGGTCCAGAGTAATGGGCCTACCTCACAAGTACAGGTTTTTAGCTAATTTATTCACTCCTCATAGCAGATCAAGAGGCTGTAAGAAGTTCTAAATTTAATTCCAAGTTACTGTAATCTAAAAATTAAACCTAGATGAGTGAAAACAACTAGCATTTAAATCTTAATGTCTCCCAAACATATAAAATCAAACTCCTGAAAACATATTTACTTTGCCTTAAGAAATTAAATAGGTTAGAAAAACACTCTGAACTATCTACAGATGCACATGCCCTCTGACATTGCACAATGAGAATACACATTGTACAAATTAAGAAACAATATACATCTATTACCACCCTGTGCATATTTCTTTGGGACTTGGAAACAAAATTTTCCAAATTACACCTCAGAGCCTTCTGCCAATTCTACCACATATCTGACGTTATACAGAACTAAAGTTTACTTAGTTCCCCTTTTTAAAAATAATACAAATGAAGGATTTATACTCACAGGTGGCTTAGGAACAGAGTAGACTCATACTTGGGGTAGAAAGCACAGAACTCAAAGAGTACTCTTCCTTTCAGCAGGAAACTTAGCTTATGAGATATCCTTGTAACCAGACTAGATATTAAAGAAGTTAACATTTTACCCAGCTTTATTATTCATTTTTTTCTTTGTATTGAAATAAACAGTTTGCAAAGACTTCCTCTCAAGTCATTAAAACATGGCCAGGTAGGAAAAGATCAGTTAAACACTTACTACCATAATTTGGATTAAGATACATAATATTCTTATTTTCAAAGACAAAATATGCCATTGGTTCAAGGATACGTTAGATCCTTTCAATCTGATGCCATGCCATGAAAAGTAGAAAAACACAAAGTGAGATAATTTATTGAATCCAATGTTTTTAGTAGATTAAGCCTCTTCTTTAAAAGCAAAAATCATCTTTATATTTTGCTCAGAGCAAACCATTTTTTTTCTGGACTAAGGTAGTATATTTTTTTGAATCTTCTTGAAATGGTGCTTAAACTTATATAGAGTGAACTTCCATGAACTTTGAGAAGGCAAAGATGCAGCAGTCATGGGAAATGACAATATTTGATAAGTTTACCTGACTTCATAAGTACTGATGTCTTGTAGTATTTGGATCCAGACATCTTGGGATGTCTGGACGTGTCTCGAGTCAACTGGATACTCTGGTCAGAATGGTTCAAATTTAGACAAGAAAATCTCATACAGTCAATTAAACTGAGTTGATGGTTCTCTGATATGAGAATATAGACTTAATATGTATCTGTTCTAGGAGCGCAGTGTAAATATAATATCTAAGAAAAATGAAGACTTTGTGTATGAAACATAACTTGTTTGGTAAACAGTAAGATTAGAAAACTATAAAAGAAAAAAACCCTCTTTTTCTAGAGAGACTGACCATGGCCTATGACTAAAAGCTCAAAGTTCCAATTCAACATTAATTACATTTTATGAAATTTCCAATGTTAAGCAGAAATTGGGCTTATTAGCTAAAACGAGTCTACAAAGGGCAATATTGCTCTGGTGGGACTGTTAACTCTGAAGAATGGTGTTTTATTTAATAGACAAAATGGACTTCATACATATCCATTATCAGTGCCTTTAAAACCAAACAAATTTAAAATTTAGCAGCAGTTTCTGCAAGTACAAAAATACACATTTATTACATAACATATGGTAGTAAAATTTGTCAAGATATATTATACAAACTCAAAAGCATTTTAGATAAAGCATTGGTCTAATATATTATAGATTGACAGAGTATGATAAAATGACATGTAGTCTGTCTTCAAATCATACAATATAATACTTTACAGCAATATTAACTATTCACATTAAATGTTACAGGAGTATCTAAGGGAACACAGAGAGTAGGAATGGTTATTGAAGAACCTCAGCATCTATTTTCTTCCATGCTTCAAACTGAGTGGATGATTTCCTATCCATCAATATGAAAGCAAAAAGGATAGAACTATTATTTTGTTAAGTAGAGAAGCAATTTCTTCTAGAAAGACACTCCAAGCCATAGAGCTTCATTCACATCTTGTGGTTCTGCAGTAGTATGCCCTAAGGGTGAGGGGAATCCCTGTTGCCTTTATATATTATACCACAAAAGATGCCTATGGACACTTAGGAGTCTAAATATAGGAGTGGTTAGTTATAAGGTAAAATCTACTTCACATCTGTGACTGAGATGGCCAGTGTCATAAAGGAGCTCTTTGGAGAGAGTTCTAAAAGTTAATTATAATGCTTAGGACAAACAGGGCCATGTCCCCTAGAGGTAGGTAGCACCTAGAGCTAATACTGAAAGGACTTCTTCTATCTTACAGAAAGCATTATTTTTTTTTTCTATAACTGCAAAATGCAACCTTTAGGACAACAGTGAAAGAACATTTTGACATGAAAGTTTCTGGGTGGCTGAGAAAAATAATTTGGAATTAAGCAAATTTGTGGGAGGAAGGTCCATCTGAAACTGAACTAAAGAAACCAAATGGGCTCTAAGCAACTTCTTATAAGTAAGTATTTAAAATGAAGGAAGATGCACATCCATTTCTGATTCTACCCCTTCACACTGGCTGGCAAGGCCAAATAATCCATGGAAATAATCCAGGAGAGGTACTGGTATAAACTTTAAGGCAAGAGAGGAGAAATGTCCATGGATATGAAATGAACCAATGGGGTATAAACCATGAATCATCTGAAACAAAGAATATGTAAAAACTTCTGGAGGTAAGAAAATCCAAAGCCGATGACTGTCTGAAAGGAGGCCTGACAGCCACTCTTATGGCTCCTCTATTCTGTGACTCTTTATAACCTGCCAACCTCAAAACTGTTCTCAACTGCCAAGTGACAATCAGAAAAGGGATGATTTACCAGTGATTTTTTCTGGCTGACTAATCTAAGAGGCAAGGAGCAGAAAAACATTTCAACAAAGAGGAGCCATGCTTTGATCACATGTTGGCAATAGCAATCGTGTAATAGAGAAAGGACTGCTGTGGCAGTTTTCTCCTCCACACTAAGACAGCAAACACAGTCAGAAGGTCACCTTGTAACAGGAAAAATGCATTTCTGGAGAATGTTTCTAGCTCAGGCACCTTGCAAGGACATTGAAATGAGCAACCATCTCCTTCTTTATCCTCACAGTTCTGTGTCCTGGAACCTCTGCAGAGCAATGAAACACTAATGGAAAAGCACAACCAACACAACCAAAGAAACAAAACAAACAAACAAAAACTATTATATCATGGTACTCATGGCTTTTGAATCACTGTAGTTTTCTTCCTCTCTAGTTGCATCAATGGGCTAATACCTGAAATGATGTTGTGAGGGCATGTGACTGACTATAAGATGTCACAGAAATGGCCACTGGTTCAGATTTGGGGAAAAGTTTCAAATAATTTCCTTTATTATTGAACATGTTTTCCTTCTGTAGCTTTGATTAGTGGCATTTTTCTTGCCTACTTATTAAACACATTCCATGGAATGTGGATGGTTTCTCTGCACCCTTCCCTCTCTCTCTACAGTTTCTATTCTTCACTTTTGACTTCCTGGCTTTCTCAGGTTACTAATTTCATCATACATGGCATGTTTCCTCTACAGAATATGCTTTCTCTAGCCCTCTGCTTGTAGCTCTTAAAATGCATGACAGGATCAAACCATGCTCTAATAAGGAAAAGCCTCCCAAACACTTAGGTGACAAAAGTTTTGTCTAAACTTTTTGCCAAATAGTCTCAATAAAGAGAATTCTTTTGTTGTCCTAAGTATTAGCAATGATTATCCTTATGCTACCCATCCCAGGTATTTTACACAAAGAGGTCATAATAATTATCTTTATATCATGATTAGCCCAGTTTCTGTTCTTGTAGACATCAGATTCTTATTGTGGTTAAATGTCTTTGGTCAAATGTCTGTCCTCAATGTCACAAACCACTGTAGGCCCTGAGTCTGGGCTGCACACATGATCCACAGTCAAAGAGCTGGGTGAGGATCTTCCGTGAGGCAGAGTACCAGGAGAACACTGCCCACTAATCTCTCCTTCCTCGGGTGACTTCATACAAAGCCCGAGTCTGTCTTCCACTAGGCTGACTGGAGAGCTACAGTGTTTCTCTGAGTCCTGGCTGGGGTAAGAACTATACCAGCGGGCTGTTTGCACAGCTCCAAGTCCTTCAGCCACCCCTTGGGGCATGTCTTTCTGTCTCTCATGCAGTGCGTTGGCTTCTGGAACACCAGAAGCCTGTGGAGGAGGCTCTGTGTGTCCTTTTAGAGAACCTATTTTATTTTCCTCTGGTCTGGGTGCCCTTGCCTTCTTTTTGAGGGACCAGTTTTTCAAACTGGCTACTCCATTTCTCAACCATGTGCTGGGGTGAAGAGTTACAGAATGCATTTGTGAATGCCACTCTACACTGTCCTTTTTTGTATAAGCCAGGTGACCGCTGGCCTGCCCTGATGAGGGACCAGGAATTCCAGAAATGAGGCTGGAACTGCTAAAGTCAGAAGAAAGCTCTTCCTGCTTTCTTTGAGCCTGAAAAGTGCAATCTATTGGAGAGGAAGTTTCAGTGGGTGTAAACACGGAGTGTTCAGAAATCTGAGAAAAAACACTGTCTTGGGAGCTCACTGATGAGCCAGATGGAGAAGTGCCTGGGGAGGACAAGCTGGAATAGCTAGTCCTTGAGCAAATGTTTAATCTTGGGGGTAAAACCTTCTCAGTGTTTTGGTTTGTGGCACTAGTCTTGCCCACCTCAATCCCCATGACCAAACTCTGATTAATAAGCTTTTGCCCCTCCATTTGCAAAGACTTGTGCCGCTTGAGATAATCTTCCTCTCCATGCAAGAGACTGGCTTCATAGCTGGCTTTATGTTGTTTCTTTGAATGAATCCCCCTGAGATAGGTCAGTTTGCAGCGTTGGTCATCAATGTTGGGCTCTGAGCATCGCCGGTGCCTTCTTGAACTCTTGAGGGCATCTGTTGTGTGTGGTGGGGAGTATCCAGATGTATCTGTATCAAAGGTCTGGTTCCTGGGATGATCACATGAGGACATGTGACTATAAGATGCCATGGAAATAGCTACTGGCTTGGATTTAGGAAAAAGTTTTACATGATTTCCTTCATTATCAGACAAGCTTTTCTTCTTAACATTTTTATTAGTGGCATTTTTCTTGATATCAGTGCCTATGACTAAACTCTTTTTAAAACATGTCTTACCCTCTTCCTGGAGGGGTTGATTCTGATTCAGATGGCTCTCATCTTTTTTTGAGAGAACTGCATCACAGCTGGACTTGCGTAGCTTTTTCTGATAAAACTCCCTGAGATAGGAAAGCTTTGAATCTAGATAGTCGTAGCTGGGCTCTGAGCAGCGCCGGTGTCGCCTCAAGCTTTTTGGAGCATCTGCTGCAGTTGTGGACAGGTGGCTGGGCGTGCTCATGCCAGAGGGGCCCCTGGCATGATCCTGCAGGGGTTCCTTTGTGTACACTGCAATGTTCACTGGCTTGGATTCAAGAGGCTGCTCCATTTGAATGTCTTCATCTTTAGAATGGTCTAAGTCAAAGTCGCTCAGGGTTAAAAGACCTTCTACCTCAGGCTGGTCGAGGTCATAGTCACTGAGGGTTAACACGGAGTCCATGCTTCTGCTACCCTGACCAAGTTTCTTTACCAAGTCACTACACGGGGCATCAACATCCTCATTCAGCTCATTCTCCAAGCTGTCATAGGAGGAGTCATTCAGTTGGAAGCAAGAGATATCTGTTGAAAAAGCGAATCATGATTATTGTTTTTACTTACCCAACTGTGATGATGTTTAGCTTAATTCTGTTTTCATGCAGATTGTTCAAATTCCTACTCTAAAGAAAGAAAGGATCTTTCACAGTCTTCCCAGTAGTAAGTGCAGAATTAAAAATAAACTGTTGGGGTATAATAGATTTACCTCAGTTCCTGAAGAAATGGGCTTTCCTTAAGTAAGATTTCCTCAAAGCAATGAGGAGATACCAAGAAACAGTTAAAAATATAAAGGAATTAATGCCAGATATACCCAGGTTCTGAATAAGACTCTTGTCTTTTAAATGGATTAGCTGGTGGATATACATAATTAACTCTAGTCTCAGAGATACCATTTACTAACCCTAACAACTCTATTTCACAAAGATTTTTTACTACCCTTTATTTAATCTTTAATACAACCATCACAGTTAGATATTATGGTTTATCCATATTTATAAACGAAGATAATGATTTTCAGTGGCATAGAATAATTGGCCAAAGGTAACATAACTAATAATTGGTGGTACAGGAATTCATAATCTGGAACGTTGAATGTCTTTACCCCTAACACACCCTGGCTTGCCCCATGATGCTAGTTGTTTTTAAAGTGTTTTTGCAGTGCACTAGAATTCTGAGAAGTCTCAGGGACCTCTAGGAGGAAGGTGAGGAGCAAAAAAACCAGGGCTGCCTCTACTGCCTCTGGGCCTTCTACTCCAGTTTCAACCACAGCAACTGTGTTATTCATATTGGGGTTCCTTGTAAAGTTTTATTTAAAGAAAGGTTAAAAACATCATACCATATAATGCTGCCACTAACAACTTCTTGGAGTTTGGAACCTTGTCTTATACATTTCTTAACCCTACCACAGTGTTAACATACTCTGACCTATTAGCAGGCCTTCTAAGGAAGGAGCAGAAGTCCTAGGCCCACTAACCCAGGTGAGAGGCCCCTTCACCTGAGCTGCTGTGGGCTCCAGGATAACCACTGTCCCAGCTGATCTTCACAGATGTGTGTCTGTTTCCCACAAAAAACAATCCAATTATTCACAATACCTGAGGCATTCTCTCTAGTATCACATCTCACTGAAACCTCTCCCAAGAGGGAAGTGATTTCTTCTCCAAATATCCGACAGCAATTTTCAATCAGAAATTGTATAAGAAGAGAAACCTGTACAAAAAAGGGACAAAAATGAACTGCTACTTCTCATATAGCATGTCTATAAATTACATTTCATATATGAATCCTGATTCTAACAAAAGATGCAAAAGAATCCTGAGAAAAATTCATGTCTGCTTTAAAAGTATACAATACAGTTTCCTCTAACAAACTATAATACTTTCAAGAGTAGTTTGAGCATAGAAATTAACTTTAATCAGTGGACTAAAGTTATTATTTGTTATTATGTGTGGCCTTGGCTTAATGCTAACATTTTTATGCCAATAGTTCTGTCTTTAAAATTAGAGTAATTTTAAGTATTCTCTATAGGGCATTTGGGGTGAAGAAATAAACCTTCTCATTAAAATTCATGAAGCATCATTAGATGAACATTTATAAAATGCATTTCTTATGTAAAAGGCAGGTGTCATAAGCGTGGGAAGTGGGTAGGTATCCTCTGTGGATTTATTGTGAAGGAGAGAGACAGCTGGAGAGAAAACTTGCATTTTGCCTGACTAGTCTCTTCCCTTAGGTTCCCTAACTGGAGGTGTTTGGGGGAAGAGGTAAGATTTTACTAGGGAGCTTTGTGCCTCCATGGGATATACCGGAACCTTTACATAGTTTTCTTGCCCCAACAGCTGAGGCAAAGGAGCAGGCAGAATGTTGGGAGCAAGGGGAACCGATACCCCCACCCCTGTACTAACCACCAGGCCCTACACCAGTGTGATTTCAAGTAACTACTGTATGAACTATGTCGATATTATCAACACCTCCATGTTTTAGATGAGGAAACTGTGGATCAATGTAACAAATTTTGCCCAAGATTGTACATCTGGCAAGTGGTAGGGCTGAGAATCCAACCCTGACCTGTCAAATTCCAAAGTCCTTATTTCTTTTTAAAACCATATCAACTGCTTTCTTATCACTCTATGGTTTAAGTCAGTCAGTCATAGTTGGTTTTCCTCCTGAAAGGGAAAAGGGAAGTAATCCAACTGCTATCACTTTTTTGCTCAAGAAATCACCTTTCTACAGTCTACCAGGATAGGATAAAACACTAAATGAACTCAAATTTATAAGGGTATGTACTGAAGTTATTTAAGAAAATATCTTTCAGAATTAATACCCTGAATGTTAGGTTCAAAATGGGGACTTGGTCCCTCACAGCATAAAAATGAAAAACTTCATTACCTTTTTTGTAAATTCGTTTTCTAGTTCTGGACTGGAGGAAGTAGGAGGCCAAAGAATGCTTGGAGCGATGCACACTGCTAAATTAAATGCAGTCATCTGATTGGATGAGGAATGCTGCTCAATGTTGTATAATACCCCAAAAAGATACCTTAGGAGAATAACATTGGCTCTTGGAAGCTGGTCTAATAGCCTAAAGACAGAAAAATGCACTCTTTAAGCAAACATTTCATAGAAAACTTGTATAGCCAGGCAGCCCTTGCTTTTCACAGTTGAGATGTACAGGAAAGTGTGTTAACATGGTACATGCAAAGTGAGGACTGCCTGTACATAGGAGAGAAAGTGAGCACTGGAGATTTATTTATTTATTTTGTACACTGCCTTCACAATCCAATGAAAATGTGAAAGAATGCAGAAAAATGGTTCATAAAAAAATGCTGCCTGAAATATTTACCTGAAACTGGTACAATGTGTCTTATGCAAATCCTGTAACATTCCAGAATATTCTCAACCAATACCCCAAAAAACTTTCTGATGAAATTAAACAGTTATACTTAATATGCTCCTTTACTTCCAAGTGGCAACACAAGGATTCTGTCTCTTGGTAAAAACCCAAACTTCAGCTACGAAGACTCCCGGGTCCATTCTGAGAGCTTATGCTCTGCTCCCACAGCTTCCGAGATCAGTTTTGTCCCACATCTCTTTATCTCACTGGTGTTACTTTCACACATAAGTCAAGCTTACGATAGTATTTTTCCTACTGTTCCTATTTTGTAATTGATAAGGAATTTTAAATGAACATTTACTAAAAATGATTTTTACTACCATACAGAAAACATATGTTGATAGTCATGCTTGTTGCTTTTTTCCAGCAAGAATCTGTAACCTGGGGTTACACTGGGTAATCTGACTCCTGTTGCATAAACAGCAGAGAGGTGTTTTTTCGGCACTATGGACTGACAATGAGTACAGTTTTGTAGGGACAAATTATGAAAGATACTTAAATGGACCAAAAGATTACTGAATGTATTCAATGGAAAGTGAGGCACTGTCTACCATACTCTAGGGCAGTGGTCCCCAACCTTTTTGGCACCGGGGACCGGTTTCATGGACAACAATTTTTTCATGGACAGTGGGGTTGGGGGGATGGTTCAGGCGGTAATGTGAGCGATGGGGTGCTATGCGGAGAAGCAGAAGAAGCTTCGCTCGCTTACCCACCGCGCACTTACCTCCTGCTGTGCGGCCTGGTTCCTCACAGGCCGCAGACTGGTACTGGTCCATGGCCCAGGGGTTGGGGACCCCTGCTCTAGGGTATCTGATTCTATGGGGGCCCTAAACCTTTGAGTTATTTTACAACTCTGAAAACTGTAGATTACTGACAGCAGTGCACTTAACACTTGTCCATAGACTGGAAAATTCTGTCTGGTGGAGAGATAAATGGTTTATTTGTACATACACCCCCGTGCCCCAGTAGTAAAAGTCAGTTTTGCATCTACTTGTAAATTCATTTCAGCATTTCTGAGTTAACTATGTAAGTTGTGGTATTGATAGTTTGAAATCTCCTTTGAACTGGCAGTAATATCTTACTAGTTCTCTCATTAATAAATGTTTTAAATAAAATCTTTCACATGTGTTAATTCTGTATTTGTATGAAAGCCATAAGTCTACCCTCTTTAAAAAAAAATCACCCATTTAACAGTTTGTAGAATATAAAGTTTTAGACAATGAGCAACAAAATACAAAATCTGATGTTCACTACCTCTGAATGGTTTCCACCAAACCTTAATGGATGCAGAGATAGAATTTTGTTACATGGCTTTGATTCTGGTGTCTACAACAGTTATACTATTTTCTTCTATGGATAAAAGGTGTCTATCAATAGCAGTGTGTAGATAATAATTTGTATTTGAAAGCTGCTCAAGAAAAACCTGTACTAAACAAGCATAGGCAAATAAATGATATTGGGATTCTTGGGTTTTCAGAGAGCTGGAAGTATTGCTTTTCTTATAATGCAGGAAATATTCAGGAATCAGGATGGTGAGTCCTGCCAGCAACTTACCTTTGCATGAGTACAGACAATGCATTCTTTGCATGAATACAGACAATACACTTTTCTCTCTGTAGTATTCCCACATACCCTTCCCCTTCTCCATATATCTCTTTCACTGATTATACTACACTGTTATTCTTTGTTTCGTCTATTCTATCTATTCGACTAGACTTAGTTCCCTGAGGGGAAGGAATTTTCTCTATGTGAATTCAGTTGCTAAGTGAAGTATATGAGGAATTGTCTGGTTAGTTAAATATTTACCAAAACTAAGATCATTAATTGTAGATTGGGTCTACTGTGTTAGCTATTGGTCTAATGGGTTTCAGCTCCTATCAGATTCAGATATACAGAAGGTGTACAATGGTAGAGTATTCCACGTTAATAAGGTTAGGGGAAAAAAACAATAACAATGACAGTAGCTAGCATAAATCTATTTTTAAACTGGTCCTCATGGATTTGACTTTGATAGTCATATTACATTAATAGACAAACTTATAAAATATAAGTTTTTTAAAAAGTATTTTTGAGAAATGACCAAATTAGAATAATTACCTTTGAACTGCATTTATTTTCTCTTCATCATTTCCTTGATCCATTACACAGACCCAATGATCATAGAGATCTGACGAAAAAGTACTTCCTGGAATATTTCGTAGAAAATCCTTATATAGAGGGAAAAATAAATATTTTAAATTGTTATTCTCATGCTAATTATATATGAGAGATATTACAAAGAAGACACGTTATTGGAAAGTACAGTTAAGGTGTCCCTTCTTTGGAATACACAGAGCTCTGTGCTAGCCCTTCAATGATGTGCACACATAGAAATGCATGCTTTGATATTTTTCTAACAAAAACCAGAGGGAAATTGGATTCTGGACTATAGTGGTAAAGATAATGGACAACCCGTTTGGGATGAAACCTCCTGTGTGTGTACATTTTAGCAAATTAGTATAACATGGCAGGGTCTGGCAAACCATCCTAAATCCTTTTTATTTCACTAGTTAAAAGAAATGCATGAAGATATTTGTGAGATTCATAATGTGGTAATCAGTCATCCAATCATTCTATACATATTTATTCATATATTCCAGGCATTGTTTAAGGTGCTAGGGATAGAGTAGTAAATAAAACCAAGTCCCTGTTATTTTAGAACTTTATATTCCAGTGGCATTGGTGAATAATTCCATCCAGAGGTACTTAGAATTTCTCCTTATATTCCCCATAGAAGGGCTCTCATGTATCATGGGGAGAAAGCACTCCAGGCTATGACTGGGCTCTGGGAGCCTAGGACAGCACCCCATGCCTAATGCACATTAAATAATATGTCCCTGGTGGGTTCTCTTCCCTGGTGGCGCTGTGGTTGGGAGTCCGCCTGCCAATGCAGGGGACACGGGTTTGTGCCCGGGTCCGGGAGGATCCCATATGCCACGGGGCGGCTGGGCCCGTGAGCCATGGCCGCTGAGCCTGCGCGTCTGGAGCCTGTGCTCCGCAACAGGAGAGGCCACAACAGTGAGAGGCCCGTGTACCGCAAAAATAAAAAAAAAAAAAGTCCCTGGTACATTATCCTGTCTGGCCTTTGAGAGCCTTTTATTTTGAGGCCACTGGCAGGGCTAGGTGTGGTGAAACCAGACTATGACACAAGTAGAATATAATCAATGGAGTTTGTTGTTTGACATATGTTAATAAAAAGCTTAAAAATGAACTAATTTTGGTCCTCGTCCTATGTTCCTTTCTGATCTAGGCCAACTCTCTCTGCTGCTTTTGGCATGGTTCTAACAAGCCAAGCTTGCAAAGTCTGATCTCCACCTTAGTAAACTTCAGGCAGACAAAACTCAATTTCATATCTAAGCACTGTACCCATGGTTGACTATCCTCTTGCAAGTTCCTGCCTACAACATGGAGATAGGTGAAAGTCTGCAATTGAATAATTTTAATCCTTGCTGGAAAATCGAATCAGCAACTTCATCTATGTGCTTTAAAACAGCAATGCACAACTTGTTGCTTATATGTCATGTTTTTATTACTAAGATGGAAGCTGTGATACCTAAGTGTTGCAGTTAGCTAATTAGGTGAGCATGTCCCCCACCAGCTTATTAGCTCCTTCAGGGCAGGATCAGACCCTCACCTTCTACATCATACACCTTAATGCCAAGCACAGTCCCAGACATAGTCGAGGTCATTACTGAAGTGTTGCTATTTGTCATATGGTCAAATATTAGTGAAGGACAAGGGAAGGTCAACTAACTATAACTGAGATTCTAAAATAATTTTTATAAACCTCTTTGTAGTCATGTTACCTATTATTATACATTTGTTTTAGAGTAGTTAACAAGTAGGAAGATGGCTGATACAAAGTCTTTCTCTGTTCTATTATATTTTTCAGCAGAAATGTACCTGGATACTTGTGATTCAGATGTGTCATCACAAAAGTTACCTCTTTCTTTTGGGTAAAGCTACCGAATTTTCACAATTTCAGACTAATTTTAGTTGCTGCACCTACTTTAAAAGTCAGAGTCAGAAGAGCCAAAATCTGTTATTTCAAATTGGGGCAGTGACAATGCCTCTCTTTTTAAATCTAAGTGGAAAAAATACTTATGATCTGTTTTGAAGAAAAACATCATTAAATCTTAAAACTTACACTTGAAAGATAATAACTTGTAACATCTCAATGAACTCTCCACAGCTGGAATAACAAGTTGCGAAATAACAACCACCATCGGTCTGAGAAAGGATGTGAGAGCTGGTTCTGAATTACAATCACCAACTCTTAGTACTCATCGGAAAGCCTCCTCCCCTCCAAAACCAGAACCCAAGCCATCAGCAGAATGCCCATATTAATTTGAGACGAGATTCCTAGGATTAAAAATGAACTTTTCCTCAAAGGTCTGATGGATCAAAATTACAGTATCTCAAGCAATTTTCTTCCAATTATAGTTTGAAGGTTAAGCTTATATTTAAACAAAACCAGTATAAGCAAAACATTTAAAGGAAAACTTAAGTATCACTTCTAAATAGTCTTAAAAACAAGAAACAAAACAAAACAAAAGCTCAAAAACTTTCGGCAAAAAGTTTCCCTTTCCTGCAACCACTTGGAAGAAATGAGAGTAAAACACAGTTATATGATTATGAAACTTTAATTAGTTGGAACCCATCTAACCAGACTTTTGAATCATTTGGATTACTTTCTGTCTTTTGTTTATTCCTCTATAAGTACAATTTCTTCAATCTGAAATACAGTTTAACTCTTCTAGAACCATACTTCTTTGTAATAGCCTCAACAATTTAGTACAAAGTTTTAAGAAGCATAGTGCTGTGATGAATAGCATAGTAAGGAAAATTTTCTAAAACATAGGCTTTAACTTCTTAAATTAAGAGATGGGAGAAAGCCTAATTATATGAAAAAAAATTCATCATGCATATATCTGCATGTATGTGGCTAAGCACACCATACATACTTTTATTGTACTCCAGGGTTGAAGGGTAATCACAAATCCTGTGTAAAATAAATTAGATGACCCTAGCTCCTACTTTATTGTGAAAGTCCATGGCAGGGATTGTTTAAGAGCAGACATGGCTCTTTTACCAAGAGACATCTGATTGTTCATTAAGTCATGAAGTATGATTCTGTAAGCAACTGACCAGCAGTAGGGATATGGAAGAGTCTTCTTCACCATGTTTTCCTTAATTTGGTTTTTATGCTCCAGGCCCTGGGATGCAGGCTGGGGCACTGTCTCCACCCCTAGCTCTGGTGCATTCCAACCCTGTTGGGAGATGGGAGCCTGATGCTGGTCTGCAGAAGCTATTGCTGAGGCCAAAACCTCTGCTAAAAGCTGGTTTTGACTCTAGGTTTTCCAAAAATGTGAGGCATTTTCAAGAATGTGAGGAGGAAAACATTTTAGAAGTCTAACTCAACTGTGGATGTGAGTTAAGTAACCACAGGGGTGGGTTCTAGGGTTTTTTTTGCCATAAGTAAGCTTATCTGCCACAAGCATTTTTGCTGCAAAAACTTCTACCAAATAATGAATTGGCTGTAAGGCAATTCTACCATAAAAGGTAAAATAACAAAAAAATAAATGAGGAACATTAAAAAGGATATAATGAAACACGAGAATAACAAAATTAAAGACTTTATTGTGAAATGCAAAATATCTGAACGCATTTAAAATGTGTGTAGATTCATGGCAATACTGCGCAATTAACTGACATTATTTTGTGGGTTGTACTTAAGCACTTGTCTTCCAAGTCTTTCGTTCATAGTATTTTATACATTTTTTTTGCTTGTTGATTCGTCTCTTGTTCAGCATCACACTTTTTCTTTTTTTGCTAAAATTTCTTCCTTCATTAAGAGAGGCACCAGGTTTCAAATACTACGTACTAGGATGCATATTTGTGCCTGAGTGCTTGTGAAAGCCTTCCACACCATTGTATGTTTTTGGCATACTGTCATTTGTCCATTGATAAATGTTCCTAAGTTCTAGGGGAAATGTGCGTTCATGCTATGCCTTCAAGGCCCTTGGCCTCCTTCACCTCCAATGTAGTGTGTTTCAAAATATGAAACCAACTCTTGGGACCAATCATCATCATCTGTCATGATTTTTATATTGTGTATGTCAAAACAAACTGTCAACCAGTTATTTTATTTTTTATGGTAAAGTTGACCTGTGGCCAATGAGTTATGTGGCAAAAATATTTGCAGCAAAGAAGCTTACTGTGAAATACCGGACACACATGGGATGAAGGGTGAGAATCTTTAAGAATGCCAAATGTGGTAAGGATTTCATAAAAGAAGGACTGGATGTTGGAGTCATTCCTACTCCAACTTTACTTTTAAAAGGCATTAGGGGGAGACTGTATAAATGAATGGAATTTTCAGTGGTCTCAGTGAGCAATTTTTTGTTTCAGTTGTTAGGCAAATGTTTGTTTACTCTGGTAAACTCTGTTTCAAAGTTTAATAAAAGTTTACTTTTGAAAATTTCGCCTTTATTAGGAAGATAGTGAGATTGTGAGAAAGTCATCAGGATGTTTACTTTGGTAAACAAGCTGTGTGTTATGATTATTTTAAATTTTTATTTAATTTTTTTGCATGGGATTGGCAGATGTGAAGATGAGGAGAGTGCTGTGGGATGAAAAAATTTTAAAAAGCCTATCTGACATACCATATCATTAGCAGTGGCTTTTAAATGCCCATGTGACATTGTGAAGTGTTATTTAACACTTTTTAAGATTCTAATTCTATTATGGTCCTTTGCAGATGGGGATAATGTTATAGTGAGAGAAACCAGTTGTCTTTCTCCAGAGCTATGCTGTGGGGCGGATGAAGGGAGAACTTTCCCTACCTTTAAGACAGATGCTATCACGAAAATAGATTCACAGTCTAGTTGTACTTCAGCTCCAGAATTCAGTTTCTCTTTCAGCTCTCTGCAGGATTTCACATTGGCCGACTGTCTGAAGATGCCTTTTGTGAGGGGTCCTTTTTGGTTAAGAAAGAAAAGCATATCCTATGGGGAACAAGGGAAAAAAAATCAAAATGGCGCCTCATGCATAACAAGCAAGGGAACATATATTTGCCCTCTCCAGCTGCCAGAGGCTAGGGTATAACAGGGGGAAGCCCTGAAGGATTGGGGCTAGATGGCCTCCTAGAGATTTAAAGTCAATTTGTTTTCTGCTATCTTTAAATCTCTTTCTCCTATTTATTCTTGCTATATTCAACATCTAAAACACTTTACTTTAAACGCTTGCTTTAATGAGACTGTCTTTTTTCAGTGAACCAACAGTCACTTCAAGGTACCTGTTAACTTGTCTCTCTCCTCCCTAACTACTCTTTCCCCATTATTCTCTAATACGGACTCTTTTCCCCTAATATGGAAATGCTCTTGCCAAATTCACTCTCCACTTGCTTGTCTTTCTTTTCATATGACTTTACATTTTATTCTACTTCCTGTATTTACTTCCTTCTTTTAAAATCAGCCTCCAAAATCATCTCTTCCAGGAAGTTTTCTTCATTCCATTCCATTCTGTTCAACCTTTCATTTTGCTTTCTTTCTTTCTGTGTGTCCTCTGCTTGCCATGTAGGAAGAGAATAGGTGTTGGAGACGAGCAACCCATGGGATCTGGAACCTAGCTATGACACATATTTATTGTGTGACCTTTGGTAAACTCGAGGGTTTTTTTTCCTTTAATTTGTAAAGTAGGAATGATGGTGATGATGATGATGATGAAGATGGTAACTACCCTCTAAATCTGTTGTGACGGATAAGCAATAAAGTGGCTAGACTAGTACAATAGATGCACAATACAGGAAAAAAGTGCCAGGCATCTAGCATAGTGCTTGGAGGATAGTGGACACTCAATAAATGTTGCTTAACAGTGATCATTTACTATATTAACCAGAGACAATAATACTCAGTGGCTTTCATTTGATCTCTTCTACATACAAAAGATAATTAAATGCCAGCAGATGTATCTTTATGCTTAAACACCTGGAATACAAATATAAGATTTAGTATAGAAATATAAGATTTGGTCTCTGTTGCTAAAGTGATTAAATGAGACTTTCTGAACAATGTAGGGTTCAAGAAAGGCTGTGGGAGAAATGTGAGGGCTAATGTGGATTCTCTTTCTACAAAGCAGATTCTAATTTATCTGAGCAGGTTTATGTGGCTTTTCCCTGAAACCAGTAGACTAGATCATCTCTCCCCATTATGTCTGCCTTATGACCCTGCAATAGCTTAATCAGATTTTTATTCTTTGAAGTAATAATAAAGATTCTCAGCCAGAGCCATGGGTGTCTATAATTTTCCATCTGGGGATAGATTTACCTCCCTGACCTCTCCTTTCCTAAACCTACTTTCCTGTTAGTGTTACAGGCCAAAATGAGACTTACCAAGACAGCTTTGGGCAGATTGTCGTTCTCACAGATATTTGGCAGAGAAACCCCAAAGAGCTGTCCTGGCACAGGAGATGTTGGTGACATGGGCAAGTTATCCAGGTGAGTGCTAGAGCCCCGCCAGAAGGCCCAGTTTATGATGGATCTTCTCCTTTTAAATGTCTTCTGACCTGAATCTAAGCAAGAAGTGAGATTATTAGGAAAAATAATTTAATTCACTTAATCTTATTTCTACAGTTCTCATTTTACAGTTCGTTCATTACTATGGCGCAGTAGTTTATAAATTAAGGAAGAATTAAACATTTGGGTTATTCACCTAACTATCTTGGAGACATCACTGTGCTATTTAGTTAAGTTCTGGCACTAAATTTTCATAGGTAAAAGAAGGGATCCCTTACTGAACTATAACAAATTAAAGCAAAAGGGTTTCATACCAACACATATCCCATTTTGAAGTGGAGACTAAGCATACAAAGAAAGTTGAAGATTAAATTAGATCACAATTAAATAGTGAGAAAAAGAAAGGAAGAAGGAGAAAAGGAGAGAGGAGAGGAGAAGGGGAAGGAGGAAGAGGAGGAGGTAAACAAAGAGGAAGGAGAAGAAGAATTAGGGGAAGAAGAGTTGTCTCTATTAAGTTGCTCTCTAGAAACAAGAATGCTTTATTATCTGATGTTCCACTCTACTACTGAGGATAGAGATATAGGAAACTAGTGTTCTATATTCCCCCCTTTTTTCCAACTGCAAAGACTTTCATGTATCTTTTCGGTTCCTGACTTTAAAAAGCATGTTTAAGGAAGCATGGATGGATACAAACATGAGTGAGACTTGCCCTTGCCATGGTAAAGTTTACAATCTAATGGGGGAACAAGGCTGGTGATGGGGGTGTGAGGGAAAAGCAAGTATATTAATAAATAAAATGTCATAAGGGGGGAACAAAGCATCAAAGGTATTCAGAAGAACAATAAAGCACATCTATCTACCGATTAGGAGTGAGGGAGTGATCGTGGAGTCATGTGCATTTGATGTGAATTTTGAACGAACACGATTTCAATAGGTAGAGGATCTAGCACCACGACTTGCGTGAAGTTAACTACTCAATAAATCATTCTCAAACAGTAATTGAACTGAGGAGACATTTAGGTGGTAAAGATAGTATGAACAAAACAGGCAGAAGTAAGAAAGGTCAACAGTGAATCATGATTTTGTGAGATCATAATTCTAAGACTTTTTGATGTCAGCTGTATCTAATTTTAACATGAAAACTGATTGATTTGCACAGAATTTGATACTTAAAAAGACAGCTCATTAAGGTTCCTTTTGGACCTTTCTGCCGTGTGTGTCCTCTGGCCCTCAACACATACGCACAGGTAACAACTATAAACTCTGGACAAAATTAAAGAAAAATATAAAGGCCTACCTGAAGGCACTAAAGAGTAACCAAAAGAAGATAGACAGTGGAGGTAAAAGTCTGATGCTTGGAAGAAGGGAATGGCATGGCACTGGGTAAGTTTCCTATTTTTACAGCTTTCAGCCAGAGGACGGGCCCCAGGGTGCAGGGGTGACTAAAATTGGGAGAGAAATCTGCACTCTTACTGGCTTGAAAAAACTAGAGAATAGAGATGGAGGTAACCAGAGCAGCTGGAAAGTGAGCGGGGGGCGGGGGGGTGGTGAATCCCAGAAAGGAGAAAACTGACTAGTGGGAGCCCCAAACATTGTGTATAAATCCTGCCCAAATCTCTGGCTGATGCCCAAAGCATGCACCTGTGTGGGGCAGATTCAAAACAGTTTGCAGTTAAGGCTAACAGCGCTGAGATTTGAAAGGCCATAACTCCCAGGTGGCGACCACACAGGGTTAGACTCCATTTTCTCTAGGGACAGTGCATGGGATTAGTCAATACACTTCAGCTGTGTGGTCCTGACATGCAACCAAGATGCCAGAGATGACGTTCAGCTACTCAGCACTCCCTGACAATGGAACAATGAACGAGATGATCTTTTCAGGGAGGACACGATCGGCAGTGTCAAATGCTCATTTCAAACAAGTGTTTTATACTGTTTATTTCCTTAGCGTAACCAACTTAAACCAAATACTAAAAAAGCCAAATCGTGGGAGGATAATCAAATAAGTAACATTTTACTGAAAAGCCTTCAGACCATCATCCACCCTTGGCTTCCTCAGGATACAGTCAGTGCATCATTAATGTGCATACATCCAGGTGTAAAGGTCTTTGGTTCTGGAGTCAGGAGCCCACTTAGACTCCTGGCTCAAACACTAATTTGTGCACGTTACTTACCCTTTTTCTTCAATTTTAAAATGAGAACATTATCTACACCTTAAAGCCTTATTGAGAGGATTAAATAGGATAGTGTATGAAAAGTGCTACTTTGCTCAGGGCATATAGGTCATAGCAATCTTGATTAAAGCTGCTAAGACACCAATCTCCTCTCCACAAAGAGGACCTCCTCCCCACACCCTTTCTCCATCTGTGTAACAGCCTTCAGGAAGTATGCAGACAGGAAGGAATACCAGACTCTGCTTAACTAAAGCACTTCCTTTCTGCCCTGACACTCCCAACCTCCACCATTTTAAAAAACAGAAAAGGAAACTGAACCTTATTCTTAAACCCAGAAGGGGGTTCCCGTAGGCCAGCAATGTCAATCTGTGCAAATGTTTGTTTAATATGTATCTTTATATATGTTGAGTAGTTGTACTCAGTCTAGTTTCCTCACATTTAATCTGGTTTCACTATTTCGAAACCAGATTTATTTGATTTTTTTTAGCTTTCACACACTTCTTAGGAAGAATGCTCTATCATAAAGTTATATACCCAGCTATCTGATGAATGTAGACAGAGGATAAAGTAGAAATTGAGTTCTGTACTTTATTATAAATGCTTTCAGCTGCAGCCATGCCTTTTATTATATACAACAGTCAATTTTAGAGTTCATGTTCCCTTTGGGACTGAAAGAAAAAAAATTTCATTAAAGTTTACTTTCTTGCAGAGGTTTTAATGCATAGCTCTTACTTTCTAAATGTCAAAGGCTGATGAAAAAACATGCAATTGTTATAAAAAAGATTAGGATGATGTAAATGCAGAGCAAATGAAATTCATGTACATCCAGCTTTCCTAAACAATTCTGGCAAGATTCAAGCTAGAGTTTCTTCATGCTTAAATTATGGAACTGAATATTAAAAATTGTAATTCTTAAAAGTTTGTGCTTATAGATTATTAAAGAGTAATAAATAACCACAACAAAATCCCCTTAATTAGAAATTTTAGCAAGATGGTGATGTAGGAAGATCTTGAACTCACCTCCTTCCATGGATACATTGTATCTACAGCTATATATGTAACAATTTCCTCTGAATAACCCCTCAAAACTGGCAGAGAGACCCTGTTACATTGGGCAAATGAGAAGGAAACTACATCCTGTTACATTGGGCAAATGAGAAGGAAACTACATCCAAGTGGGTAGAAAAGGCTGAGACACTATCTCACCATAAACCCCACCCCTCATGCAATGACCCATAGTCAGGAACAAACTCAAAACCCAGAGCTTCCCCAGAAGGAGTGAAGGGTTCATACCCCACACAGGTCACCCCAACTTTTAAGATCTGGCATCTGAGGGATGAGCTCCCAAAACATCTCACTTTGAAGACCAGCATGTCTCATGCCATGAGACATGTGGGGCTTTGTGGAACTGAGGGAGGGTTCCTTTTTTTAAATTTTTAAAATTTATTTTATTTTTGGCTGCACTGGGTCTTTGTTGCTGTGTGCAGGCTTTTCTCTAGCTGTGGAGAGTGGGGGCTACTGCTGTGCGCGGGCTTCTCACTGCAGTGGCTTCTCTTGTTGCGGAGCATGGGCTCTAGGTGCACGGGCTCAGTAGTTGTGGCTCGTGGGCTCTAGAGCACAGGCTCAGTAGTTGTGGTGCATGGGCTTAGTTGCTCTGTGGCATGTGGGATCTTCCTGGTCGAGGGCTTGAACCTGTGTCCCCTGCACTGGCAGGTGGATTCTTAACCACTGCGCCACCAGCGAAGCCCTGAGGGAGGGTTCTTAAAGGGCTTACACCCAGGCTCACCCACCCCAGAGCTCAGTCCACAAGCAGCCCTTTGAAAAGCACCCAGACTTCATGTGAAAGTGTTTCATTTACTAATTTTAAAGCATTGGTCTAAGGGGCAGGGGTCTGCTGGGATACTCCCCAGGACAGAGGCTGGTGGACACTATCTTCCTACTCTCCTCTGCACTGCTAAAGCCTGCAGGCACCATCTTCCCCCCACCCCCCTTCTGGTGGGTGTCATCTTTTACTTTTTCTTCTTTCTTTCCTTTTCCTCCCATCCTCTTTTTCTTTCTCTTCTTTTCCTTTTTTCAGTGGATGCCACCTTTGTACTCCCCCTCTGCCCCGCTTCAGCTAGTGGGCACCATTTTTGTGCTTTCCCTCTGCTGTGCTCCAGAGTGTCTCTGTCTCCTGGAGGGGAGGCTCTACACACCTCTGGTGCACTGGTTTTTACATTTGGTGACACAGTTTTTGCAGCTGTCACCCAGGGAATGCCCCTTGATCACCTGACCAGGGGGGCTTGCATTCCTGGGTCCCACAGGACTGTAACAATTATAGAGACAGTTCTTAGAAGACTACCATCCCTAGGATATTGTACAGACAGCAGACTGAAACACACCCCCAGTCTTTTTGTAAAAGTGGCCTATTTTGCTCATCCAGGAACTTCAGCCCTGGGGGCAGGCTTCAGGTTTGGCACACACCTAGAGGTTATGGAGGTGCTCTCAAAGAAGGTACCCAGGGGACACCATCTTTTCACTCCCCTATGCATGACTACAGAACAGTGGTATCTCCCAGAAAGGAGTTTATACACCCACTTGGAGTCCCAATTTTTGTGACTGCTGCCAGGGGACACCTCCAGATGGCTTGGCTCTGGGGGCCAGCATGCTTATGCTTGCAGTCCTAGAGGACTGCATATATTTTCATTCTTGAAAAGCTGCTGCCTGAGGACCTGGTTTCCAATCAGCCTGAATAAAAGGTACTGACTGAGCTCTCTCCCCTTTGGGACACTGACTAATCTTGGTACATCCTCACTACTGGGAGCTATTAAAAATAAAATAGGCTGCTTGGACAATTACAAAGGGTTGAGAGAAAACCAAGAGCTAGGGCAGGGTTGAATGAAAAGGTTCATCTCTTACACAAGGACAATGGTTCAAGACTGGAAGAGGTGGTTGTTTCATGTAATGCATAGAAACCAATATAGAATCAAGCAAAATGAAGAAATAGAGAAATATGTTCTAAATGAAAGAACAAGATAAAAGCTCAGGAAAAAAGTTAACGAAGTGGAGATAAGTAATTTACCTGATAAAAATTTCCAGCAATGGTCATAAAAATGCTCACTGAACTTGGGAGAAGAATGGATGAACATAGTGAGAACTTCAACAGAGATAGAAAATATAAGAAAGTTCCAAACAGAAGTCACAGAACTAAAGAATATTGAAAAATACCCAGGGGGAGGGGTCAACAACAGATTGATGAAGCAGAGGAAATGATCAGTGAACCTGAGACAGGGCAAAGAAACTCACCCAATCAGAGAAGCAAAAAGAATGAAAAAAAGTGAAGATAGCTTAAATGGGACAACATCAAATGTATTAAACATCACATTATAGGGGTCCCAGTAAAAGAAAAAAGAGAAAGGGGAAGAAAACTTATTTGAAGAAATAATGGCTGAAAAGTGTTCTAACTTGGGGAAACAGAAATTCAGATCTAGGAAGCCCAGAGAGTTCGAAATAGATGAACCCAGAGATCTATACTAAGACACATTATAATTAAAATGTCAAAAGGTAAAGACAAGGAGAGAATCTTAAAAGCTACAAGAGGAAAACAACTTATTATGTATAAGGGAAACCCCATTAGACTATCAGCAGATTTTTCAGCAGAAATGTTAAAGGTCAGAAGGAAATGGCACAATATATTCCAAGTGCTGAAAGACAAAAATATCCAACCAAGAATACTCTATCTAGCAAAGTTACCATTCAGAATTGAAGGAGAGATAGAGGTTCCCAGACCAGCAAAAGCTAAAGGAGTTCATCACCACTAAACCGGCCTTATAAGAGATGTTAAAGGCACTTTTTTAAGCTGAAAAGAAAGGGTGCTAATTAATAATATATAAAAGTATAAATCTCACTGGTAAAGATAAATATATGGTAAAGGTAGTGAATTAATTACTTATAAAGCTAATATGAAGGCTAAAAGACAGAAATAGTAAAAAAATAACTGTAACTACAATATTTAAGTAAGGGTATACAAGATAAAAAGATGTAAAATGTGACATCAGAAAACAAAATATTGGGGGGGGAGAATAAATATGTAGAGCTTTACAATGTGTTTAAACTTAAGTTGGTATCAACATAAAAATAATGTTACAAATATAAGTTGTTACATGTAAGCCTCATGGTAACCAACAAGGAAAAACCTAAAGTAGATACACAAAAGAGAATAACAAAGGAACCTAAGCATATCACTAAAGTTATCAAACCACAAAGGAAGAAAGCAAGAGGAGAAGAAGTGAACAGAGGAACCACAAAACAGCCAGAAAACAACAGAAATGGCAATAACATATCTATCAATAATTACTTTAAATATAAGTGGAGTAATTTCTCCAATCAAAAGACAGAGAGGGACTGAAAGGATAAAAAAACAAGACTCATCTACATGCTGCCTACAAGAGACTCACTTCAGACCTAAGAACATTCACAGACTGAAAATGAAGGGATGGGAAAAGATATTTCATGAAAATGGAAACCAAAAGAAAGCTGGAGTAGCTATACTTATATCAGACAAAATAAACTTTAAAACAAAGACTGTAATAACAGACAAAGAAGGGTATTACATAATGATGTCAATCCAACAACAGGATATAACATTTGAAAATATTTATGCACCCAATGTAGGAGCACCTAAACATATAAAGCAAATGTTAACAGACCTAAAGGTAGAAATAAACGGCAATAAATAATAGTAGGGGACTTTGATAACCCATTTACATAAATGGATAGATCATTCAGACAGAAAACAGTAAGAAAACATCGGCCTTAAATGACAAGTTAAATCAGATGAACTTAAGGTATACATACACACATGCAAAACATTCCATCCAAAAGCAATAGAACATACATTTTTCTCAAGTGCACATGGAACATTCTCCAGGATAGATCATATGTTAGGCCACAAAACAAGTCTTAACAAATTTAAGAAGGCTGAAATCATATCAAACATTTCTTCTAACCACAATGGTATGAAACTAGAAATCAGTTACACGAGAAAACTGGAATATTCACAAATATGTGGAGATTAAACAACATGCTACCATTAACAACCTATGGGTCAATGAAAGAATCAAAAGTGAAATAGAAAAATACCTTGAGACAAATGAAAATATTATATACAAAACTTATGGATGCAGCAGAAGTTCTAAGAGAGAAGTTCATATCAATAAATGCCTACTTCAAGAAACAAAAAAACTCAAGTACACAACTTAACTTTACATCTCAAGAACTAAAAGAACAAACTAAGCCCAAAGTTACTAGAAGGAAGGAAATAACAAATATTAGAGCAGCAGTAAATGAAATAGAGACTAAAAGACAGTAGAAGAGATCAATGAAACTAAGAGCCGGTTCTTTGAAAAAATGAACAAAATTGATAAACCTTTAGCCAGACTTAATAAGAAAGAGCTAAAATAAATAAAATCAGAAATAAAAGAGATGTTACAACTGATACCACAGAAATATACAGGATCATAAGAGACTACTACGAACAATTATATGCCAACAAATTGGACAACCTAGAAGAAATGGATAAATTCTTAGAAACATACAAACTTCCAAGACTGAATATGAAGCCATAGAAAATCTGAACAGATTGATTATTGATAGGGAGACTGAATCAGTAATTTATAAACTCCCTATAAACAAAAGTCCAGGACCTGACAGCTTCACTGGTAAATTCTACCAAACATTCAAAGAAGAATTAATACCAATGCTTCTCGAAGTCTTCCAAAAAACAGATTCTAAAGTCATTTTACAAGGCCAGCATTACTCTGATACCAAACCAGACAAGGAAACCACAAGAAAAGAAAATTATAGGCCAGTATCTCTGATGAACATATAGGCAAAAATTCTCAACAGAATATCATCAAACTGAATTCAACAATACATTAAAAGAATCATATGTCATGATCAAGTTGGAATTATTCTAGAGATACAAGGATGGTTCATATTCTGCAAATCAATCAACATGATACACTGCATTAACAAAAAAGAAGATAAAAATCATATGATCATTTCAATAGATAAAGAAAACACTTAACAAAATTCAACATTCATTTATGATTAAAAACTCTCAAGACAGTGGGAATAGAGGAAATGTAACTCAACATAATAAAGGTCATATATGACAGCTAACATCATACTCAATGGTGAAAAGTCAAAAGCTTTTCCTCTAAGATCAGAAACAAGACAAGGATGCCCACTCTCACCATTTTTATTCAACATAGTATTGGAAGTCCTAGCCAAAACAAGTAGGCAAGAAAAAGAAATAAAATGTATCCAAATTGGAAAGGAAAAAGTAAAACTGTCACTATTTGCAGATGACATAATACTATATACAGAAAACTCTAAAGACTTCACCAAAAAAACTTTTAGAACTGCTAAATGAATTCAGTCAATTTGCAAGATATAAGATCAATATATAGATATCTGTTGTGTTTCTATACACTGATAACAAACTATCAGAAAGAGAATTTAAGAAAATAAGCCCATTTATAATTACACCAAAAAGAATAAAATACCTAGGAATAAATTTAACCAAGAAGCTGAAAGACCTGTTCACTGAAAACTATAAGGCACTGATGAAAGAAATTGAAGAAGACACAAATAAATGGAAAGACATTCCACGCTCATGGACTGGAAGAATTAATATTGTTAAGATCTCCATACTATCCAAAGCAGTCGATAGACTCAGTGCAATCCCTATCAAAATTCCAATGGCAGTTTTCACAGTAATAGAACAATTCTAAAATTTGTATAGAACCACAAAAGACCCCAAACAGAGAAAGTGATCTTGAGAAGGAAGAACAAAGCTGGAGGCATCATGCTTCCTAATTTCAAACCATATTATAAAGCTATAGTGATCAAAACAGTATGATATTGGCATAAAAACAGATACACAGATCAATGGAACAGAATAGAGAGCCCAGAAATAAACACATGCACTTATGGTCAATTAATTTATGACAAAGGAGCCAAGAACATACAATGAGGAGAGTATAGTTTCTTCAATAAGTGGTATTGGGAAAACTGGACAGCAACATGCAAAACATGTAACTGGACCACCCATACAAAAAAATTAACTCAAAATGGATCAAGACTTGAATGTAAGAACTGAAATTATAAAACTCCTAGAAGGAAACATGAGAGTAAGCTACTTGCCACTGGTCTTGGCAATGATTTTTTGGATTTTACACCAAAAACAAAGGCAACAAAAGCAAAAATAAACAAAAGACTACATCAAACTAAAAAGCCCCTGCATAGCAAAGGAACCCATCAACAAAATAGAAAATCAATTTAGTGAATGGGGGAAAATATTTGCAAATCATGTATCTGATAAGGGGTTAACATCCAAAATATATAAAGAACTCATACAACTCAATAGCAAAAACCAAACAACCTGATTTAAAAAATGGGCAGAGGACCTGAAAAGACATTTTTCCAAAGAGGAAATGCAGATGGCCAATAGGCATTTGAAAAGATTCTCAACATCACTAATCATTAGGGAAATGCAAATCAAAACCACAATGAGATATCAACTCACACCTGTTAGAATGGCTATTATCAAAATGACAAAAAATAACAAGTGTTGGTGAAGATGTGGAGAAAGGGAAACCTCATGTGCACTGTTGATGGGAATGTAATTTGGCGCAGCCACTATGGAAAACAGTATGGAGGTTCCTCAAAAAACTAAAAATAGTACAACCACAGGATGCAGCATTTCCATTTCTGGGTAATTATCTGAAGAAAACGAAAACACTAATCTGACTTTTAAGACATTTAATGGACAAGTAATGTCAAGCTACTTTTACCCTTCTCCTCCTGTCTAACGTTAAAACAAGAAGCGAGATCTCCATTTCCATAAAAACTTATAGCGGATGTATTTCCTGGGCTCAAACTACAGTTCCAGCAGTATTTACCAACCTTAATGCAAGTGAAAGGAATTTTCTATGTTTCAAAATCATTTGTGCAACTGAACTGTGCAAAAAGAAATTTCCATATTCCAAAATCCTTTAACTTCCACCTAACCTTCAATTGGAAGTGATTAATTTGCAATGAAACAACATGCCAAAAGGCAAATATCAAAGGAGGAATCTACCAAAATTCTACAGATGCCTCCAAAGAGAGGAATATGCTCAATTAAAATTATATGCTTGTAGAACGATATATTAGTATTTGGCAGTACCTATCTGTGTGAAAAGACATTTTCAAAGATCATGAAATATATAAAATCTCATTGCAGATCAGAACATTTTGCATTCAATTATTATCATAGGAATACTAATTTTGAACCCCAATTAAGCAAAATGTTATTTCCGAAAAAGAATTCAATTCTTCTCATTAGTATATCTGTATTATATAAAACGGTACTCAATTACTACTACATATTGAACATCATCGGTGAAAAATTTGTGGAAATTTGTTTTCTCTCGTTATGTAAGTACCTAGGTAATAGCGTCAATTTTGTCTGCTGACTTGCAAATTTTACTACCCGGTCCCTTACAGAGAAAGTCTGTTGATCCCTGATCTAAGTCAGTGGTTTCCAAAGCAGTTGCTCACCAAAATCCCCTGTATTAAAAAAATACAAAACTGCTTCATCTGTTAATTTTTTAGCTACACAGGTAGGTTGTCACCATTGGTCTATAGTTACTCCATCCCTGATCCCATTTATCATGAATCATCTTACAGCTGCAACCATTACTATCTTAACTTTTAACAGGGAGAAACAGAGGATTAATAAGTAGAGGATGCCTACAATTTAATAAGCAGGTCGTTGACAAAATTGGGTAAAACCCTTAGGATTCTTGATCTCTGATTATTTTGGTCCAATTAATTAAAATACATTTATTTTATTTTATTGACAAGGGACCCAGAGAAACAATTTTGAAAAACAGGAGTATAAAGGTAGAAGAGTAAAATATTATTCTCCTTAGCTTAATTATAAAGGCAACATTCCCTTTATATCTTTAATGAATACTAACAACAGACCTATTAATAAATTAATTAAACAAATATTTATTGGATGCTTTTTTATATATATTCAGACACTGTTCCAGGTGCTGGGAATATAGCAGTAAACAAAATAGACCAAACTCTCTGCCTCACATTTTAGTGGATGGAAAACTATAACATCTCTATAATACCCCTCCCAAATGGTCCAAAGATGTGAGTAAATAGCCTTAGGGTTCAAAACCTCAATTTACCACTATAGGAGAGAGGAGGACTAGTGCAAATGTAAGATAAGTTTTTATAGCTGGTGTTAGCAAGATTAGGGAGTCCTGACCAATGACTTCAATAAAGGATAAAGTGTGAGGCTAGGTCATCAACAGAAAGTGACAGGGTTGGACATGCATGTGTGGGGCGATGAGTATAAAACAATGGCCACTGTTCAGTGGGTCCCCCAGTTTGTTCAAATTGACATAAGCAGCTACAAAAATTCAGCATCAATTTTCTACTACCCCACTCACACTTTTTGGTGTGATATATTTTCTTCTATTTTCTACACAATCTATTCTCAGACTGAGGGCGTAAAGCTCAAATGGGTTAGGGTAATTAATGATGGTCCTCCTATGTTGAATATCACTTTTATCATTCTGGAGTCTTTATTATGGTGTGGGTAAGGGATGGTTACGTTCACAGGGATCAGAATAGATTAGTAGACAAAGGAGAGATTTCTGTGGAAATCGTCTTAATCTTAACATACTTACCAGTACCAGGATCCAGGTAGGGCATCAGAGTCTCCTGACACCCATCACTGACAGCCTCCTTTTTACAATGTGACCATTTAGGGGGAGCACACAATGCAATGTATTACAGTACAAAGAAATCATTGAAGCACCTGCAGCACTGCCTGGTGCCTTTGACTCTGCAGTGGGCATAGGTTAAAGGGGAAAGAATAGTGAAGAAAGAAGGAACAGACTCTACTGCAGTCAGTAACTGCTGATTATAAGTCAGTCACTCCTACTGCTGATTTATAAAACCATCTTCTAAAACTCCATCTTTCCTTTCAAAACACTTAGCAAATTCAAAAGAAAAAATACTTCATCTGGCTGGAAGTTTGGGTCTTTGTCTGTATAAAGGCAAAGAACTTTGAAAACTTTGCTTTCAGGAATGAAAAGTTTTGCTAAAAAAAGGCTCTATGAGGGAGGAGAAAACTCACCACTCAGCTGCTGGGCCACAGCCAGGCGGCTGGGCTTCAGGATGAACTGGCATTGCATCTCTCGGGGCAGCTGTTCCATGAGGAAGGGCTCTTGGAAGTTGGAAGGTGTGGGGGAATCCTTTAATCCCTGCGTCAGGAGTGTAGTGTCTCGAAGATGGCTCATTTTAATTCCATAGGGATATTCATGCCCTACACAGAGAAAAAATCTAAACATAGACTTTAGGCTGACTGACACCAAGAGCGTGTGTGCTACATACTGGAATGTACTGCAATTTGCTCCTGGGACTTTTGGTATAAAGAATCCTTTTTTTGACTTAATGATCACCATGCACACTCTTACAGTTGGAGACCAGTGCATAATGCAGGCAGCCCAACCAGAGTAGTCTCTTTTTTTTTTTGGAGAGGGGAGAAAAAAAAATCAAAGAGGAAAAAAAATCTTTAAAGAATATCTTGTTTGGGAATGCACAGATTGTCTTTAAGTCGCATAATGTTGACTTTTCCTATGTTCACATCTGAGAGTATTTAAAGGTATTCTAGTTTCTCCTTTGACACTAACTATATCTGCAAATCTTCAGCCAATCCTTGACCTCTGATTTAAAATATTTACCCTACCTATCATACAGCATTATAAGGATCAAATAAGTAAACATTAGTAGTTAATATTATTTAAATAATAAGGGCAGAAAACTATATATTTCAAGCATCACTATTATAACTATTATTCAACACAAGATATCTTTCTGAAAAAGACATTTTATACTGTTTACTAGTTATATAATTAGAGTTACTCAAGACTCATTAGGACTGGTTTGTTTGATTTACGCTTCCCTCCCACCACTGTCCTCTGAGGTTGTTATTCATAAGCAATAATTAGAAGGAAGACTGCAGGGTATCAGAAAAAGAGACAAGATTCAAAAAGGAATTTTCAAACTAGAAAAACTAAACCCTGGACATCTGACTGCAACATGATTTTTTGCTCTTTAGTACTCTTAAGTAATTCTATTTTTTAAATTAATCCTCATGTACCATTATGCCATAGACTTAGTTTACGTTTTAAAGAGGGTAAATTCTCTTCTATTCCTGATTTATCACTGAATGTAATTCAGTGAACTCTTCCATTTCCTTTCCATCTGGCATAGGCATACAATGTCAATGTTCCATTAACATCAAGTACTACAGCAACTTTCAGGGATTAAGGCAAAAAAGGACTTCTATGACAGCAATAAAGCAAAATCAATTTATCAAAATAGCCAATAGCTAATCTACAACTGAAGTTTACAAGGCATGTTAAAATATGCAATGGAGAATTGTTGCTAAGTAACAATCATGTCCCATGTCCCATGTATTTTTTTAGTGAGAGTTAGAAAAGAGCTTGAAGCTGTTTAAGTCTGAGAGTTACCATCTATATAGTTTTACTTAAATTAATATATTTTATTAAAACAATTATTTTATGTACTCATTTGGTTTTTAAACACAGCTTTAATTGTTGCTCATTGACTTTTACAAAAATGACAACATTAAGAAACTGGAAATGCAGTGAATTTTGTCCCCAGCCATGTGCACAATGACTTGCTTTACTTTAAGTCTGAGAATATACATTTCATAGAACAGTTTGGTTTTAGATTATTCAGATTATTTGAAACCTGAATTACACAGTAGTGATCTCACAGGTAAATGAAAGGATTCCATGAGATAACTCATATGATATGCTTTGCCCAATTCTGGCAGGATAGTAAGCATTTAAAAATTATTAACAGAAATCATCATCATCACCATCAATCATCAATGTCATCACCTCAAGATCTGCTACAGATACTGTCCCTTATTGTAATTGGTTTATTTCTGTTAACCACACTGAAGGGCCTCACTGATCAAGAATATTTTTTAGCTAAATGATTTAAATAAGGTGAAGATGTAACCTATTTATCAATAATTCTTCAAAACAAATGCTGGAAAATTTGGCTACAGAAGTAGCAAAGTAGTTAGTAAAGTAGTAGTTATTGCTAAGTTAGTCAGTGAAGACTAAGAATCTAAATGGTTTAATTTCATTGTCTTTATGATGGCTAGGAAAGTGCTGGGCACAGGGCAGGTGTTAAATACTCACTGATATTGATAGATTGAGGCATGATTGGATTATAGATAGTCTTCCATAGAGACAAGTAGTAGGTAGGAAAGGGAACAGGGAATTCAAAAACTAAATATGAAAAATAAATATATAGGGAAAAAGGAATACCAATACATATTGCTTTATTTTGGAAAAAAAATTAAAAAGGTTGACAAGATAGTGCTTCTGTAAAGTGAAAAAAAAAGAAGAAAATTTACATTTCTCTTCCCAACTATACCATTAGCTTCTTGAATGAAGAGATATTATTTGTCTGGCACACAGGAAATATTTGATATTTATTAAATTAATATATGAATATTATAGGATATTAATATTTAATAGTATTGAAATTTAGGACCATATGACCAATTCTCTGAGACATTTAGAATTATAATTAAAACACAATCAATCCTATCTTATATTTTCATAGAAACTTACCAATAAGTGGGTATGGTGCCTCTTCTTTGCCAGAATTGACCCATAACTGGTACTCTCTCTCAGAGCCCTTGGAGATAAAAGAATTAACAATAATTCTTTCACATTTGGTAAATGAATGAGGATACTTATTTTTTGGCAATTTTATGTTTTGCAAAAAAGAAAGAACAGAGACAATATAAATGCTTTTCAGGTTCATGGGGGTGGATATGGCCTTTGAAGATGGCAGTGCTGATTCCTACAAACCATCTCTCCCTCTCTAATCCCCAGCAGAGGACTAAGGAACCCTGCCCTTTTTCCCTAGAGATGACTAGGGATCCATGAACTGCAATAGAATCAGGCCCTCACTATTATGGGTAGCCCACAGAATATGAAATCATATATATGGCTTTTTACAAAGTAAGCAGAAACTTCCTGGTTTTCTAAAAGGTAAATCTATCTTCTTCAGAGTCCTGCCTTCTGCTATCTCTAAACTTCTCAGAGAATATTGGACTTAATCTCCAACATGTCCCTGCGAAGACAACCTTGTTATCCAGAAAGCCACTACACTGCTGTGTCTGTGATTAAAAAGTAAAGTCTCAAAGGCTGATTATTAGCTTAGCTGCTTCTGAGCGGAAGAAGAATGACCAACGGGCTTTGAGGAGAGGAGACAGGTAGCTGGCACAATCCACACTGGCTTTATTTTGGGCAAGTCCAGGCCTAGGGACAGAAAGGACAAGAATTCTGTCTAGAGAATAGGCCCAGTTATGGGGAACAATGAAACTGTTCACTAGCAGAACTACAACCCAGCAACACTGAAACTCCCACTTGAAAGAAATAATACTAAATTATACAGACTTTGCTGTATTCTCTAGAAGATAAAGCAAAAATGTTTTAAATGAAATTACAACAGACTGATAATATTTAATATTCTTGCCTTTATCTTCTGATTAAAAATCAGGACCCTGACCTTATAATGGAGGGTCCTGGCTAGGAGATTACCCCTCCCAATACCCTCCCCTACTCTGTCACTTCCTTCACTATCCCCTAGTCAAAAAATTTGTATTGCAAACAGGAAGAGCAATCTAACAATGATCATTTCTTTTTTTTTTGGTAGTGTCTGAAAACACCTTAATAATCCCTTAGAACAGTACAACCAAACAGCCTCAATTCCTAACTATATTGAACAGAAATATTTTTGGTATGATGAGATTGATCACTTTATCCAAAAGGAAAGCATAAATAAGAAAATGAGTCATGTCATTAATTAATCTCTCTTCCTTCCCTTAAACTACTCATTCTCTTCCAATGTATAATTATATAAGCTTAGAAATCAATGCAGAGGTACCTGCTTTATTCAGTGCATATATATTTATTTACATCTTAAATATATTATTAAATTTCACTAAAATAAATCAGATCTATTATTCTAAATTGTGGTTGCCCTGAGTTCTTAAGGGCTTATAATAGCAATGTGTAAAAGCAATCTGAAATACAGTTAAGACTATGGCATATCTTACATATATGTTATGTCACATCTTAGTAACACCATGTTTTCTACTTATAGAGAATCTCACTCAAGAAATGGTGTTGTTCAAGTTCTTCCTTTAGTTCCATCCTTCTGAAAGTCATTCCCTTTAATACAAATACCTACTGTGTGGTTTTTATATACTGGTAGGGAGGACATGAGAACTTTCTGATCCTTTTCCCCTACCTCATCCTCAAACATTCCAATCTTCCCTATTAATAAAATTTCGAAAACTCATCATTGCCCCATGAAACAAAAAGAAGCAGAAGCTAAAAGCAAAACTGGGGAAAATGTGGTGTCCATACTAAAAATCTTTAAATCCATGATCTAATTCAAAGCTTACTTTTAAATTTACAGATTCAATAGGAGGTACCATCTACCTTATCCTCTGGACCTGCAGCTAGTGAATATGGTTATTAGCTATATGTTCTTTATGTAAAAATTCTACTGTAGAGCAGATCCTTCAGAATTCATCATCCTAAGACTGATTGACTCTTGGGATAAGTGAATAATTAGGTAAGGAGGAAGAACCAGGAGAGGAGATAGGGAAAGAATAGTCATATAGTGACAAGTGAGAAGGGGGGAAGGAGGTTGAAAGGAGAATTTTATGCCAAAAAACTCCCTAACTGTATATGTATAGCATATAAAATTAAAATGCATATTATTATCTCTCTAAAATTATAGTCTAATCTTATTATGCTTTTCAGTTCACACAGGTTATAAAATGGGAGTGGAAGAAGAGCACTCAATATTAAGCTAATATTAAGACTTTACTGTCCTAGGCAAAAGACCTGTACTCTGAAAATTATAAAACATTAATAAAAGAAACCAAACATAAGGCAAATAAATGGAAAGATAACTCATGTTCACTGACTGGAAGGATTAATATTGTTAAAATGTCCATACTACCTAAAGCAACTGACATTTAATACAATTCCTATCAAAATACCCATGACATTTTTCACAGAACTAGAACAAATAATCCTAAAATTTGTATGGAACCATGAAAGACCCCAAATAGCCAAAGCGTTCTTGAGAAAAAAGAACAAAGCTGGAGGTATCATGCTCCCTAGCTTCAAATGATACTACAAAGCTACAGTAATCAAAACAGTATGATACTGGCACAAAAACAGACACAATGTAACAGAATAGAGAACCCAGAAGTAAACCCACATGAATATGGTCAATTAATCTACAACAAAGTAGGAAAAAATATACAATGGAGAAAATAAAGTCTCTTCAATAGTGGTATTGGGAAAACCAGACAGCTGCACATAAAAACTGAAATTAGAATATTTCCCCTACCATGTACAAAAATAAAGTCAAAATGGATTAAAGGCCTAAATGTTAAGACTGGAAACCATAAAACTCCTAGAAGAGAACACAGGCAGAACATTTTTTTTTAACATCTTTATAGAACACTTTTTGACATAAACAGTAACAATATTTTTTTTTGCATCTATCTTCCAAGGCAAATCAAATAAAAGCAAAAATAAAGAAATGAGACCTAATTAAAGTAAAAGATTTTACATAGCAAAGGAGACCACTGACAAAACAAGAAGACAACCTACAGAATGGGAGAAGATATTTGCAAATGATATGACTGACAAGGGGTTAATATTCAAAATGTTTAAACAGCTCATACAACTCAATATCAAAAAAACAAACAATCCAATCCCAAAATGGCAGAAGACATGGATAGATATTTTTCCAAAGATGACTTACAGATGGCTAGCTAATAGGCACATGAAAAGGTGCTCAACATCGCTAATTATCAGAGAAATGCAAATCAAAACAATGAGATATTACCTCATACCTTTAAGAATGGCTATCATCAAAACAACCACAAGTAACAAATATTTTCAAGAATGTAGATAAAAGGGAACCTTTGTACACTGTTGGTGAGAATGTAAATTGGTACAGCCCTTGTGGAAAATAGTATGGAGGTTCCTCAAAAAACTAAAAATAGAATTACCATAAGATCCAGCCATTCCACTCCTGGGAATATATCCAAAGAAAACAAAAACACTAATTTGAAAAGACACACACACCCCAATGTTCCAGTGGCATTATTTATAATATCCAAGATATTGAAGCAACCCAAGTGTCGGTCAACAGATAAATGGATGAAGAATATGTGGTGTGTGTGTGTATTTGTGTGTGTGTGTGTGTGTGTGTGTGTATGTATAGCGGAATACTACTCAGCCATAAATAAGAATGAAAATTCTGTCATTTGCAACAACATGGATAGATTAGAGAAAGACAAATAATGTATATATTCATTTATATGTAGATTCTAAAAAATAAAACAAACAAACAGATATAACAAAACAGAAACAGACATACAGAGAACTAGTGTTACCAATGAGTTGTAGGGTAGGAGGAAGGGCAAGATAGGTGAAGGGGATTATGAGGTATAAACTACTAGGTATAAAATAAATAAGATACATGGATGTAATGTACAGCACAGGGAATATAGCCAATATATATATATATATATTTTTTGGCGGTACGCAGGTCTCTCACTGTTGTGGCTTCTCCCGTTGCGGAGCACAGGCTCCGGACATGCAGGCCCAGCGGCCATGGCTCACAGGCCCAGCCGCTCCGCAGCATGTGGGATCTTCCCGGACCGGGGCACGGACCCTCAACCACTGCGCCACCAGGGAAGCCCCGTAGCCAATATTTTATAGTAACTTTATATGCAGTATAGTCTATAAAAACATCAAATCACTATGGTGTACCCCTGAAACTATTAGGTTGGCCAAAAAGTTAGTTTGGGTTTTACCATACGATGTTACTTAAAAAACCAAACACACTTTTTGGCCAACCCAACAATGTTGTAATTCAACTACACTTCAATTAAAAACAAAACAAAACAGGGCTTCCCTGGTAGAGCAGTGGTTTAGAGTCCGCCTGCCGATGCAGGGGACACGGGTTCGTGCCCCGGTCCGGGAAGATCCCACATGCCGCGGAGCGGCTACGCCCGTGAGCCATGGCCGCTGAGCCTGCACGTCCGGAGCCTGTGCTCCGCAACGGGAGAGGCCACAACAGTGAGAGGCCCGCGTACCGCAAAAACAAAGAAACAAAACAAAACAAAACAAAACCCTCAAAAAGAATAAAAAACTTTACTGTCCTTATTTTCTACATTTCTGGGGACAAAATATGACTGGTATCTCTAATAATCAGTTGTCTTATGATGGAAGGGATAATATTTATAAGAATCAAAGTATCAAAGTTTGTTTTTAATTAAGAATATCTAGCAGAGTAACTTACAGTTATCCCTAGCATTGGCAGTGACATGTTGATAACTTCATTTGCTGTATCTGAATTCGTTACTGTTATAGTTTTAGACTGTGGAAAAAAAAGAAATAAGAAATATAGCTATAAATAAAGAATTCTAAAACAGGTGAACAAATAATTATTGTCAAGTGATTATCCACAGGCAAATCCTGATTTCAAGTGTTGACAGAGTAAAGCACAACTTAAGTAGAACACAAACCCTTGATAATTTACTTTCATTCCATATTATGCCTTTTAATAAAACATCTCTTCCTCTTAAAATAAAGAATATATGACTCAAAAATATAAGAACTTAAGCCAGAAATAAAAAGAACAAATATATTTCAGAGAGACAGGACCACCCTCCCAATCAAACAAACAAAAATAATCAGTGAGGTTGGTCCTCTGCATCATGTCCATGACTATTTCCATTAAGCATTGTGCAGTAAAAAAGGGAGAGCATTAGATTACTTTCTATTTCTTTCTGAGTACTGTTTTCACAGTGTGGGTTTTCATTTCTTTGTATGGTAAAGTCAGTTCAGGTAAAATCAGAGTAAGAAATGGTTACAAAAGACATCTTTAAAAAAAACCCCACTATTTATTGAGCACTTTCTGTACGTCAGGCACTGTGGCTGCTGAGATTTTCGTTGTTGAAATCTTTAGAGGCCTTAAAACCAATGGGCCTAGCAAACAAATTGAAAATTTTAGAAAGCTCAGTTCTGTTACCAACTCTGCCACTGAATAGGGTATCTATAATAGCCCTATGCTAAATGCTAAACCACATTGAGAAATTACTATCTAAAAATAAAGAGTTCACAAGAAAGAGAAATGGAATTAACGAGGTTCCGAGATATCTATAGAGTTCACTGAACTCTAAATAGACATTATTTAAATATAAGACAATGCTATGCTATCAAAAAAGAAATATTAGGAGTTTAGGATTGACATGTACACACTGCTCTATTTAAAACAGATAACCAACAAGGACCTACTGTATAGCACAAGGAACTCTGTTCAATACTCTGTAATAACCTAAACGAAAAAAGAATTTGAAAAAGTATAGATACATGTATATGTACTGTGTAACTGAATCACTTTGCTGTACACCTGAAACTAACACAACATTGTTAATCAACTATACTCCAATATAAAATAAAAATTAAAAAAAGAAATATTTACTATGCACATAGGGTAGATTTTACATATTATAATTATTGGATAAATGAGCAATTAGTGCTGTGTCCCTGATAAGGCTTAAATGGCACAAATAAGTAACATAAATGGAAACAAAATGATCTAAAGATAAAGCTAAGTGAAATCTACTGATAACTCATCACTTATCTCTCCATTACAGTATTTATTCTCTATAAGCCTACTACTTAACATGACAAATTGCCTCAAGTTTGTTAACTGATTTCAAATGGTGTTCCTTATAGCTCCAAGGATTAAGCAAAAGTATCTCAGAAATGAACAGGGAAGGCTCAGTGTTTGTCTTCTACCAGAATGGCAGAGATGTTTTACATACTGGGCTTTAAGTTGAGATAGAATACAATGAAAGGCTTCTGCTTTTTTCTTTTGAGTCTGAAAACCCTTTCATTTAATTTAAAGAAACACTCTATAAAGTCTTTTGTAAAGTGAAGGATCTATCCTGTGATACTAATAATCACTCCCAATGTACCTGGTTTCTAAGATAATGATTTTTCTTAATATTAGGTATATATGTTCAAAATAATAATTATAGGATGTGTTTTTTTTTTCCTGCATGTCTCTCGGGTAGACAAAACAAATGAATTTTAGCAGATAAGTGTTCTTTGCCTAGTAAACAAATAAAATAAAGAGACAAAACTGAGAATGTGGCTATTTGTTTTCCCATGTTAGCAGAATTCACTAACAGGTTGTGCATAATCAGAGGCCAAGGATAAAGAATGCTTCCCATACATGCACTGCTATTTGGGGGGAATCACTCTGCAAGCAGGGCTCCCTGAAAGGAGACTCTTGCCACGAAACAACTTCAGAGAGCCAAGGACAGTGTGTCATATCATCATGGACTTTAACCAGGGTACTAGTGATAAAACAGAGCACCCAATTCAACCAAATCTCGTCTTCTTTTCCAAAACCAGTCCTTTCTCAAGCACACACTTTCCATACACTGAAAGTGTTGGAAAAAATTCAAGGGTTTTTCCATGAAAATCCTGAATGTAACCAACTGCCATAACAACTGAATCAAAGCTGGCAGAAAAACAGTGGTGCTTTTTTCCTCTTTACTTTGCTACAGAAGATGTCTGTAGTCTCATAGCATACACATTTGAGCATTTCCCTCAGGCAATGACATCTAGCACTCATGTCAGAACATTTGTATGACTTTTGCCCAAAACATAACTGTTTTGTACTACATATTTTTCCACACACAAAACTATCCTGTGTGATCTAGGGCTGCTATGAAGTGTGGCAAACCACAGTATCATAAAAATATTCATTTCCATTTTGTGTATCATTAATAACATCTTGGCATGATATTTCAGCCATAAAATTCCGCACAATAACTAGGGCTAAACAAACTTAATTTTTATTGACCAAAATGATAAAAACCATGAGGTAGAATATGCTGATCCATTAAAAATGTTATCTTTCCCAGCTCATCCATTTATTAACCTGAGGAATTCAATACTTAAAAACTCAAAGAATGAAGAACTTTCCAAAACCCACTCTCTACTTAAGAAGTGACAAGTTGGAAAAACTTGCTTAATACTAATAGGAAATATCTCCTTGTGGAAATGTCTTTACTACAAGCCTCTGCAGCTGCTACTGAAAGGATCCAGAGAAACATTAATGCCAGAGGGAGGAAAGAGACATCTGACAGGCAATATTCTTTCCAAGTGTAAATGTTAAATACTGTAATTAATATGAATTTCTCTTGCTTCATTTTCTCTAGGGTTACTTTTCATATGAACAAAGATACACAGATACCCCAGGAAATGCACTTTCTCATAATGGTATTTCTAAATGCCTACCTTCCACAGCACATACACAGACTGTCTGTCTGCCTGCCTGTCTCTCTTTTTATCCACGGTGTTCTGCCTTATGCAGGGACTTGGAATTTAATTTTCTGGCTTAGAAACACTTACATAGGCACAATTCCCAATGTCCTTGGCGAAGATTTTGAGGGGAATGCTCTTCGGGTAGTCCTTCTCTTTCTCTAGATTGATGTATCTAATCAAATGCAACAACAACCCAAAACAACACTGAGTCAGATGGATTTTGCCAATGGCTTATTTTTAAATCAATCTATTTTGCTAATATTTTCAATATACTTATATGCTATTTTTAAAAAGACAGATGGAGAGACTCAGCAAAGTCAGATTACATTATGGGTTGGAAGAGAATTTTAAAAGATTCTCAGGACATTAGGCATGGGCACAAAAAAGAAGAGGAGATCCATTTCAACTGAGGCTTGAGAAGTACAGTCAGGTTAAGGCACCTCTGGATGGTGTTTTATCCTCAAAGCTTCCCTGCCTTCTCTGGACAGGCCCAGAAACTTAGTGATAAGTACAGGAGCATACATAATACTTTACTAGACCAAACCAAAACAATGGCCTTTTATTTCTCATTGAGCTCTCCAGTGCAGTATATATCTTGGTCGTCTCCATGCTTGGGAAGGGAGAGCAGGGAAGGACTATGGGAATAAGAGATGAATCTCAATTGACCATTTTAGTCTTAATGCTCAAAGGTAGGGAAAATAATTGAATTTTGAGGTCCTCAGCAGAAAACCTCCATGTATGGAAACTTAATACATGCTTTGAGGAAACTGTTAGCTCCACATGGTAGGTTGGAGACACCGAAAGAGATGGGAGAGATTACTGACTAATTTCTGTCTAGAATGATCTAACCAGACCTCAGTGTTCTCCTTCCTAGTAAGAAAGAAATACACGTAATAACAGAACATTATTTACAGTAAGTAGTTGCTAGTGTACAGTCTAAACAGTTTATTTTGAGGCAAATGAACAATTTCTACTAAGGCAAAGGGGGATAGTTTGGGGCACATCCCTGCAGAGAAAAATTTAATTCATTCAGCTACAACTTAAAGATTTATATATATATACTGGAAAAAATACCTCTGAAGGAGAGAGAGCCATCTGTCCTTCTGTTCTGGAGAACTACAATCAAAGAAAATGGGAGACAAAATTAAACCACATAAAATACTTATTTCTAACAAATTAAGATTGTCAGTCCAAACGAAATATCAACAACCTGTTGTTATTGATGTGGGTGCACACAACTGCAACCCTGGCATGACTGTGTTCTGAAGAACCCTGAAGTGAAAATGCCCATTAGGCAGAACTACACAGTTAAGCGTAGTTTTATTAAAACCTCTTGGACAGATCCAAGACAGACCCACTTTCTTACTTTATGGCTCTTTTACAAGTGGTATCCTGATAGTGGACAGAGTACTTGATTTGGAATCCAAACACCTTGTTTCAAAAATATATGCAAGATATATCATCATGGGCAAATCACTTAACATCGCTAAGCTTTGATTTCCACATCTGTAAAACTGGGCTAATTATCTCAGAGTGTTTTTGTAGTTTTAAGTGCCATGCAAATAGAAAATATGCTTCATCTGAGATTAAAGAGGTTAAGGAGAAATCTGGCACATCGATGGAAATATCTTGGCCCAGAAACCAGTTGGTTGTCAGGAAAAGAAACACTTATTTCTCTATACATATGGCAGAACTATAATTTAGCCAATGAGTTCATAGAACTTATTCTTAATTACTATAATCCTCTAATTAAGATCAATTCATTAACAACTAAATAACTATTAATTATTAATTTTACTGCTGAAGTCACTGCTGCATTTAATTCTTAAGGTTAAAAATAAAGTTTATTTCTATATGGCCTTATTGCTCATTAGCTTTTAAAATCATGTTTCTAATCTTCTCAAAGAAGTTGGAAACCCTAGTTATTTTCTTGTTCCAGAAAAATATACTTAACAAATATTTGTAATTTGTTTCTTTGTAGCCTAGCAATTTTCTCCATAAGCAATTTCCCAGAATTGGTAATCAGAAAGTGCATTATATCTCTTCTGCCACTGACAAATTTTCATCTTTCACAACTCCTTACAATCTTTGATGTCTTCTCCTTTCATAAACAGAAGATTTTTTAGGTTCATTTATGTCAAATATTAAACTTATTTAGCAAAAATCTGTGTTGAAAAGTAGATGAGTTTTCTTTAGACCTTAAAACATTTTTCAAAGCAACTAAAGAAAATTACCCCTTTAAACACTTAGTATTTTTTGAACTTTTAATTGACTTGTAAGACACAAACTGTACAATGCTTAAATGTACTGTTTGAACAATTTTCACAAATTGAACACACCCATGTGACTAGCACACAGATTATGAAACAGAAAACCACCATGGAAGGTCTCCCTGTGTTCCTTTTCAGGCACTAGTTCCCACTATACTGACTTCTAACAAAATAGAATAGTTTTGTTTGTTTGGATACTTTATATAAATGTAACCATATAGTATGTACTATTTTGTATCTGGCTTCTTTCATTCAACATTATATTTGTGAGACATCCATATTACTGCATGTGGTTTTAGCTTGTTCATTCTCATTGCTGTATAGTGTTCCATTGTTTGAATATGTAGCGCACAATTACTTTAAAATAAGCAAATTATGAAGTGCATCAGGTTAATTCATTGACATTCATTTGGTAATCTTCTTGTATTTTCCCCATCTCCTGCTCTATGCAAGAATCCAGGACTTCTCTTTCCTTGGTAATTATTCATCTCAGGCATTTTTACAGAACTAAAAATGGAAGTACTCCAAAATCAAGGTTAGCTCTGAGTTTAATAAACACCTATGATAAGAGCCAGGAGAGAAGAAAGCCACATATCTTAGAGAAAGAAAAAGGGTAAGACAGATTGGAAAGATTCCCTCTAACTTGGGAGGAGATAGGGTCTGTTACCCCTAAGAGTTAGCTGGGAACCATATGTCATTCAGTTGAGGTGCCTAAAGAAACAGAAAGTCCCCAGAGGAAATGGTTATAAGGAGCAAGTGGGGAGGCTTGTTCCTAGGTACCAAGGTTTTTACATCAGCTAAGATACCTGCAGCCCACAAGTGGCAAGGAATCAGAGTATCTCGGATGTCAAAGAACAACTCTGAGCATAGCAGAGATAATGTCAGCAGTGGCCACAAAGAGACTGAAGGTCAGACTTTTCATCTGTTTTGAAGATATCACAGAAATCTCCCATATGCTGGTTCTACCCTAAGAAAACAGGGGCTCCAGTAAAGAAGAAAATTTAATTTCCTAAAAGCCTGGCAAAATGGGGGCTCAAGATAGGTTTTTTTTGTTTTTTTTTTTTTCGGTACGCGGGCCTCTCACTGCTGTGGCCTCTCCCGCTGCAGAGCACAGGCTCCGGACGTGCAGGCTCAAGGGCCATGGCTCACGGGCCCAGCCGCTCCACGGCACATGGGATCTTCCCGGACCGGGGCACGAACCTGTGTCCCCTACATCAGCAGGCGGACTCTCAACCACTGTGCCACCAGGGAAGCCCTAGATTTTCTTAATATTTCCTGATATATAAATGATTTCTGATATTATTTACTCCTTGGTAAAGATATGAGCCACTCTCATATCATTTCACTTCAGGCTGAAAAATTTCTGTCAGCATTTACTTTTTTGTACAGTTCTGCTGGTGATAAATTCTTAGAGTTTAAAACATTTTTTGAAGGATATTTTTGCTAGATATAGTATTCTAGGTTGAAAGGTTTTTCTTTAAATACTTAATTTTTAAACTGAAGTATAGTTGAATTACAGTATTATGTTTGAGGTATACAGTATAGTGATTCAGTATTTTTATAGATTATATTACATTAAGAGTTATTATAAAATAATAATTATAATTCCCTGTGCTGTTCAATGTATCCTTGTTGCTTATTTATTTTATACAGGGTAGTTTGTATCTCTTAATCCCATGCCCCTAACGTGCCCCTCCCCCTTCCTTCTCCCCACTGGTAACCACTACTTTGTTTTCTGTATCTTTGAGTCTGTTACTGTTTTTCTATATCCATTCATTTGATTTACTTTCTAGATTCCACATATAAGTGATATTATACAGTATTTGTCTTTTGTTGACATACATCACTAAGCATAATATTCTCAAGGTCCATTCACATTGCTGCAGATGGCAGAATTTCATCCTTTTTTATGTCTGAGTAATACTCCATTGTGTGTGTGTGTGTGTGTGTGTGTGTGTGTGTGTGTGTGTATGTAAATATACACCACATCTTTATCCATTCATCTGTTGATGGACACAGGTTGCTTCCATATCTTGGCTATTGTAAATAATGCCATTATGAACATTGGGTACATGTATCTTTTTGAATTAGTGTTTTCGTTTTTTTTCTGTATATACATCCAGGAGTGAAACTGCTGGATCCTGTGGTAGTTTTTAGTTTTTTTTGAAGACCCTCCATACTGTTTTCCACAGTGGCTGCACCAATTTACATTCTCACCAACAGTGTACAAGGGTTCCCTTTTATCCACATCCTCGAAAACATTTGCTATTTGTGTTCTTGTTGATGACAACCATTCTGAAAGGTGTGAGGTGATATCTCATTATTGTTTTGATTTGCATTTCTCAAACAATTAGCAATGTTGAGCATCTTTTCATGTGCCTGCTGTAAATCATCTTTGGAAAAATGTCTATTCAGGTCTTCTGCCTATTTTGGGATTGGGTGTTTGTTTTCTTTTGATAGTGGGTTGCACGAGCTGTTTAAATACTTTAGATATTATCCCCTTGTTGATCATATTTTCAAATATCTTCTCTCATTCTGTAGGTTGTCTTTTTGTTTTGTCAGTGGTCTCCTTTGCTATGCAAAAGCTCTTTGTTTAATTAGATCTCATTTCTTTATTTTTGCTTTTATTTATTTTACCATAGGAAATAGATTAAAAAAATATTGTCACTGTTTATGTCAGAGTGTTCTGCCTATGTTTTCTTCTATGAGTTTTATGGTTTCTGGTCTTACACTTAGGCCTTTAATCCATTTTGACTTTATTTTTGTATACAGTATGAGGGGATGTTCCGATCTCATTGTTTTACATGTAGATGTCCAGTTTTCCTAGTACCACTTATTGAAGAGACTTTATTTTCTCCATTGTATACTCTTGCCTACTTTGTTGTAGATTAACTGACTGTAGGTGTGTGAGTTTATTTCTGGGCTCTCTATTCTATTCCATTGATCTATGTATCTGTTTTCGTGCCAGTATCATGCTGTTTTGATTATTGTAGCTTTGTAGTACAGTTTGAAGTCTGTGAGGGTGATACCTCCAGCTTTGTCCTTTTTTGCTTCAGCAAAAAGGTTGCTTCAGCAATTCAGGGTCTTTTGTATTTCCATATGAATATTAGGATTATTTGTTCAGTTCTGTGAAAAATGTCACGGGTATTTTTATACAGATTGCAATACATCTGTAGATTGCTTTGGGTAGTATGGTCACTTTAACAATATTAATTCTTCAAATCTAAGAGCATGGGATATCTTTCCATTTCTCTGTATCATCTTCAATTTCCTTCACTGTTTCATAGTTTTCAGTGTATATGTCTTTCACCTCCCTGGTTAAGTTTATTCCTAGGCATTTTATTCTTTTTGATGTGATTTTAAACGGGATTGTTTTCTTGCTTTCTCTTTCTGATAGTTCAGTATTAGTGTATAGAAAAGCAACAGATTTATGTATATTAAGCTCATATCTTACAACTTTGCTGAATTCATTTATTAGTTCTAATAGTTTTGGGTGGAGACTTTAGGGTTTTCTATCCATAGTACCAGGCCATCAGCATAGTGACAGTTTTACTTCTTCTCTTCCACTTTGGATGTCTTTCATATCTTTTTCTTGTCTGACTGCTGTGGCACAGACTTCCAATACTATGTTAAATAAAAGTGGTGAGAGTGAGCACCCTTGTCTTGTTCCTGAATTTAGAGGAACAACAGTTTTTCACCATTGGATATGATGTTAACTCTGGGTTTATCATAATGCTCTTTATTATGTTGAGATATGTTCCTCTAATCCAACTTTGATGAGGGTTTTTATCATGAATGGATGTTGAATTTTTTCAAATGCTTTTTCTGCATCTATTGAGATGATGATGTGATTTTTATCCTTCCATCTGTTAATGTGGTATATCATACTGATTGATTTGCAAATGCTGAAGCATCCTTGTGTCCCTGGAATAAATCCCACTTCATCATGGTGTATGATTCTATATACTGTTGGATTCCATTTGCTAATATTTTGTTACGGATTTTTGCATGTATATTCATCAAAGATATTGGCCTGTAATTTTCTTTTTTTGTAGTGTCTTTGCCTGGTTTTGGTATCAGGGTAATGGTGGCCTCATAGAATGAGTCTGGGAGTGCCCCCTCCTCTTCAATTTTTTGGGATAGTTTGAGAAGGATAGGAATTAGCTCTTCTTTATATATTTGGTAGAATTTTCCTGTGAAGCCATCTGGTCCTGGACTTTTGTTTGCTAGTAGGTTTTTTTTAAATTACAAATTCAATTTCAGTACTAGTGATCAGTCTGTTCAAATTGCCTGTTTCCTCTTGATACACTGTTAGCAGGTTGTATATTTTTAGACATTTGTCTATTTCTTCTAGGCTGCCAATTTGTTGGACAACTGTTCACAGAGTTCTTTTATGATTTTTGTATCTCTGTAGTATTAGTTGTTATTTCTTCTCTTTCATTTCTTATTTTGTTTCTTTGGGTCCTCTCCCTTTTCTTGGTGAGCCTAACTAAAGGTTTATCGATTTTGTTTATCTTTTCAAAAAACCAGCTCTTGGTTTCGTTGGTGTTTTCTATTTTTTTTTTTTTGGTCTCTATTTTATTTGTTTCCTTTCTGTTCCTTACTATTTCCTTCCTTCTGCTGACTTTTAGCTTTCTTTGTTCTTTTCTTTCTCTTCCTTTAAATGGTAGGTTAGGTTTTTGAGATTTTTCTTGTTACTTGAGAAAGGCCTGTATTGCTATAAGCTTCCCTCTTAGAACTGCTTTTGCTGCATCCTATAGATTTTGGAGTGTTGTGTTTCCATTTTCATTTTTCTCAAGGTATTTTCTTATTTCTTCTTTGATTTTAGCATTGTCCCACTGGCTCTTCAGTAGCATGTTGTTTAGTCTCCAAGTATTTGTGTTTTTCACATTTTTCTTTCTGTAATTGTTTTCTAGTTGTTATTGGAAAAGATGCTTGATATAATTTCTATCCTGTTAAATTTGCTGACACATGTTTTCTGGCCTAGTATGTGATCTATCCTGGAGAATGTTCCATGTACACTTGAAAAGAATGTGTATTCTGCTCGTTTTGGTTGGAGTGTGCTGTAGCTATCTATTAAGTCCATCTGGTATATTATGCCATTTAAGACCACTGTTGCCTTAATTATTTTCTATCTGGATGATCTGTCCATTGATGTAAGTGTGGTGTTGACATCCCCTACTATTATTGTATTACTGTCAGTTTCTCCCTTTATGTCTTTTAATATTTGCTTTACATGTTTAGGTGCTCCTGTATTGGATGCATATATGTTAATGAGTATATATCCTCTTCTTTTATTGATCCCTTTATCATAAAATAATGCCCTTTTTTGTCTATTGTTATACACTTTTAAAAAATCTATTTTGTCTGCTATGAGTATTGAGATTCCAGCTTTCTTGTCTTTTCCACTTGTATGAAATATATTTTCCCATGCCTTCACTTTCAGTCTGTGTGTGTCTTTAGTTCAGAAGTGAGTCTCTTGTAGGCAGCATATAGGTGGGTCTTGCTTTTTTTTTTTTTAAATCCAATCAGCCAGATATGTCTATTGATTGGAGCATTTAGTCCATTGACATTTAAGGTAATTATTAATAGGTATGTACTTATTGCCATTTTATTACTTGTTTTCTGGTTGTTTTTTGTAGTTTTTGTAGTTCTTCTCTTGTCATTTCTTCTCTTTCTGTTTCTTCCCTTGTGGTTTTATGATTTTCTTTAGTAGTATGCTTGTGTTCCTTTTAGTTTTTGAGTATCTATGGTAGGTTTTTGATTTGTGGTGACCATTGGGTTCATATATGTTGACCTACAACTACATCTACTTATTTTAAATTGTAGTCATTTAAGTTCAAATACAACCTAAAAGATCTATATTTTTTACTCCCCCTCCTACATTTTGTGTTTTTGATGTCATATTTTACATTTTCATGTTTATCCCTTAACTGTTTATTGTGGTTATAGCTACTTTTACAAATTTTTCTTTTTATTTTCATACTAGCTTACTTAAGCGGTTGATTCTCAGTTCTTAGTATTATTTGCCTTTCCTCGTGGAATTTTCCCTTTCCTATAGATTCTTACTTATTTTCCACTTAGAGAAAACCCTTTAACATTTATTTTAGGGTAGGTTTAGTACTGATGAATTCTTTCAGTTTTTGCCTTCTGTGAAGTCCTTTATCGCTCCTAAGACTCCAGATGATAATCTTGCTGGGTAGAGTATCATAGGTTGAAAGATTTTCCCTTTCAGCGCTTTGAATACATCACGTCACTCCTTCCTGTCCTGTTTGGGATCCTCTGTGCTTCCTGTACCTGGGTATCTGTTGCTCTCTTCAGGTTTGGGAAGTTTTCAGCCATAATTTCATGAAATATATTTTCAATCCCTTTCTTCCTCTCTTTTCCTTCTGGGACTCCTATAATGTGAATGTTGGTAAGCTTAATGTTGTCCCAGAGATCTTTTAAACTTTTCTCATTAAAATTTTTTTCTGTTCTTATCTGGTAATTTTTATTATTCTATCTTCCAGGTCACATAGTCTGCTATTCCTTTTAGTGTGTTTTTTATTTTGGTTATTGAATTCTTCATTTCTAACTGGGTCTTTTCATATTGTCTAGATTCTTGTTAAAATTTTTCAGTGTTCATTTATTTTTCCCTAATCCAAGTAATACTTTTATTATAAACGTTTTGAATTCTTTGTCTGATACATTGTTTGTTTCATTATTTATTTCTCTCAGGGGTTTTCTCTTATTTCAGTTGAAACCAGTTCCTCTGCCTTTTCATTTTGCTTAACATTCTCTGCCTCTATGAATTTTGGTGAAACACGTATGATATTCTTGAACTGGTGTACTTATGTGGGAGCATCTCTATACAGACTGTGTGTGCCCGGTGCCTTTGGTGGGAGAGCTGGATTTGATGTGGATACAAGTTACATTTTTCCTCAGTGTGTGTTGGCAGCTATAGCCTTGGTAGTGGGTGTGGCTGGAGATGGATAGGCTAGAGCTGAAGCTACATGTGAGGCAGGACTTCCTCTCTGCTCAGTGGGTCTCAAGTTGCTGCAGCAGAAGCCCTGAGATTCAGTCCTGAGCTGGCTCTGTTCCCGTTAAGTGTGTGCTTTCAATTCTTCAAGCACTGCAACCCTTGCTCCAGAGGTGGCAGTGCTGATGCAAGGGGGTCCTGTGTTGGCTCTTGGCTAATGTTGGCCTCAGACAGATATCTGAGCTGTCTCTAATCTGCTGCCTGTGCAGGAATCTGCAATTGTTTTCCTTAATCTGCTCATAGGCAGCCTTGGGTCCAAGTTCCCTTTGTCCTTCTCCCTCCTCTCCACCTCACCGGGGAGCTGTACTGCAGGGCAAGTGGGGTCCATGTGAACTCTCTCCATATATTGGGGCATGAGCAGTGGTGGACTGGCTGTTATATAGAGTTCTGGGCTGCTTCTGATGCACTACTTAAGTAAGTACCAACAATAGACACAGCCACCCCACCCAGATGCCACCCCAGGACCAAGTTGCCTTTGGTGGTCCAAGCTCTGTCTTTAGTCATAGCAGCCCTCGCTCCAGTGGGGAGTTGCAACATGGAGTAAGCGGGGCTTGAGCATTCACTCTGCCAGAGCCGAGGAGCACACTCAGATGGTCACAGGAAACTGGCAGGCACTAGAGTGATCCTTTATCGGCCCTCTCCAACCTGCCTCAGGGGCAAGCCAGCTTGTGTATTTGTGTATGTGTGTGTGTGTGTGTGTGTGTGTGTTTCTGGGTATGGGTGTGCAAGCAGAGTCTAAGTTTTCCACAGCCCTCCTGTTAATTCCAGCAGTCCTCCAACCAGCCAAGGGGGTTGGTCTCCCCTGTATAGGACGCCAGGAGTGGAATGCCCAATCTGTGGCTTGAACTGCTCACTCCCCAGGGCAGGTCTCTGCCTGTGTAATCTCCCTTTTCCTCTGAGTCCCCTCCCAGTGGCAAGGTCCCAGCCTGATCACTTTTCTTCCCTTCCTATCTGATTACGTGTGGATCTTTCTTACAGCCTTGGTTGTACTGAAGTCTTTCTGCCAGTTTCCAGTTAGTTTTCAGTGAGAATTATTCCACACACAGATGTATTTTTGATGTGTTTGTGGGGGAGGTAAGTTCCACATCCTCCTACTCTGCCATCTTGATCAATCTAATGAGTCCTCTTTAAACACTTTAAAGATGTCATTTCACCGACCTCTGAAACAGCCATAATTTCTGATGAAAAAAACCACAGTGAGGCAAATTATTGTTCCACTATATGTAATGTGTTGTTTTTTTCTGGCTGCTTTCATGATTTTCTCTTATCTTTGGTTTATAGCAGTTTGTCTATAACATGAATAGGTGAAGTTTTCTTCACATTACTCCTATTTAGGGTTCACAGAGCTTACATTTATGTCTTTCACCAAATCTGGGAGGTTTTCAAACCATTATTTATTCTGCCACATTCCCAGTCTCTCCTCTTTCTGGAATTCCCGTTACATGTATGTTATACATTGTGGTTATCCTACAAGTCTGTGATGTAGTTTTCATTAAAAAAATCTTTTTTTTCCCTCTCTTCCTCAGAGTGGACAATTTCTGTTGATATACCTTCAATTTCACTGACCCATTTCTCTTTCATTTCCATTTTGCAACTAAAGCCACAGAGGGAATTTTTAAAAATTTAAGATACAATTTTTAGTCCTAGAATTTTCATTTGGCTTTTAAAAAATATTTTCTATTTCTCTGCTGAGATTTCCTATCTTTTCATTCATTTCAATTGGCTTTTCCTTTTACCTACTGAGCATAGTTATAAGAGCTGCTTTAAAGTTCTTTTACAGTAATTCCAACAAATAGGTCATCACAGGATTGGCTTCTATTTGTTATCTTTTTCCTTTTCAGGTTCTTCATATGTTAAAAAATTTTAGATTACATTCTACACATTATAAATGTTGTGTTTTAGAGACTCTGAGTTCTGTTATATTTGCAAAATAATGATGTTTTTAACAGACAATTAACTTTATTAGATTCAAGCTGCAAACTCTATTTCACCTGTGTTGAGCAGCACCTCAGTTCAATTCTTTTAGCCTTAGCTTCAAGCTCCTTTAAAGTCTGTTCCATGCATGTGTGGTTCAGCATTCAGCCAGAGACTTAGGCAGAGTCTAAACAAAAAATCTGGAGCTTCCTTTCTCTGATACTCTTCTTTCTGAGATTTTCTCCCTCACGTTCCTGTGGCTGTGGCTGACCCAGACTCTGTACTTTGGTGTTTCGGCCCAGAAAGACTGGGTTTTCGTCAGTTTAGTTGCTCTGCACCATGATTTGACTGCAGCCTTTCCTCAGGCTAATAATGCCTTAAAAACAGAAAACTTGCTCAGTGCTGGTGCTTCCCTGATGGCACAGTGGTTAAGAATCCACCCCCCAATGCAAGGGACACAGGCTCGAGCCCTGGTCCAGGAAGATCTTACTTGCCATGGAGCAACTAAGCTCGTGTGCCACAACTACTGAGCCTGTGCTTTAGAGCCTGTGAGCCACAATTACTGGGCAAGCCCATGAGCCTAGAGCCTGCGCTCTGCAACAAGAGTAGTCCCCACTTGCTGCAACTAGAGAAAGTCCATGTGCAGCAATGAAGACCCAACACAGCCAAAAATAAATAAATAATAAAATTTTAAAAAGTTTCAATTCTTCTCCAAAATCTGCCAACTTTTGTTCACTTTCCAGAACCTTCAAGGAGTTGTTGTTTGTGTTTTGTTCAGACTTTACAGTTGTTATCTATAGAGTGGTCAGTCTGTTAATACGTCACTCTGCCATACCAGAGTCCGAACTCTTCAACACTACTTTTTTTAAGAGTAATCTTTAATTTTGAAATAATTTTAGATTTTCAGAAAAGTTACAAAGATTGAGTATAGAGAATCCCTGTATACCTCACACCCAGTTTTAGTTTCCTGTAATGTTATCCTCTTACATTATCATGGCACACTTGTCAAACTAAGAAACCAATATTGGTGCATTACCATTAACTAAACTATTGACTATTCAGACTTCACCAGTTTTTCCATTAATGTCCTTTTTCTATTCTAGGATGCATTCGAGGATTCCACATAGCATTTAGTTATTATGTCTCCTTAGTGACCTTTTTTGTGTCTTTTCCTGGTTGTTTTTTTTTTTTCTGACCTTGACAATTTTGAGGCTTACTGGTCAGGTAACCCCACAGAACATCCCTCAATTTGGGCTTGTCTGATATTTTTCTCAGGATTAGACTGGGGTTATGGGTTTGGGGGAGAAATACCACAGAAGTGAATTGCTCCTCATTACATTCTATCAAAGCATAGATGATATTCACACAACATCACTAGTGATGTTAATCATTCAGTTAAAGTACTATACTTTTTGAGGAATTACAGTGTATGCAAAACTTGTTTCTACATTTTCCCTTCTTCTTAAAAAAGTTTTATGGAAACTCCTTGATTAAAGACATCATGTAGTCCCACCCCTCACTTGAAATCGCTTCCTTTCAGTTGTAAACTCTAAGATTAAATAATAGGAATTGATAATATCTAGAGAAGTCTGTCATGGAAAAGAAGATATGCAGAGAATGATACAAATACATGTTTCTTCCAAATAAGTTCTTAATATCTTGTGGTAGGCCAATAGTGCATAATAGAATTTAATGGCATGCCTTTCCTTTATTAGAAGATTAACAGCTTAAAACATTTAGTTATCTGGCTTTAGGATGGTGCCTGAGGAGTTTGATGGTAGTGAGAAGAGAAGTAGAAAGAAAAATGTGTGCATGAAATAAAGACCAGCTATTTTAAGTGTAAAACAAATATTGGACTTGAGGGCACAATTGTTCAAAATCATAAGTTTGAGTTTTGGTATGCTCACTCTGAACTAAAAAGTACCAATCAGCATGTTCAGATAAGAGCACAAAGATTCTCTATTTGTACATTCTCCAACTCCATCCCAGCCAAGGAGTGAGTCTTAGGAAACTGACTTTCACTCCTTGAGTCATAAATTTGCTTTTGATTGTCACATCTCTATACAAAGCAATTTAGGAAACACATTATTTCATGACATTAAATTTATTTCTATAATTAAAAACTAGTTTTTAAGAAATTTGGGAGTGTAAACCAGTTATTCGAGCTTAATTGGGGTATTTTATAAAATTGTTTTCAGTAAAAGGTCTGTTTCAGTGGTTTAAAAAGCCAACTTGAAAGCTCAATATACAAAGAAAATACCTAAACATGAGGGAAGGGGATGTTGGAGAGGGGGGCTCCTAGAGCTCTGACCACTCTATTCCTCTTCTATGGTCTTTGAGGTGTTTCAGTAGCCCCTTAAAAAATCACAGCTCAAACCAAGGTAAATGATTCCAAGAGTTCTCAATATTTACCATTACATTTCACATATTTTAATAAAAAGCTCTTTGGGAGAAACATAAGGCATACAGGTGTCTTTATTGGGGGTGTGCCAAAAGATGAGTTATTGGCTTCAGAATACAAATGAACTTATTGACAAAATAGAACAGATCAATCAGAATAAAATATTTTTCTTTAAAAAATTAGGGGAACAAAACTGCATTAACCTTTTTTCTCTCCATCCTAGAAATTACATAGCTGACTGTATTTCACAGTAGCTAACCCATGTGAATACAGGACAAGCTATGGTTCTCACCTGAAAGTGGCCACGAAGTTCACTGTGGGCCAGCCTAAGACAAAGGATTTCAGGGCATTGGTGTTGCCTTCTCCCACTTCATCCACACAGCTTGCTGTCCACATGTCACTTAATTTTATTTTATTTTTTATCTTAAAGTTGTTGTTATATCTAGAAAGATAAGAACCAGACAGGATTTTTTGTTATTCTGTTTCTTAAATTTTATGAGAACTTCTATACTTGTGATAAGAGGACAGTTTCCACTAATCATGGGCAAAGAATGTCTTATTCATTTTTCTTACCTTCAGTGCCTACCATGGTAAATTGTAACATTTGGCTACCTTAGCCCAAAAAGGCTGTTGAAACATTTGGTGTATTGGTCCTCATGCCTGCATTTATGGCAGCAAATAGCCATAAACTGGCAACTTTATTTTTCTATACGTTGAGCATTGCATTTGGATCAAAAACCTAATTTTAAACTTACTGCTGTTATAAAAAAATAATTCTTTTATTATTTACAACTTGCTTATTTCCAAAATTATTTGAGTGGCTGAATAAAAGATTAAACATAAACATTATTTATTAAAATATTTATAAAATTTTCACTTTATATGCACTAAAAAATATAAACTGGAATTAATTAGAGAAATTTACAATGCATTTCCAACTGAGTGGTTATGATTTTCTAGTCTTTAGAAGCAAAGATTATTTTAAATTTCCTTTTTAAACCATTTCCCCTTATATTTTGGCTAAAATTGAAAAAACTGTAGCCTAAGAATAGACCTTAAACTAAGCTGAAAAAAAAAACAGATGCCAGGAAGTATTATATTTAAGTAGAGTTGATGCAATTAATATTTATCTCTGGGTACAGAGAAGGTGATTTACTTTTAAGCTGGCAATGAAATTGCTTTTTGACAATTTCTATCTAATCCCCCTTACAACCCTGATATTGACACTATCATATCTCTTGACCTAGTTTACAGTTTTAATGCTCATAATGGACCTGAGACTTAAATAGTTAGAAGGCACTGGTAAGGATAAAAAGAATGCCCAGGGACACGTCGGTACTTCCTATCATTCAGAGCCATTTATGGAAACATTAAAAGCTAAAATGAAATCAAAGATGCTTCATATGGAAGTATCCCTAAAACTCGTCATGGAATATTTAAAGCTAAAATTCTTCAGTAGGATTTATAAAATGTAAAGGGATTTTTCAGGAACTATACATGAAGAATAATCTAGATTCAAAGCCTCATCTATGCTTCCTGTAGCGCACACAATGTAAGTACAATAGAAAAGTGCCTTGAGGCACAATGCCTTCATTCTATATTTCATTTCAGTATTTTTCACCCTATTGCTATAAATCATTCGATTTTTTAAAAAGTAAAATCCTACTTCTTTTGTTTTTCCTTTTAAAAATCTTATTTCTTGATGGCAGCTATCTAGGTAATATAAAACTGAAACTATGAATCTTTTCCAAGGAAAAGTATGTTTCCATATCTGTTTTCATACATTTTGAGTTTTTTAATGCAGGCCTCTCTTTATATTAGGTACTTCAAATACCATGTGGGAACTTGTATACCTATTGACTTGGAAAAAGCCATTCCAACGATTCCTTCCCTAGATCAATAAAGTACCAAGATTTCCACCTCATTATACAAAAAACAAGGAACTGTCCAAAAGTGTAAACAATACTTCCATCCTAATGGTCAATATTTATTGAGAACTTACCATTTGCCAGTCACTGTTAACACTTTACACATATTAAGTTTAATCCTCAAACATTTTAGAGATGAGGAAATGTTGTCACAGGGAGGTTAAGTAATTTGCCAAAAGTCAAACAGCTTAACTAGCAGAGCTAGAATCCGAACCTGAGCAGGGTTGATTCTTGAGCTTGTTTATGCTCATAACCATTAAGTATCTATAAAAAGCCCTGGATATAGTCATTCTTACAAAGCACCTGGAGGTGACTTTGTATCCATGAAGTTTCCTTCAGCTTTACTATCTTAAGACTTACTTTTTCAAATCTCCTCACCTACAAGGCTTTCTGATGGGACTGTTTATTATGGAAGTAGGGGAGAAATCTCATGAACATTTATGTCCATAAAGCTAGAGGTACTAGTTTAAAAATATTTAAAACAAGTATTCCAATAAAGCTTTATATTAAGATGGATAGTATTAGGGTCACAGTGTGTATCTTCAGATTTTTCACTCTCAATTTCCAACAGTATTAGACTATTCCAATGGAAATTTAAAAGTATGAATTCCAGTGAACCGTTGAAATACATAGGATTCTAGAGAGATTTCCCTCCATTCTAAGATGGAGATGGTCTATTAAATATGTTTTGGGGTAGAGAATATGGTATATTCCACAAGAATCTGATGGTAATTCTACTGGTAATGAATTAATAATCAGAACTTTTTTTCTCCTCATCTTTTTGACCTACACAGAATTCATCATTACTTCCCTATTTGTTTAGGAAATAAAATATGAGAATAGTGATGGCTTAAGAGGGTATGAAATAACTACTTTCATTTCCTTTTAGTAAATTCCAAATAGGTGCTCTATGGCTATTAACAGAGATAATATCAGCTTCTTTCTAAATACTCTGATGCTCATAAACATTGTTTTAAAAAAAATGTAAAGCCCTACTTCTATAGGAAAAATAATTTTTAATTCAGCTTTCTAATGAATATCAAAAGTGGTCCCTAAGGTCGCATCCAGCTTTAATACTTGTTCTAATTCAGTATGGAAAAGAATGACAATAAACTCAAAACAATTTTAGGCAAACATTGTCAACATTCAGCATAAAATGGAGCAAATAAAATACCTTAGCCAAAGAAAGAAAGACTTTGGGCTTTCGTTGTTCTTCTTTATCTAACTCCTTTAGATGGTAGGTTAGGTTGTTTATTTGAGATTGTTTCCTGAGGAAGGCCTGTATTGCTATAAACTTCCCTCTCAGAACCACTCTAGCTGCATAGCATAAACTCTGAAGTGTTCTGTTTCCACTTTCATCTGTCTCAAGGTATTTTCTGATTTCTTCTTTGATTTTTTTCATTGACCCATTGTTTATTTTGTAGCATGTTGTTTAGTCTCCACATGTCTGTGACTTTCCCATTTTTCTTTTTGTAATTGATTTCCAGTTTCATACAGTTGTGATTGGAAGATGCTTGATATAATTTCTATCCTGTTAAATTTGGTGACACTTGTTTTCTGGCCTAGTATGTGATCCATCCTGGAGAATGTTCCATGTACACTTGAAAAGAATGTGTATTCTGCTGGGTTTGGTTGGAGTGTGTTGTAGCTATCTATTAAGTCCACCTGGTCTATTATGCCATTTAAGACCACTGTTGCCTTAATGATTTTCTGTCTGGATGATCTGTTCATTGATGTAAGTGGGGTGCTCACATCCCCTACTATAATTGTATTATTGTCAGTTTCTCCCTTTTAACATTTTCTCTCTTTTAACATTTGCTTGATATATTTAGATTCTCCTGTACTGGGTGCATGTATGTCAGTGAGTATAATACCTCTTCTTGTATTGATCCCTTTATCCTTACCTAATGCCCATCTTTGTCTTTTCTTATAGCCTTTGTTTTAAAGTCTACTTTATCTGATATGAGTATTGCTACTCCAGCTTTCTTGTCTTTTCCATTTGCATGAAATATCTTTTTCCATCCCCTCACTTTCAGGCTGTATGTGTCTTTAGCTGTGAAGTAAGTCTCCTGTAGGTAGTATATAGATGGATCTTGGATTTTTTAATACAATCAATGTTTTTTGATGTATTTTTTCCAATGACATTTAAAGTGATTATTGATAGGTACTCTTATTGCCATTTTGTTATTGGTTTTCTGGTGTTTTTGTTTTCCTCTCTGTTCCTTTTTTCTTGTGGTTTGATGATTTTCTTTAGTGGAATATTTGTGTTCCTTTCTTTTTAGTTTTTGTGTATCTATTGTAGGTTTTTTTATTTGTGATTACCATGGGGTTCATGTATGTTGACGTATTATCTACTTGTTTTAACCTGATAGTCATTTAAGTTCAAACACATTCTAAAATAATCTACATTTTTTCTTCTTTCCCCCACATTTTGTGTTTTTGATGTCCTATTTCACAAGTTCATATTTATCCCTTAACTGTTTATTTTAGTTATAGTTGATTTTTACAATTTTTGTTCTTTAGACTTCATACTGTCTTATTTAAGTCATTGATCCACAGCCTTTACTGTATATTTTCCTTTATTAGTTGTATGTTTCCTAGCCTTTTCTTTTCTACTAAGAGAAGGCTCTTTAACATGTTTTAGGGTCAAGTTAGTATTGATGAGCTCTTTTAGTTCTTGCTTGTCTGAGAAGTTCTTTATCTCTCCTTCAATTCTGAATGAAAACCTTGCTAGGTAGAGTAACCTAGGTTGTAGGTTTTTCCCTCTCAGCACTTTTAATATATCATGCCATTCTGTTCTGGCCTGCAAAGTTTCTGTAGAAAAATCAGCTGATCGCCTTATGGGGGTTTCCTTGTACGTGACACTTTTTTTTTTCCTTGCTGCCTTTAGAAGTCTCTCTATCTTTAACTTTTGCCATTTTAATGTGGTATGTTTTGGTGTGGGTCTCTTTGGTTTCATCTTGTTTGGGACTCTCTATGGTTCCTGCACCTAGTTATCTGTTTCCTTCTTCAGGTTTGGGAAATTTTCAGTCATAATGTCCACAAATACCTTTTTGGCCCGTTTCCCTCTCTCTTCTCCTCTGGAACCAGTATAATACAAATGTTAGTATGCTTGATGTCCTACAGTTTCTTTTTGATTAGTGATTTTCATTATTCTATCTTCTAGAACACTTATGCATTCTTTTGTATTATCTAGTCTGTTAATTCCTTCTAGAGTGTTTTTCATTTCAGTTATTGTATTCTTAAGCTCTGACTGGTACTTTTTATATTTTCTAGTTCCTTGTCAAAATTCTCACTGTGTTCATCTATTCTTTTCCCAAGTTCAATTAGCTTTTTTATTACTACTACTTTGAACTCTTTATCTGGTAAGTTATTTATCTGTTTCATTAGTTGATTTTTTCAGGTTTTTTTTCTTGTTCTTTTGTTTGAAACAAATTCCTCTTTCTTCTCATTTTGTTTAACTTTCTCTGTCTCTATGAAATTAGGTGAATACTTACCTATCCCAGTCTTGAAGCAGTGTCCTTGTGTGGGAGTATTCCTATTCAAGTATGTGTGTTCTCAGTGGCTTTGGTGGGAGAGCTGGATCTGAACAGAGCATGCGTCATATCTTCCCCCAGGGTGTGTTGGCAGCTATCACCTTGGTGAGAGGTAGGGCTGGAGGCAGAGGCCTAGAGCCAGAGCCAGGTGTAAACTAAGTTTCTCCTATGTTCAGTAGCTATCACCACCCTATTTGTGGTAGGGTCAGGTCCATACTGCTGGAGCAGAAGCCCTGAGGGTCAGATATGAGCTGGTTCTGTTCCTCTAAGTATGCACTCTCCCCTCTCCTAGCCACGGTATCTTCACCCCAGAGGGGAGTAGTGATGCAGCAAGAGGGATTTGGAGCAGGCACCTGGTGCAGCTAGGGCACACACTGGGATGGCTCCAGCATGTCAGTCAGAGCTTCAGACAGCTCCTGATCTGTTGCCCTCTGTGAGTGCCAGCAATAAACATCCTTGCCGCATTTAACTGCAGTGCTGGGTCTGAGCTGGCTCCATCCCCTGCAAGTGCACACTTGCCTCGGCAACATTAGCCTTCATCCTAGTTGGTAATTGCACCAGAGTTAGAGGTGAGGCTGGGGTGTTCACTATTGTCAGAGCCCTGGGCAGTTTTAATCTGCTTCCTCTGCCTTGTTTTGGGAGTAAGCAAGAGTGTGTCCATTTCTTCATGGGTGGAGTCTCGGTTTCTTACAGCCCTCCTGTCAGTCAGTGGTTTTCAAACCAACTAAGAGGACTGGTCTTCCCAGTGCTGGCTGGGGTGCCCAATATGTGGTTCAAACCCCTCACTCCCCAGGGAGGATCTGCAAGCCCATGATATCTCCTTCCTCTTCTCTTCCCTTCCTAGGGATGTGAGTCCTGATTGCTTCTCCTCCCTTCCTTCCTGACTCCCTGTGGATCTTTCTTTACAGCCTTGGTTGCCGAAGAGTCTTTCTGTCAGTCTCCAGTTTGTTTTCAGTGAGAATTTATTTTCATGTAGATGCACTTTTGATGTGTTTTTGGGGGGAGGTGAGCTCAGCGTCCGTCCTCCTACTCCACAATCTTGATCTCCTCCCCACCCACATCTTATTTGTGACATGGCATAACTTAGGTGTGAGGGTACGGATAGTAGAAAAAAGTTTACTATTCTCTAGTGACAAAAAATCTCTTTGATGAGACTGGATTTGTTAAACTACTCTTTCATGATGTTTCATAAATAGTGAGAATGGGGGAGGGAGCAAGTTGTAACTATCGTGTTCTAGGTTGGATGGTAACTGCACTGGCATTTAGTGTTGAGTGAAAAGTGAATTCTTTCGGTTACCTCTAAAGTATATTCCAAATATGTCTGCATCCTTCCTTTAACTGCCATTTCCCCAGATAAAGCCTTCATTATATCTCATCAGGACTACTACAATAACCTCCTGTCCAGTCTCCTTGCTTCTACTCTTTTCTGTCCTCTAATCCATTACCTATCATAGCCAGAATGATATTTTAAAAATATGTACATTATTCTACTCCCCTAATTAAAACCATTTGGAATGAAATCCAAACTCCTATCATAGCCTTTGTGGTACCCATCCTCCAAGATGGCCCCCAACGATCCCGGCTTCCTAATACACCTGTGTAGTTCCCTTCCAATTGTACCAAGGTTGATCTGTGTGGCCAATAGCCCCTACATCAGAAATGATGGTATACTACTTTCAAAATTAGGTTATAAAAGACTGCAGCTTCTATTTTAGGTGTTCTCTCCCTTTAATACTCTCTTCCTCACTCTCTTGGATCTTTCACTTTGAAGGAAACAATACCATGTTACAAGCAGCCCTGTGGAGAAACTTACATGGAGAAGAACTCTGGAAAGCAGCCATTGTGGAACTGAGGCCTGCCAGGATCCACAAAAGTGATCTGGGAAGTTTCAAGATTCTCTCCAGTTAAGCTCTGAGATGACTATAACCCTGGTTCAACACCTTGACTGCAACCTCATGAGGGCCCCTGAGCCAGAACCACTAGCTAAGCCATTCCCAGATTCCTGACTCAGAGAAAATGTATGTTTGTAGTCATAAACTGTTATGTTTTGGGGTAATTTGTTATACAGCAATAGATAATTAATAGATAATTAATGCAGCCCATAAAGGTCCTGATAACTTGATCCTTGTCTATTTCTCCAATCTCAATTTATATTACTCTCTTCCTGCTTATTATGCTGGCCTTCTTTTAACTCCTCCAAAGGGCCAAACTTTCCCTACCACCCTTGTACCTGCTGTTCCCTCTGCCTAGAATACCCATCTCCCTAATATCTGCATGGCTAGTTGTTTTTCATTCTTCATTGATTTATTTCCCCCCGACTATACCTACCTAACATATATCCCATATTTCACTTCACCGTATTTTCTTCACAGCATTAAGCACAATTTGTCATTTCTCCCTACACACATTAGAATGAAAGCATCAAAAAGCAGGGACTGTACCCATCATATTCTTCACTGTATCCCCTTTATTTATTCAGAGAATGGCACAGAGTGGGACTTAAATGAACACTTGTTGAATGAATAAATAATTAAAACATCTTTTCAAAACCAAATCAAAACAAAACAAACATAAGACTCACTTCAGATATTAGTTATGGTAACAGAGGCCAGATATTCTTACAGTGAACATTGAATATAAAGGTTACCTTTGTTGGTGGAAATGCAATTTTATAATGATAACCAGGAGAGAGCGTCCAGAATACCTACTTGATTTTGGCCACGATAAACAGATCATTGAACAGGAAAAGATGTCGCTCCTGCCTCTGCAGACCTCTTTTCAGTTCTACCCGGCCATCAATTAGCAGAGTTCTATTGGAGCACAAAAATGATGACAGAAATGCACATGTGTCCACGCTAGCAGAAGGACTTTCCCTGTAACAGATCAAACACCACAGATCTTTAGTCAAATGATAAAATATAGGATTGAGTTTGTACAAAAAATTATAGGTTAAATTTGGTCAAGAAATATAAAGCTCTATAATTTTTTTAATGCAATGGCATAGTTTTCTAACAGGTCCCTCAGTCTGTCTCCACATGGTGGTCCTTAATATTTTATTATAAAATTTTTTAAACAAAAAGCAAAATTAAAAGTTTTATAATAAACATATGTATATCCCAAACTAGATTCTACCATTAAAATTTTACTGTACTTGCTTTATCAGATAACTATCTAACTCTCTCTCAATTAACCCATTCTATTTTTGACATTTCAGTAAAATCTGCATACATTTCCCCCTAAATACTTCAGCATGCATATCATGTACAGTGAAATGCACAATTCTTAGGTGTATATTTTCTGAGTTTTGACAAACGTATTCACTTGTGTAATTTAAACCCTTATCAAGATATAGAACATTATCATCACTCCAAAAAATTTCCTTTTATCCCTTTTCAGTTGTTATAGTAATTAGACGAAGACAGCCTCTATGTATTGGCTCAAGTTGTTTATCTCTTTGTTGCAGGCTGAGATCCATTAGCTCCAAAGTCTGCTGGAACTTAATATACCCAATTATTTAAAAAATAACCCAAAACAAGCAGATTTTTAACCATTTTATAGCTTGCCTGCTTTGTATACTCCACAAAACTACACCCAACACCTGCTAGCCAATGATAAGACAGAGGCTTGTGGTTATAAGACCCAAGTCACTACTACCTTTGGAGTTCTCTGACCCAGACTCCCCACCGTGCTACTGAGCAACATCATTTAGACATGTAATCTCCAGAGCCACCCACTCCAATCTCCTTCCCCTCAGGAATTCCTTTGCCCTCCTCCTTTTTAGGATAGTGGTCCTTTGGCCATAAACCTCTAGATTGTCTCATGCTGTAAGGGACTTCCTTTCTTATGCAAACCTGTCCAAGGGTCATATTTTTTTCATTGATCAGTCCCCAAGTCCCTCAAATTCCTTACAACAGTCAATCCCTACTCCATCAACCCCAAGGCAACCATTATTATGATTTTTCTTCCCACTGAAGATTAGTTTTGCCTATTCTAGAATTTCATATTAACAAAACCTTAGTATGTACTCTTTTCGTGTAAGATATTTCTTACTCAGCATGTTTTTGTTATGTTTATTAGTAACCCATTCCTTTATACTGATGAACAGTATTCCACTGTATAAATATATCAGTTTGCTTATTCATTCTCCTACTGATGGACACGTGGGCTCTCTCCAGTTTTTAGCTACTATGAATAAAACTGCTATTAAACTTCTGTTGATCTTTTTTATGACCTATGTTTACATTTTTCTTGGAGAAATATCTCACAGTGGAACTGCTGGGTCACAGAATAGGTGTTATGTTTATTTTTAGAAAAAAAATACCAGTAAGTTTTCCAAAGTGGTTGTACCAATTTATATTTTCAACAATAGTGCAGGATAATTCTAGTTACTTTACAACCATGTCAACATTTGCATTATCAATCTTCTAAATTTTGGCCATTCTAGTGTATATATAGTAGCGTCTCATTAAGATTTTAATGTGCATTTCTCTGATGACTAATAACGTTGAACACTCATGTTCTTATTGGTTATTTGTATATATTAATTTGTGAACTGTCTCCAAATATTTTGCCTACTTAAAAATATTGTGTTATGTATCTTTTTATTATTGAGTTGTAGGGATTTTTTATATATCCTGTATCTATCTCCTGATATACATATATATACACACATATGCACATACATACCTATACAATATACATATATATATACACATATATATATCCTCTGTCAAATGTTTTGCAAATATTTTCTCCCAGTCTGTGATTTGCCTGTACATTTTCTTAAAACGTAAAAAGTTTAAAATTTTGATGAATTCTAATTTATCATTTTTAAAATGGTATTTGTTTTCTGTGTCCTTTCTAAGAAATCTTTGCCTACCCCCAAGTCATGAAGATACTCTCCTGTTTTCCACTAAAACCTGTATGATTTTAGTTTTTACATCTAAGTCTATGATCTATCTTAAATTAATTTTGGTTTATGGTATAAGGTAGGCACTAAGCTTCATTTTGTTTTTCTATATGAATACCATATTGTTCCAGCACCATATGCACAAAAGGTTTTCCTTTCCTCAGTGGATTGCTTTGGTACCTTTGTTGAAAATCACATGACTGTAAGACCATGGGTCTATTTCTAGGCTGTCTATTCTGTTTCACTGATCCTTTTAAGAATTAATCTATGCCAGAACCACATTGCCTTATTATTCTATCTTTACAGTAAATCATGAAATTAGGTAGTATAAATCTACCAACTTTTCTTTTTTTTAAATTGCCTTGGATAATCTAAGTCTCCTGTATTCACATACACATTTTTGAGATTAACGAAGATGAAGAACACAGTAGAGAAAACACATTGTGGCTGGGGAAGAAGAGATGAGTGCAGCTTCAAATATACTGAGTGTGGAATTACCAGGGGACTAGGTGACATGGGGAGATAAGGCAGGCAGCCAGCACTTAAAAGAGATGTCATATTTGTTATCATACAAAGACAGATGCATAAATAATACTATGGGAATGACTAGAACTGCCCAAAGGGGCAAAGAATAAGAAAAAAGGCAGAAACACATCCCTGAAAAAAATGTAATCTGAAGGGGTGAAGAAAGGAGGAGAATCTGTGAACAAGATGGAGAGTAGTGAATAAAGCAGCAGAAAAAGAAGAATAAAAAGCAGTGGTGGTCTGTAGTACTGAAACTGGTGAAGGGGATAACAAGTTGAAGACTGAGAAGATGTCTGGGAAAAAAGTCATCAGTTGTTCATTAAGACCTTCAACAAAACAGTTCCAGGAAAATGGTGAGGGCAGAACTCAAATGGTCTAGGGTTTGAGATGAGGAGTGAAAAGAATAGTGAAGAATTAAAGGCAGTAAATCTGGTTATTTTTCAACAGCTTAACACTAGAAAGTGACTTTAAGAGGAAAGGGAGGAAGAAGAGAGAAACAATACCTAAGCCCTGAAGGTAGGTACCATCTCTCATTTTACAGATTTGGAAGCTGATGTTCATAGCAGTTAAAACACACTGCTGTTAAGTGAAGGGGACTTACAAGTTAAGTATGTTCAAAACACTTACTTTAAAAAATTCCATGTAGCCTTTCAAAAGGAAAAGAACTTCATTCATACCAACTCAGATTCCTCCTCCACCCATGGCAGTTGAGCTCAGTAGTTTAGGACTTGATGGGGGTAGGGGAGGGTGTGGGCTAATCTAAGACTTTTTCCTAAGTAGTGTGACATGGTGAGTTATTTTGGCTGCCTCAGTTTCCTCATTGTAAAGTAAGGCAGTTGGAGTAGAAGGTCTTTAAATTCCTTTTATAATTTGTATACGTGACTAACTATACTAACATGTACTCAAAAGGTGGAATTAAGATTACTGATGAGAGAGGTTGGGCCAAGACAGCAGAGGAGAAAGACCTTGAGCTCACCTCCTCTCACAAACATACCAAAATCACAACTATATGCAGAATAACCCTCACTGAAAAAGACCAGAACCTATCAGAAAAGATCTTCTACAACTAAGGACATAAAGAAGGAACCACAATGAGATAGGTAGGAGGGGTGGACTCGTGATATTGTCAAGTCCCATACCCTAGGGTGGGTGACCCACAAATGGAAGAATAATTACATTGCAGAGGTCCTCCCACTGGAGTGAGAGCTCTGAGCCCCACATCAGGTTCCCCAGCCCAGGGGTCTTGTACCAGGAAGAAAAGCCCCCAGAGCATTTGACTCTGAAGGCAGCAGAGCTTAATTTCGGGAGCCCCACAGGACTGGAGGGAAATAGAGACTTCGCTCTTAAAGGGTGCACCCAAAATCTCACATGTACCAGGACCCAGGGCAAAAGCAGTAATTTGATAGAAGCCTGGGACAGACCTATCTGCTGGTCTTGGAGAGTCCCCCAGACAGGCAAGGGGTGGGTGGCTGTGGCTCACCCTGGGGAAATAGACACTGGCGGCAACCATTCTTGGAAGCTTCTTCTACTACGTGGAAGCTGGTGCTTGCAGGTGACATTGTGGGATGCTCCCTCTGGCTCATTAGTGCCAAGACATAGCCCCAACAGCCTGTAGGTGCCAGTGTTGGGATGCCTCATGCCAAGCAACTAACTGGGTGGGGACAAAGTTCCACCCATTAGCAGACAGGCTGCCTGAAGACCTCCTGAGTCCACACCCACCTCTAGACATGCCTCTAGACATGGCCCTGCCCACCAGAAGGCCCTGGACACAGCTCCATTCACCATTGGGCAGGCACCATCTCTGGAAACCCCTGGGTTCCCCACTGCCCTACAGGAAGCCTGCACTAGCCTCTAGACCAGTCTTATCCACCAGGGGGCAGACAAGAAAACCACTATCCTGCAGCCTACGGTACCCGGCCGGCTCACAGCAGGCCAGACCTTGCTGTGAGACCAGCTGGGCCTCAGCCCTGCCCACTAGCAGGCTGACACAAGCTCTGAGACACCCTGGACCCCATACCCAACTGTATCAGGAAACCCTCCCCCAACCAGTGACCTGACACGAACTCTGGGATCCCTGGGCTCTGCAACCAGCTTCCAGGACCCAGCTCTGCCTGGCAATAGTCCAGCATGAACCCCAGGACCTGGCTTCACCCAGTGGGTGAGCAATAGCCCTGGAGTCCTCTGGACCCTGACTCTGCAAACCAGTGAGATAGCAGAAGCCCCGGGGCCCCCTGGGGTTCCACAGTCAGCCACGTTGTGACCCAGTCCCAACAACCAGTGGCTGACAGCCTCTGCACAAGGTAAAACCCTGGGCCATCCAAGCCTCCAGACCATCTACATAGTCAGCCTGCCACAACAGAAGGATACATGCAGCCCTCATAGGGGAACTTCTAGAGCATATAGATTGGGTGATGAGAGGGGACTGTGCTACTGGAACACGTAGGACATACCCTACAAAAGGCAACTTCTCCAAGGTTAGGAATCATAACCAATCTACCAGATACATAAAAATAGAGCAACTTAGGCAAAATGAGGTGACAGAGGAAAATGTTCCAGACAAAGGAACAAGATAAAAACCGCAGGAGAAGAATTAAGTGAAGTGAAGATAGGAAATCTACATGAGAAGAAGTTTAGGGTAGTGACTGTAAAGGTGATCAAAGAACTTGGGAATAGAATGGATGCACAGAGTGAGAAGTCAGAAATTTTTAACAAAGAGTTAGAAAATTTAAAGAACACCCAAACAGAAATGAAGAATACAATAACTGAAATGAAAAATACATTAGAAGGAATCAACAGTAGACTAAATAATACAGAAGAATGAATCAGCAAGATAGTAGCCAGGGTAGTGGAAATCACTGATGCTGAACAGCAAAAAGAATGAAAAGGAATAAGGAGAGTTTGAGAGCTCTAGGACAACATCTAGTGCACCAATATTCCCAATACAGGGATCCCAGAAGGACAAGAGAGAGTGAAAGGGGCAGAGAACATATTTGAAGACACGAAAACTGAAAACTTCCCTAAGTTGAGAAAAGAAACAGTCTCATACAGAATCAACCCAAAGAGGACAACCCCAAAACACACTGTGATTAAAATGCCTAAAAATAAAGATAGAATACTTATGAAAAGCAGCAAGGGAAAAGCAACAACTTACCTACAAAGGAACTCTCAGAAGGCAATCAGCTGACTTTTCAGCAGAAAATCTGCAGGCCAGAAGGAAATGACATGATATATTTTCAATGATGAAAGAGAAAAACCTACAACCACGAAATCTCTACCCAGCAAGGCTTTCCTTCAGATTTGGAGGAGAGATCAAAAGTTTTACAGAGAAGGAAGAGGTAAGAGTTCAGCACCACAAAACCAACATAATAAAAAATGTTAAAGTGATTTCTCTAAACAGAAAAGGCCACAACTAGAAATATGAAAATTATGAAAGGAAAAATCTCATTGGTAATGGCAAATATACAGTAAAGATAGTAGGCCAACCACATATAAAGCTAGTAGGAAGGTTAAAGGACAAAAGTAGTAAAATCATCTATATACACAGCAAGTAGTTAAGGGATACACAAAAGGATGTAAAATATGATGTCACAAACAGTAAACATGGGGGGCAGGTAAAAATACAGGGTTGTTAAACTGCTTTCAAACTTAAGAGATCAGCAACTTTAAATAATTGTGTATACACACACACGGCTACATAAAAGCCTCATGGTAACAATAAACCAACAACCTATAATAGATATACACAAAAAAAGAAAAAGGAATCCAAACATAACACTAAAGACAGTCATCAAATCACAAGAGAAGAGAATAAAAGAAGAAAGAAAAAAAAGACCTACAATAACAACCCCAAAACAAGTAACAAAATGGCAATAAGAACATACATATTAATAATTACCTTAAATGTACATGGACTAAATTCTACCATCAAAACACAGTAACTGAATGGACACAAAAAACAGACCTAAATATGTTCTGCCTACTAGAGACTTGCTTCAGATCTGAAGACACACACAGACTGAAAGTGAGGGTATGAAAAAAGATATTCCATGCAAATCAAAAGAAACTAATATAAGCATTTCTATCTTATATCAGACAAAAGAGATTATATAGTAAAGACTGTTAAAGAAGGACACTACATAATGATGAAAGGATCAATCCAAGAAGATAGAACAATTATAAATATATATGCACCCAACATTGGAGCACCTAAGTACATAGCAAATGTTAATGGGCATAAAGGGAGAAATCCACAGTAACACAATAATAATAGGGGGCTTTGACACACCACTTATATCAATGGACAAATCACCCAGAAAGAAAATCAATAAGGAAACACTAGCCTTAAATGACACATTAGAGCAGAAGAACTTAATTGATGCATGTAAAGCATTCTATCTGAAAGCAGCAGAATACATGTTTTTTTCAAGTGCACACAGAATGTTCTCCAGGATAAATCACATGCTAGGCTACAAAACAACGCTTGGTAAATTTAAGAAAATTGAAATCAGATCAAGCATCTTTTCTGATCACAATGCTATGAGACTGAAACCAACTACAAGAAAAAAAATGCAAAAATCATAAACATGTGGAGGCTAAACAATACACTACTAAACAACCAATGGATCACTGAAGAAATCAAAGAGGAAATCAAAAAATACCTAGAGACAAATGAAAACAAAAGCACAATGATCCAAAAACTGATGGTACTCAGCAAAAGCAGTTATAAAAGGGAATTTTATAGCAATACAAACTTACCTCAGGAAACAAGAAAAATCTCAAATAAACCATCTAACCTTACACCTAAAGGAACTAGAGCAAGAACAAACAAAGCCCAAAGTTAGTAGAAGGAAAGAAATTATAAAGATCAGAGTAGAAATAAATAAAATAGAGATTAAAAAAAATAGAAAAGTTCAAGGAAGCTAAAAGCTGGTTCCTGGAAAACATAAACAAAATTGATAAACATTTAGTCAGACACTCAAGAAAAAAAGGGAGAGGGCCCAAATCACTAAAATCAGAAATGAAAAAGGAGAAGTTACAACTGACACCACAAAAATTCAAAGGATCACAAAAGACTACTACAAACAACTATATGCCAAAAATGCACAACCTGGAAGAAATGGACAAATTCTTAGAAAGGTAAATCTCCCAAGACTGAACTAAGAAGAAACAGAAAATTTGAACACACCAGCTACCAGTAATTAAATTAAATCAATAACTTAAGAACTCCCAACAAACAAAAGTCCAGTACCATATGGCTTCACAGGTGAATTCTACCAAACATTTAGAGAAAAGTTGACACCTATTGTTCTCAAAATATTCCAAAAAATGGCAGGAGAAGGAATATTCCTGGGCTCATTCTATGAGGTCAGCATCACCTTGATACCAAAACCAGACAAAGATGTCACACGAAAAAGGAAAATTACAGACCACTATCACTGATGAATACAGATGCAAAAACCCTCAACAAAATATCAGCAAAATAAATCCAACAACATATTAAAAGTATCATACACCAGGAACAAATGGGATTTATCCCAGGGATGCAAGTAATTTTCATTATCTGTAAATCAATCAATGTGATATACCACATTAACAAACTGAAGAATAAAAACCATATGATCATCTCAATAGATGCTTTTGACAAAAAGCGTTTGACAAGATTCAGCATCCATTTATGACAAAACTCCCCAGAAAGTGGGCATAGAGGGAATAAACCTCAACGTAAGAAAGCCCACATATGACAAACCCACAGCTAACCCCATACTGGATGGTGAAAAGCTGAAAGTATTTCCTCTAAGATCAGGAATGAGTCAGGGATGCCCACTCTTGCCACTTTTATTCAACACAGTATTGGAAGTCCTGGCCACAGCAATCAGAGAAGAAAAAGAAATAAAAGGAAGTCAAACTGGAAAGGAAGAAGTAAAACTCTCATTGTTTGCAGATGACATGATACTATACATAGAAAATCCTAAAGATGCCACCAGAAAACTACTAGAACTAATCAATGAATTTGGTAAGATTGCAGGATACAAAATGAATGCACAGAAATCTCTGGCATTCCTATACACTAACAATGAAAAATCAGAAAAAGAAATTAAGGAAACAATCCAATTTACCATCATAGCAAAAAGAATAAAATATCTAGGAATAAACCTACCTCAGGAGGCAAAGGACCTGTACTCTGAAAACTGTAAGACACTGATGAAAGAAATTAAAGATGACACAGATGGAAAGATATATCACGTTCTTAGATTGAAAGAATCAATATTGTTAAAATGACCATGCTTCCCAAGGCAATCCATAGATTCAATGCAATCCCCATCAAAACACCAAGGACATTTTTCACAGAACTAGAAAAAATAATTTTAAAATTTGTATGGAAACACAAAAGGCTTTGTATAGCCAAAACAATCTTGAGAAAAAAGAAGAAAGCTGGAGGAATCATGATCCCTGACTTCAGATTATCCTACAAAGCCACAGTAATCAAAACAGTATGATACTGGCACAAAAAGATACACATAGGTAAATGGAACTGGAGAGACCAGATTAATTAATTATTAATTAATAATATATTGGTCAATAATAATGTATTTGGTCAATTAATCCATTACAAAGGAAGCAAGAATATACAATGAAGAAAAGACAGTCTCTTCAATAAGTTGTGCTAGGAAAACTGGACAGCTACATGTAGAAGAATGAAATTAGAACATTCTCTAACACCAATAAACAAAATAAATTTAAAATGGATTAAAGACCTAAATGTAAGATTGGAAACCATAAAACTCCTAGAAGAAAACATAAGCAGAACTCTTTTTGACATAAATTGTAGCAATAATTTTTTGGATCCATCTCCTAAAGCAAACAAAATAGAAGCAAAAATAAGCAAATGGGACCTAATTAAACTTAAAATCTTTTGCACAGCAAAGGACACTACTGACAAAACAAAAAGACAGCCTACTGAATGGGAGAGAATATTCGCAAATGATATGACTGATAAGGGGTTTAATATCCAATATATATAAACAGCTCATACATCAGAAAACAAATAACCTGATTTAAAAATGGTCAGAAGACCTGAACAGACATTTCTCCAAAGAGGACACACAAATGGCCAAAAGGCACATGAAAAGATGCTCAACATTGCTAATCATCAGGTAAATGCAAATCAAAACCACAATGAGATATCACCTCACACCTGTCAGAATGGCTATCATCAATAAGAACACAAGTAACAAATGTTGGTGAGGACGTGGAGAAAAGGGAATCCTCATATACCATTAGTAGGAATGTAAATTGGTGCGGCCACTGTAGAAAACATTATGGAGGTTTCTCAAAAAGCTAAAAATAGAACTACCATTTGACCAAGGAATTCTACTCCTGGGTATATATCCAAAAACAAAGAAAAACACTAATTCGAAAGATACATGCACCCCAATGTTCACAGCAGCATTATTTACAATAGCCAAGATATGAAAGCAACCTAAGTGTCCATCAACAGATGAATGGAGAAAGAAGATGTGGTATATATATATATCTATATATATATACATACATATATATATACATACATACATACAATGGAATACTATTCAGCCATAAAAAAAGAATGAAATTTTGCCATCTGCAACAACATTGAATGACTTGAAGGGTATTATGTAAATTGAAATAAATCAGACAGAGAAAGACAAATACTGTATGATATCACTTCTATGCAGAATCTAAAAACTACAGGAAACTAGTGAATATAATTAAAAAGAAGCATACTCGCAGATACAAAGAACAAACTAGTGGTTACCAGTGGGGAGAGGGAAGGTGAGAATGGCAACATAGGGGTAGGGAATTAAGAGGTACATGATATTACGTATAAAATATGATATAAGGATATACTGTAAAACAAAGGAATATAGCCAATATTTTATAATAACTGTAAGTGGAAAATAACCTTTAAAAATTATGAATCACTATATTGTACACCTGTAACTTACATAATATTATACATCAACTATGCATCAATAGAAAATTAAAAAGAAAATGATAAGATTACTGATGAGAGGGAAATTCTGTGAAAACAACCCTATCCTAAAGTATAGTTTATAAAGGCAAGGATAAGCATACATGAAAGTGGCCTCAGGGAAACAAGCCAGTGTAAAATCCAAGCAACAGTAATAACAATAATGACAAGAACTATGAGATATTTCTTGTATTAGTCTAATTTTTAAAGGAGCTCAAAGAACAAGAATTTGTCAGGGTCTCCATCAAAGTATAGGGTATAAGAGACCATGCTCTGTCATCCCAAGTATCCGGTTCACATGGCAGCTGCAATAAATGGAGATTCTGGCTTATCTATGTTTCTTGGATTTGAATAGTATGGGTCTCAGTGTCTGATCTCTCCTGGGTATACTAAAGGGCTGAGAACCACACACTATCTTGATAACTCTCTGAGGTAATATCTGAGTAATCAGCCATCCTTTCCTCTATTACAGTTGTTCTTAAAGTGTGGTTTCCCCACAAGTGGCATCAGCAACAACTAGGAACTTCTTAAAAATGCAGAGTCTCAGGGCCACCTCAGACTTACTGAATCAGAAACTTTGGAGGGTTGCCTGAGCATTTTGTATTTTAACAAGCCACTCAGATGATTCTAATGCATGCTGAAGTTTGAAAACTACTGTTCTCTTCCAACTCTCTAAGACTGGTTCTAACATTCTAAAATTCTATAACTGTGTTTTTAAACTAAGTATAAATAGCATTTATTTCTACTTAAGGTAAAGTGAAATTTTAAGATCTGTTCCATCATTTCCTGTGTTTTTTGAGGTATAGTTACCATTCCAAATAAGTGAATTCTGTTATGCTCACTAATTACTAATTAAGCACATACTATATATAATTTGCAGCGATGAAGAAGTGAATAACAAGGCAAATAAATCAACTGAAGTCCTTTGAAATAAAAGGGAAATGGAGTTACTATGTTAATATTATAGATTGGAATTAAACAGAAAGACCCAGATTCACCATCACACAGAAAAATCCTTCCTATTTCAAAATCTTCTGGGGTGGGGGAATAGGAGGAGGCATAATAGCATCTTGTATTACGTAGTGATTTTCAAATTTATAGAAAACAAGAATAAAATTTAACTTACTCTTGTGAAAACGGAGCAAGGACAAGGCTAGCAAGCAATGAATGAATGAAGAAATGGCTTACAGCATTTTACATAGCTCTAGTTTCTTAACTGCCTGGCAGGAAATTTTTGCAAGGGGAAAATCATTTTTTGCATTTTGGCTTTACATATTCAATGAATAACTGCTTTCTGATGACAATGATAAACCATTAGATAGTAGTATCATTTAAACCAGGGATCCTCAAACTTACTCAGAGGGTCTGAGAGTAAGTAGTTTAGGTTTTGTTGATCTCTGTTGTCAAATATTCAACTAGCCATTGTATGGCAAAATTAGCCATAGATAATACCTAAAGAAACAGGTGTGGCTATGATCCAAAAAAACCTTATTTATAAAAACCGGCAGCCACTCTGGGCCATAGTTTGCTGACCCTAGTTGAAACAATATTACTTCTAAAACATTTAAATGCTTATAAATAAAGACTAATCTGAAGTAATTAGGGAGTTAAAAAGAATTTTGTTTGTTTGTTTGTTTGTTTGGGGTTAGCATAGACTAAAGGTTAATTAGGTTATATCAAAAATGGTTTGTGTTTTGAAGCAATTCCAAAGGATTTTAGTACATAATAATTCATTTTCCATCTCACAATAACACTTTCAAATAAATAGATTTGATGATGGTGTGGGGGATAACTCACAATGAAGTTAAAAATCTTGCTTTTTCAGTGTAGATTTATCAATGTACATGTCTACAGTCTTATCATTTTAAAGGTCTACATATAAGTAAGGCAAGAGACGTCTCGTGATTTTAGCAAGCTAAGCATTGGTTAAAAAAAAACCAACATTCTGACAGCATCCTACAGAAAAATAAACATCTCAGTACTCACATAATTTAAAAAGAAAAAGATCTTTTGTAGAAGGAAACAAAAACACAAACAACCTTTGTTTTTTTAAAACTACAATCTTAATCAGTGTTTCCTACTTAAAAATGTATTTCTCAATTATGTGACTCTGAATTGTTTATTTTTATCCCGAGTGCAATGTAGATGTGTTTATTTTAGTCTCTTTGAGTATGGAAATGGGAAGGAGGGCAAGATGTAACCTTCTATTTAGCCTCTTAATATAGCTTGATTAGGTTTTACAAGTTATAATTAACAAAGCTCTAAAATGATCTAACAAATACAATCAGAGTCTAAGAATTAACCTGCTGCCTGCATCTTATGTATTAACATTCCATTTTCAAATAGGTTTGTGAAGCCACTTCAGAAAGGCAAAAAGGAGTTTTAGGACCTTAATCATTTTTCACTAAAACTAGATAATAGCTTTCATGAAACTGGGCCACAGTAGTATCTCTTAATATTTATTACTAAGGAGATTTGTTAAAGATGGCGGAGTAGAAGGATGTGTGCTCACTCCCTCTTGCAAGACCACTGGAATCACAACTAACTGCTGAACGATCATCAACAGAAAGACACTGGAACTCACCAAAAAAGATACCCAGATCCAAAGACAAAGGAGAAGCTGCAGTGAGACAGTAGGAGGGGTGCAATCACAATAAAATCAAATCTCATAACCGCTGGGTGGGTGACTCATAAACTGGAGAACAATTATACCACAGAAGTCCACCCACTGGAGTGAAGGTTCTGAGCCTCACATCAGGCTTCCCAACCTGGAGGTCTGGCAATGGGAGGAGGAATTCATAGAGAATCAGACTTTGAAGGCTAGCGGGATTTGATTGCAGGACTTTGACAGGACTGGGGGAAACAGAGACTCTACTCTTGGAGGGCACACAAAAAGTAGTGTGCACATCAGGACCCCGGGGAAGGAGCAGTGATGCCACAGGAGACTGAACCAGACCTACCTGCTAGTGTTGGAGGGTTTTCTTCACTGGAGGGGGTGGCTGTGGCTCACCGTGGGGACAAAGACACTAGCAGCAGAAGTTCTGGGAAGTACTCCTTGGCTTGAGCCCTCCCAGAGTCCATCATTAGCCCCACCAAAGAGCCTGTAGCCTCCAGTGCTGGGTCACCTCAGGCCAAACAACCAACAGGGAGGGAACTCAGCCCCACCCATCAGCAGACAAGCAGATTAAAGTTTTACAGAGCTCTGCCTACCAGAGTAACACCCAGCTCTACCCACCACCAGTCCCTCCCATCAGGAAGCATGCAAAGCCTCTTAGATAGCCTCATCCACGAGAGGGAAGACAGCAGAAGCAAGAATAACTACAATCCTGCAGCCTGTGGAACGAAAACAACATTCACAGAAAGAGAGGCAAAATGAAAAGGCAGAGGGCTACGTACCATATGAAGGAACAAAACACCAGAAAAACAATTAAATGAAGTGGAGATAGGCAACCTTCCAGAAAAAGGATTCAGAATACTGATAGTGAAGATGATCCAGGACCTCGGAAAAAGAATGGAGGCAAAGATTGAGAAGATGTGAGAAATGTTTAACAAAGGCCTAGAACAATTAAAGAAAAAACACCTAGAATAATTAAAGAGCAAACAAACAGAGATGAACAATACAATAAATAAAATCAAAAATACACTAGAAGGAATCAATACCAGAATAACTGAGGCAGAAGAACGGATGAGTGAACTGGAAGACAGAATGGAGGAATTCACTGCCGCCGAATGGAATAAAGAAAAAAAGAATGAAAAGAAATGAAGACAGCCTATGAGACCTCTGGGACAACATTAAACACACCAACATTTGCATTACAGGGGTCCCAGAAGGAGAAGAGAGAGAGAAAGGACCTGAGAAAATATTTGAAGAGATTATAGTCGAAAACTTCCCTAACATGGGAAAGGGAATAGCCACTGAAGCCAGGAAGTGCAGAGAGTCCCAGGCAGGATAAATCCAAGGAGAAACAGGTCGAGACATATAGTAATCAAACTGACAAAAATTAAAGACAGAGAAAAATTACTAAAAGAAACAAGGGAAAAATGACAAATAACATACAAGGGAACTCCCATAAAGTTAATAGCTGATTTCTCAGCAGAAACTCTACAAGCCAAAATAGAGTGGCACGATATATTTAAAGTGATGAAAGGGAAGAACCTACAACAAAATTACTCTACCCAGCAAGGATCTCATTCAGATTCGATGGAGACATCAAAAGCTTTACAGACAAGTAAAAGCTAAGAGAATTCAGCACCACCAAACCAGCTCTACAACAAATGCTAAAGGAACTTTTCTAAGTGGGAAACACAAGAGAAGAAAAGGATCTACAAAAACAAACCCAAAACAACTAAGAAAATGGTCATAGGAACATACATATCAATAATTACCTTAAATGCAAATGGACCAAATGCTCCAACCAGAAGAAACAGGCTCGCTGAATGGATACAAAAACATGACCCATATATATGCTGTCTACAAGAGACCCACTTCAGACCTAGGGACACATACAGACTGAAGGTGAGGGGATGGAAAAAGGTATTCCATGCAAATGGAAATCAAAAGAAAGCTGGAATAGCAATACTCATATCAGATAAAATAGACTTTAAAATAAAGAATGTTACAAGAGATAAGGAAGGAAACTTACATAATGATCAAGGAATCGATCCAAGAAGAAGATATAACAATTATAAATATATAGGCACCCAACAAAGGAGCACCTGAATACATAAGGCAAACACTAACAGCTATAAAAAAGGAAATCGACAGTAATACAATAATAGTGGGGAACTTTGACACCTTACTTTCATCAATGGACAGATCATCCAGACAGAAAATTAATAAGGAAACACAAGCTTTAAATGACACAACAGACCAGATAGACTTAATTGATATTTATAGGACATTCTAACCGAAAACAGCAGATTACACTTTCTTCTCAAGTGCACACCAAGCATTCTCCAGGATAGATCACATCTTGGGTCACAAATAAAGCCTCAGTGAATTACAGAAAACTGAAATCATATCAAGCATCTTTTCCGACCATGCTGAAATTAGAAATAAATTACAGGGAAAAAACACAAACCATGGAGGCTAAACAACACATTACTAAATAACCAAGAGATCACTGAAGAAATCAAAGAGAAAATCAAAAAATACCTAGAGACAAATGACAAGAAAAACACGATGAACCAAAACCTATGGGATGCAGCAAAAGCAGTTCTAAGAGGGAAGTGTATAGCAATACAATCCTATCTCAAGAAACAAGAAAAATCTCAAATAAACAATCTAACCTTATACCTAAAGGAAGTAGAGAAAGAAAAACAAAATCCAAGGTTAGTAGAAGGAAAGAAATCATAACCAGAGCAGAAATAAATGAAATAGAAAAAAGTAAACAATAGCAATGATCAATAAAACTAAAAGCTGGTTCTTTGAAAAGATAAACAAAATTGATAAACCTGTAGTCACTCACCAAGAAAAAGAGGGAGAGGACTCAAATCATAAACTTAGAAGTGAAAAAGGAGAAGTTACAATGGACACTGCAGAAATACAAAGCATCCTAAGAGACTACTACACGCAACTCTAGGCCAATAAAATGGACAACCTGGAAGAAATGGACAAGTTCTTAGAAAGGTATAATCTTCCAAGACTAAACCAGGAAGAAATAGAAAAGATGAACAGAACAATCACAAGTAATGAAATTGAAACTGTGATTAAAAATTTTCAAACAAACAAAAGTCCAGGACTGCATGGCTTCACAGGTGAATTTTATCAAACATTCAGAGAAGAGTTAACACCTATCCTTCTCAAACTCTTCCAAAAAATTGCAGAGGAAGGAACACTCCTCAACTCATTCTACGAGGCCATCATCACCCTGATACCAAAACCAGACAAAGATATCACACAAAGAAGAAAATTACAGACCGATATCACTGATGTATGTATATGCAAAAATCCTCAACAAAATACTAGCAAACAGAATCCAGCAACACATTAAAAGGATCATACACCATTATCAAGTGGGATTTATCCCAGGGATGCAAGGATTCTTCAATATATGCAAATAAAACAATGTGATAAGCCATATTAACAAACTGAAGAATAAAAAACATATGATCATCTCAATAGATGCAGAAAAAGCTTTTGACAAAATTCAACACCCATTTATGATAAAAACTCTCCAGAAAGTGGGCATAGAGGGAACCTCCCTCAAATAATAAAGGCCATATATAACAAACCCACAGCAAACATCATTCTCAATGGTGAAAACCTGAAAGCATTTCCTCTAAGATCAGAAACAAGACAAGGATGTCCTCTCTCACCACTCTACTTCAACATGGTTTTGGAAGTCCTAGCCACGGCAATCAGAGAAGAGAAAGAAATAAAAGGAATACAAATTGGAAAAGAAGAAGTAAAACTGTCACTGTTTGCAGATGACATACTATACATATAGAATGCTAAGATGACACCAGAAAACTACTAGAGGTAATCAATGAATTTGGTAAAGTTGCAGGATACAAAATTAATACACAGAAATCTCTTGCATTCCTATACACTAGCAACGAAAGATCAGAAACAGAAATTAAGGAAACAATCCCATTCACCATTGCAACAAAAAGAATAAAATACCTAGGAAAAAACCTACCTAAGGAGGCAAAAGACCTGTACTTAGAAAACTATAAGACACTGATGAAAGATATCAAAGATGACACAAACAGATGGAGAGATATACCATGCTCTTAGACTGGAAGAATCAATATTGTGAAAATGACTATACTACCCAAAGCAATCTACAGATTCAATGCAATCCCTATCAAATTACCAATGGCATTTTTTACAGAACTAGAACAAAAAATCTTAAAATTTGTATGGAGACACAAAAGACCCTGAATAGCCAAAACAATCTTGAGGGAAAAAAATGGAGCTGGAGGAATCAGACACCCTGACTTTAGACTATACTACAAAGCTACAGTAATCAAGACAATATGGTACTGGCATAAAAACAGAAATATACATCAATGGAACAGGATAGAAAGCCTAGAGATAAACCCATGCACCTGTGGCCAACTAATCTATGATGAAGGAGGCAAGGATATACAATGGAGAAAAGACAGTCTCTTCAATAAATGGTGCTGGGAAAACTGGACAACTACATGTAAAAGAATGAAAATAGAACATTCCCTAACACCATACACAAAAATAAACTCAAAATGGATTAAAGACTTAAATGTGAGGCCAAACAATATAAAACTCTTAGAGGAAAACATAGGAAGAACACTCTTTGACATAAATCACAGCAAGATCTTTTTTGACCCACCTCCTAGAGTAATGCAAATTCAAACAGAAGTAAACAAATGGGGCCTAATTAAACTTAAAAGCTTTTGCACAGCAGAGGAAACTATAAACAAGGTGAAAAGACAACCCTCAGAATGGGAGAAAATATTTGCAAATGAATCAACAGACAAAGGATTAATCTCCAAAATATATAAACAGCTCATGTAGCTAAATATAAAAAAAAAAAACAACCCGATCAAAAAAATGGGCAGAAGACCTAAACAGACATTTCTCCAAAGAAGACATACAGATGGCCAAGAGGCACATGAAAAGCTGCTCAACATCACTAATCATTAGAGAAATGCAAATCAAAACTACAATGAGGTATCACCTCACACCAGTTAGAATACCCATCATCAGAAAATCTATAAACAACAAATGCTGGAGAGAGTGTGGAGAAAAGGGAACCGTCTTGCACTGTTGGTGGGAATGTAAATTGATACAGCCACTATGGAGAACAGTATGGAGGTTCCTTAAAAAACTAAAAATAGAACTACCATATGACTCAGTAATCCTACTACTGGGCATATACCCAGAGAAAACCATAATTCAAAAAGACACATGCACCCCAATGTTCACTTCAGCACTCTTTACAATAGCCAGGTCATGGAAGCAACCTAAATGCCCATCAACAGAGCAATGTATAAGGAAGATGTGGTACATATATACAGTGGACTATTACTCAGCCATAAAAAGGAACAAAATCGGGTCATTTGTAGAGACGTGGATGGACCTATAGAGTGTCATACAGAGTGAAGTAAGTCAGAAAGAGAAAAACAAATATCATATATTAACGCATATGTGGAATCCAGAAAAACGGTACAGATGAACCAGTTTGCAAGGCAGAAATAGAGACACAGATGTAAAGAACAAACGTATGGACATGAAGGGGGACCCAGGGTGTGGTGGTGGTGGTGGTTGGAGGAATTGGGAGATTGGGATTGACATATATACACTAATATGTATAAGATAGATAACTAATAAGAACCTGCTGCATAGAAAAATAAAATAAAATAAAGTCTTAAAAAATATTTATTACTAAGGCTCATTGTAAAAGTGAGTCAACTTTTAGGTACAGTTTTAGAGGTAGTGTTGCTTGATCTTAAATTACAAAAGAAAATAAACTAAAATTCAGAATGATTCTTGGAAATGTCTATGTTTATAAGTGGTAATCAATTAGTGATTATCATCACAAGTACTAGATTGGATCTTGATAACCTCAAAGCCTAGCACGTGGTCACTGCTCATTCCAAATACCATCTCTTCCATGAAAATTTTCTCTCAATTGAATCCTTGATTGGTATCTCATATATCTGGCACTTACATCCTACCTCGTACCTCTTAAATATCTTCATTTGACATATATTGAGTATATGATCACCATATAATAAATTAGTTATTTGTAGTAGTGATAAGGGTTGCCTTTGCTGGGTGGTTGCCACGCACCAGGCATTGGAGATAGATGTGGTCCCTAGCCTCAAGGAGCTAGCAATGTGATAGGGGAATCAGACAGTAAACACAGTGATAAACCAGTGAGGCAAGTGCAATAAAAAAATGTAGCATATTGAGGGCACAGGGAGGAACATAAATAGGAGGTCCTATCTGAGACTGAATTGGTTAGGAAAGTTTCTTGGAGGAATTGAAGTCTTAAAGGATGGACAGAACAATGAAGGCTGAAGGGCATTCTCTACAGAAAGAAGAGCATGCCAAACATAATATGCATGGTGTGCTTCAGGAACTGTGGAAGTTCAGAAATGCTGGAGTGACGAAGGCCTGAAGAAGAGCAGAAGCGGACGAGGAAGGGGCCATATTAGATATGTTTTTCCTAGCACATTTAGCCTTTATCTGAAAGCAATAAAAGATTTTAAGCGGGACACTGTGTTTTGCAATATGTTGAAGAGACTAGAGGAGGACAAGCTTAGAGGAAGGGAGATCTTTAGGAATTTATTGCAGTAATCTAAGTCAAGAAGTGTCATGGACCTGAGCTGGCAGTGAGAAAAGGATAGAAAATATAGGAAAAAACATATTCAAGAGATATTAAAAATAAAGATTGTTAAAATTTGCAAATTGATTAGCTGTGGGGGTGGGTAGATGGCGATAGAATTGACTAAGAAAAGGAATACAGATGTACTGCCCAGCCTTTATTTACTTACTTATTTTTAATTTATTTTTCATTCAACAAATGCCTGGTGAGCCTCTATATGTGTTGGTTTGGCATCATGCTAAATGGTGAACTTATGAGATAAACAATTTAGATTTATCCTCTTCCTAACCTTTATGGAATCATGAGTCTAGTTCTACTGTCAGCTATCTGCTTGACATCACCCATCATTGTTGCTCTGTTCAATCTGTAACAGAGGTTGAAAACCATAGCCCACAGTCATGTTTTATTTGGCCCACAAAGAGGTTTCAAAAACATGATTTTGATTGTTCAGTTCACCACATTCCCTCTCTTGCTAATTCATTACTGTTTTCTGCACCTCCCAGGGACCTGAAAGCATTTAAGTTGGTGATTCTTGTCCTAGTGTTACTCTTTTTTTAAATAAAAAAAGCTTAATTTTAAGTTATTTTTTTTAATTATGGTAAAATACACATAAAATTTTATCATTTTAACCATTTTAAAATGCATAATTCAGTGGCATTTAGTATATTCACAATGTTGTACAACTATCACGACGACCTAGTTCCTGAATATTTTCATCATCCCAAAGGAAAAGCTGTACTTATTAAACAGTCACTCCACACTCCACACTCCATCCAGTCTCTGGCAACTAGTAACCTCTTCCTGTTTCTATGGATTTGCCTATTCTGAATATTTTATACCATATAATATGTGGCCTTTCATGTCTGGTTTCTTTCACTTAGCATAATGTTTTCAAGGTTCATCAATATTGTAGTATGAATTAGTACTTCATTCCTTTTTATTGATGAATAATATTCCATTGTATGAATATACCACATTTGTTTATCCATTCATTAGTTGATGGACATTTGGGCTGTTTCCACTTTATGGCTATAGTGAATAGTGCTATTATAAAACTTCATGTGCATATTTTTGTTTGAACATCTGTTGTTTTTCTTTTGAGTATATACCCATGAGTGGAATTGTTGGATCATATGGTAATTCTATGTTTAAGTTATTGAGGAACCACCGAACAGTTTTCCACAGTGGCTGTATTATTTTACAATCCCACCAGCAATGTATAAAGGTCCTATTGTTACTTTTGATTCCTCCTTCTTTTGTTCCCCACATATAATCACATCTTATATTTAAGGGCATTCTAACTAAAAAAGATAATCTCCTTAGTCTAGATCCTCAAAAACTCTCCTATAGTTTGTAATAAATTCCTTAACTGGATTTGCTACTTCCTTGCTCTCACTTCTTCAATCTATACTACTTCCTTCCTTCTTCTATCATATTAATCTTCCTGATGTATATTATCAATGCATGCCATGTACACTGTCTAAAGAGTAAGCCCAACTCATTAACCTAGCATTCAAGTTCCAGCATCTATTGTACCCTACCTGGTTATGATGCTATATCAGGTTAGAAATCTCTATATTGCCTGTGTAAAAGGTAACCCTGGTGAGTCTTAGAGAATAAATTTGTGCAGAAGTAATTTAGAACAAAAAGAAATAACTACTGAAATGAAGCTACAAAATCCACTACCAAGGAAATTCCCTGGTGGTTCAGTGGTTAGGACTCTGCACTTGCACTGCTGGGGGCACAGGTTTGATCCCTGGTCATGGAACTAAGAGCCCACAAGCTGTGTGACCAGAAACACAAAACAAAACACTACCAACATCAAAATTCTATCTTATTCAACAATACCAATCTGTCCATTAAATATTCATGACTATCTCAAACATCCCAGACATTAAAAGCACATTTTCAGGAAATCTAGTCTAAACCAAGTATCTGTCTTACTGATGGGATAAAACATGAAAAAGTGCTATTACATTTCAATAGTCATCATCTAGGTAAAATCACATCCAAATTACCAAAAAAAAATTGTATATGATGTGGCTGTACACAATATGTGCTATTATTTCCACTTCCAAATTACCATCGACGATTAAATGACACATCACATAGTTCATATTATACACTCTGAATTCTGACTTGCTATTAAAACAGAATTTAGTGATAGTGATAATACCAGGATCAAAATGAACTAAGCTAGGATAAGGGCTTATAGGATACATCAATGAATGGTTGGATAAACAAAGTGAGTGAGGCTAAGAAATATACAAAGAAGAACTTTTAAATTATCATCAAAATTAGAACAGGCAGCATAAGTGATATAGTGAGAACAACAATTTTATATCAATGATGCTAATATTTAAAGAGCAAGGAAAACGTAAACATTAAATAAGCAAACACAGAATAGCTATATGGAGGGGAAGAGTGAAACACAGAGGACACTACCATAAGTCCCCTACATATGAACCTTCAAGTTGCAAACTTTCAAAGACGCAAAACTGTATTCGCATGTCCAATCACGTAAGTTAATTCACACGTCCGGCGCATACTGTCACATGTGAAGTGGTTGTGCTTTTGTGTACTTTGTACAGTACTGGATAGAGTACGGCATCTTTATTTCAAGCCCAGGATGTCCGGAAGCAAGCATAAAAGCAGTGGTGATGTAGGTGGTACTGCTAATAAGCGCCAAGTGATAACAATGGAAACAAAAGTGAAAACAGTTGAGAAAGTGGAGTGAGGTGAAAAGATGGTAGATGTCATTCATTCTTATAACATGCATCATTCAACCACTGGCATGATTCTACAGAACAAGGACAAGATCGTGGAACATGTGAAGTCTGCTTTGCTGATGATGTCGACAATAATATCGAAGAAGCATGGAAAAGTCATGGAGGAAATGGAGAAACTTCTCAGTGTGCGGATGCAGGATCAACATCAGTGTCGAGTCCCACTCAACTTAATGCTGATTCAAAAGAAAGCTAAAAGTCTTTATTAAGACTTGAAGAAGAAACATGGCAAAGAATCGGATGGTACATATTTTAATGCCAGCCATGGCTGGTTTCATCAGTTCAAGGCTAGAGCCAAACTGCAAAATGTAAAAGTAAGTGACGAGGCAGCAAGTGCAGATATGGTAGCTGCCCCCAAATTTCCTGAAACGCTTCGAGAAATTATTGATGAAGGCATGTATTTACGACCTAGTTTTTAATGAGGATGAGACAGGACTGTACTGGAAGAGAATGCCACACCAAAGTTACATCAGTAAGGAGAAAAAGTTGATGCCAGGCTATAAAGCAGCAAAGGATAGGCTAACTCTGTTGTTTGGTGGCAATGCTTCCAGCGATATGAAGCTGAAGCCTCTCTTAGTTTATCATTCATGGAACCCAAGAACCCTTAAAAACATAGGCAAGACTCTCTTCCTGTTGTGTGGAAGAGTACCCCAAAGCCTGGGTTACACAGGCCATTTTCCAGGATTGGTTTCTCCACCACTTTATCCCTGAGGTAGAGAAATACTGCTTGGAGAAGGACATCCCATTCAACATTCTTTTGCTGCTCGACAATGCTCTGGGCCACCCCCCATTCATGGGCGACTTTCAACCCAACGTCAAAGTAGTACATCTGCCACCAAATACTATGTCGCTCATCCAACCTATGGACCAGGGAGTTATAGCAACTTTCAAGAAATATTATTTATGTCACACTTTTCGTCAGGCACTAAAGGCAAGTGACGAGTCAGGAATAATCTTGCAACAATTTTGGAAAGACTGTGACATCTATAAGGCCATAAAAAACACTGACTTTGCTTGGCGTGAGCTTACGGCCATCACCATGAATGGGGTTTGGAAGAACCTTTGCCAGCAGTTTGTTCATGATTTTCGTGGATTTGAGAAGGTGGATGAGGAGTCCAAAGAAGTCTTCACTAACTTAGTGACCCTCAGTGAGAAGCTGGAGCTAGAGCTGCAAGAGGACAACTTCACTGAACTCCTTGCTGTGTAACACAAGGAGCTTACTAATGAAGACTTGATGGAATTGGAGGCCCAGAGAAAGGATGAAGAGAGACATGAGGAAGAAGAAGTAACTGAAGAACCGAAGAGATTCATGACACAGGAAATGGCAAGGGGATTTTCTTTATTTAAGGAGGCACTATTAGTTTTTGAAGCACAGGACCTGAACGTAGAACAGTACACAAAGGCTGCAGCAGCTGTTCAGAACACAATCCAGTGCTACTGTATCATCTATGATATGATGAGAAAAAAAGAGCTACTACCCAGACATCACTGGATCGTTTTTTCAAGACGGTAGATAGAACTGAATCCAGCAAGGAACCAGAACCTGTGCCATCAATGTCAGGCATGAGTGAAACTGCAGCTTGCACTCTGTCTCTTATTGCTGACGATCCTTCAGCTCTAACATCTCCTACCTCCTCTCCCTCCTCCAGTCAGTAACTCTTCTTGCCTGTTCACTCCATACCAGCCCCTGGATGCCAGTTGTTGTACTATGCTACTGTACTTTTCAAGGTACTGTACTGTAAGATTAAAAGTATTTTCTTTATTTTTTGTGTTTTATGTACTGTTTGTGTGAAAAGTATTATAAACCTATTACAGTACCGTCATGTATAGCAGATTGTGTTAGCTGGGTACTTAGGCTAACTTTGTTGGACTTACGTACAAATTGGACTTATAAACACGCTGTCGGAATGGAACTTGTTCGTATGTGGGGGACTTACTGTAATGAACAGTTACAGTAACAGAGCAAGATCCATACACAAAGGGATATTATCTCCGAAGAAGTGAGTAAACTACATAACTTCTTCATAGCCCCGACACAGAAGTTGCTCAACAACATCTATTAGGAATTCACTTAGTACAAAACACTTGTCGAGACATTGTAAGAAAGGAGAGAACAAGGTCTTATGAGCACTGTCTCTGAGAACTTAAAAATACATACAAATTATATACAATAAGGTAATTCACTTAGAGAAAAACCTGAGCTTTAGAACTTGAAACGTTCCAGTGAAAATGACACCTCCTCAAGAATAGCTCTATTTCATTATGAAAGAATGAGTAGGAACAGACAGATCCCAACTAAGCATGGAGAAGCCTCCAAACCAATTTAGTCACTTGTGCAGCTTGTTGACTTAAAAATATTGTTTATCTTAATTATCAACTAAGTAAAATTGGTTTGGTTCATCTTCTTGAATCAGATAAGGATGCCAAATATATTTAACCTACTCAAGGAAACTTATGTGTAGTGATTACAATGTGATATGGTTATATGTTAGTTTGTTTACTGATTCAACAGTGAACCAGGTCACCAATATACCAACTTGGTACTCCTGTAGTTTGAGTAGTTTGGTTCAGGTAATAATTATATAATGGTATACTGGAGGGAACAAAAGGAGCATACCTGATTAAAGGTAGTTCTATCTATAGTTTTTGGATCTGCTGAAGTTAAAAAATATTATTTCGTAACTTCTAATTAAGAAATATACTTATGAATTATAAAGTCCTCAAGGCCGTATACTCAAGGTAGTGACTTAAGTTATCCACTACCTACAGCTCACTTACAACAAAATGTCAATATTAAAGCTGATGCATAAATGAGTTGACTCAATTAGTTGATTCATAAGTAACAGAGAAGACTTAGCATTGATAGGAAACTTTATAGCTGACCCTTGAACAACATGGGTTTGAACTGTGGTGGTCCAATAATACACTGATTTTTCTCAATAGTAAACACTACAGTACTACACGACCCATGGTTGAATCCTTTAATGCAGAGGAACCACCAATATGGAGGGCCAACCATAAATTATATGTAGATTTTCAACTGCATGGAAGGTCAGTGCCCTTTAAGCCCCCTACCTTGTTCAAGGCTCAACTGTGCAATTTTACCAAACTACCTACATAATACATTTCAGAGCAAGGAAGAACAACATAATATTTACTTTAAGACATTAAAAAAATAATAATCATAGTGATGAGTTGGTTGAAGTCTCAAAAAACTCAGAGGCTTTGAAATACATTCTTAAGAACCTTCTTGGTTTTGATAAATTTACTTCAATTTAAATCATTTGGGAAATAAAAGAGAAAATAAATTTTTTAGTGGATGATAAATATAAAGTTGAATATTAAAGGAGTATTTTAATCCAATGTGTTGTCTTCCTATATTGAGATGGATAAACTATTTGAAGAAGTTTAACTTTTACTTTTTAAATCCCAATCATAGTCCATATTTACAAATAATTTGCTCAGTCACTTACATACAAATGATTGCCAACAATGCATTCAAGGCACTGGGGATATAGCAGTCAATGAAGTAGCCAGGGGCCATGCAAAGAATTTCATCTTTTTTATTCTGAGTGAGATAAGAAGAGGCGGTGGTGGTTTGGACAGAGAAGTGACAGGATCTATATGGTGAACAGAATGGAAGGAGGCAAAAGTTGAAGCATGTAATAAATACTTGCTTAAAGAAAATTTTAAGGAAAATCACAGTACTGAGTTGACTAAAATTCCTTAAGTAAAATCTTTTTGAAATATACTAAGGAGAGAAATAATGGTGGTTTGGTAGCTGTGGAGGTGGTAAGAAATAGTTCTATTCTGGATATATTTCAAGGTAGAACTTAATAGGATTTGATGATAGACTGATTTCTGGCATGAGTAATGGGGGTAGGGGTGGAGATAAGAAAATCTGTTTTAGACATACAAATTTCAAATAACAATTAGACATAAAATGGAGATGTTAAAGCTATGAATGAGATTGGGTCATGTAGGGAGTTAGTATAGAGAACAGGTTCAAACACTGTGCCCCGGGACACCTCAACATTTAGAAGTTGGGAAAGGAGAAACCTAGCTGTCAGTAAATAGAGCTAAGAAGCCCTGGGAAGAATGGAGAGATAGGGGTTATCCAACATCACAAAGGTCAAGGAAGATGATTTGACCATTGGGCTTGGCATTACGGCAGTCGCCAGTGACCCTGTTAAGAAGAATTCTGCTGGGTATTCGTGAAGAAATGATTCCAATTTGGTTTACATCAAATTTTAGGTAATTGATGATTCTGCAAGAATCATCATATAACTTGTCTAAAACCATATACAATTTTTGGGAAAAAACTGTTAAAAAGATACCAAATAAAATTGGAAACATATCCAAAGAAGTGCTAATAAAATGGTCTTAGCCATTATTTGGCAGAGGTACTACAAAGTTCTAACAGTATTCTCTCACTATAACAGATAAAAACTAGACTGAATAGAACATAAAAGCTATCATAATTAGAGCAGATATTTTCATATATTCCAGAAAATTCTCCCCACAGTGCTAATAAAGTACCTTCTCTCTGAGGATGCAAAGTATGTTTTCTTATGCTAAGCAGCAGTATTTTTTATCGAACATGGCAGCTTTTCATAAAATGAACGTTGAAGTCAAGAATCAGTTAATATGTTATAGGGAAAAGATGTCGGAACACTTTCTTTGACAGCCAGTCTATTTCAGTTTTCAAAAAGAGTATGTTTTAAATAGAAAATATGAACAGACCAATCACAAGCACTGAAATTGACACTGTGATTAAAGATCTTCCAACAAACAGAAGCCCAGGACCAGATGGCTTCACAGGCGAATTCTATCAAATGTTTAGAGAAGAGCTAACACCTATCCTTCACAAACTCTTCCAAAATATAGCAGAGGGAGGAACACTCCCAAATTCCTTCTACGAGGCCACTATCACCTTGATACCAAAACCAGACAAGGATGTCACAAAGAAAGAAAACTATAGGCCAATATCACTGATGAACACAGATGCATAAATCCTCGACAAAATACTAGCAAACAGAATCCAACAGCACATTAAAAGGATCATACACCATGATCAAGTGGGGTTTATTCCAGGAATGCAAGGATTCTTCAACATACGCAAATCTAACAATGTAATAAACCATATTAACAAATTGAAGGAGAAAAACCATATGATCTTCTCAATAGATGCAGAGAAAGCTTTTGACAAAATTCAACACCCATTTATGATAAAAACCCTGCAGAAAGTAGGCATAGAGGGAAATTTCCTCAACATAATAAAGGCCATATATGACAAGCCCACAGCCAACATCATCTTCAATGGTGAAAAACTGAAAGCATTTCCACTAAGATCAGGAACAAGACAAGGTTGCTCACTCTCACCACTGTTATTCAACATAGTTTTGGAAACCTTAGCCACAGCAATCAGAGATGAAAAGGAAATAAAAGGAATCCAAATTGGAAAAGAAGAAGTAAAGCTGTCACTGTTTGCAGATGACATGATACTATACATAGAGAATCCTAAAGATGCTACCAGAAAACTACTAGAGCTAATCAATGAATTTGGTAAAGGAGCAGGATACAAAATTAATGCACAGAAATCTCTGGCATTCATATATACTAATGATGAAAAATCGGAAATGGAAATCAAGAAAACACTCCCATTTACCATTGCAACAAAAGAATAAAATACCTAGGAATAAACCTACCTAAGGAGATAAAAGACCTGTATGCAGAAAATTATAAGACACTGATGAAAGAAATTAAAGATGATACAAATAGATGGAGATCTTATACCATGTTCTTGGATTGGAAGAATCAACATTGTGAAAATGACTCTACTACCCAAAGCAATCTATAGATTCAATGCAATCCCTATCAAACTACCACTGGCATTTTTCACAGAACTAGAACAAAAAATTTCACAATTTGTATGGAAACACAAAAGACCCCGAATACCAAAAGCAATCTTGAGAACGAAAAAAGGAGCTGGAGGCATCAGGCTCCCTGACTTCAGACTATACTACAAAGCTACAGTAATCAAGACAGTATGGTACTGGCACAAAAACAGAAAGATAGATCAATAGAACTGGATAGAAAGCCCAGAAATAAATCCACACACATATGGTCACCTTATCTTTGATAAAGGTGGCAGGAATGTACAGTGGAGAAAGGACAGCCTCTTCAATAAGTGGTGCTAGGAAAACTGGACAGATACATGTAAAAGTATGAGATTAGATCACTCCTTAACACCATACACAAAAATAAGCTCAAAATGGATGAAAGACCTAAATGTAAGGCCAGAAACTATCAAACTGTTAGAGGAAAACATAGGCAGAGCACTCTATGACATAAATCACAGCAAGATCCTTTCTGACCCACCTCCTAGAGAAATGGAAATAAAAAGTAAAATAAACAAATGGGACCTAATGAAACTTAAAAGCTTTTGCACAGCAAAGGAAACCATAAACAAGACCAAAAGACAACCCTCAGAATGGGAGAAAATATTTGCAAATGAAGCAACTGACAAAGGATTAATCTCCAGAATTTACAAGCAGCTCATGCAGCTCAATAACAAAAAAACAAAAAATCCAATCCAAAAATGGGCAGAAGACCTAAATAAACATTTCTCCAAAGAAGATATACAGACTGCCAACAAACACATGAAAGAATGCTCAACATCATTAATCATTAGAGAAATGCAGATCAAAACTACAATGAGATATCATCTCACACCAGTCAGAATGGCCATCATCAAAAAATCTAGAAACAATAAATGCTGGAGAGGGTGTGGAGAAAAGGGAACACTCTTGCACTGCTGGTGGAAATGTGAATTGGTTCAGCCACTATGGAGAACAATATGGAGGTTCCTTAAAAAACTACAAATAGAACTACCATATGACCCAGCAATCCCACTACTGGGCATATACCCTGAGAAAACAAAAATCCAAAAAGAGTCATGTACCAAAATGTTCATTGCAGCTCTATTTACAATACCCCGGAGATGCAAACAACCTAAGTGCCCATCATCGGATGAATGGATAAAGAAGATGTGGCATATATATACAATGGAATATTACTCAGCCATAAAAAGAAACGAAATTGAGCTATTTGTAATGAGGTGGATAGACCTAGAGTCTGTCATACAGAGTGAAGTAAGTCAGAAAGAAAAAGACAAATACCGTATGCTAACACATATATATGGAATTTAAGAAGAAAAAAAAATGTCATGAAGAACCCAGGGGTAAGACAGGAATAAAGACACAGACCTACTGGAGAACGGACTTGAGGATATGGGGAGGGGGAAGGGTGAGCTGTGACAGGGCGAGAGAGAGTCATGGACATATACACACTAACAAACGTAAGATAGATAGCTAGTGGGAAGCAGCCGCATGGCACAGGGATATCGGCTGGGTGCTTTGTGACCGCCTGGAGGGGTGGGATAGGGAGGGTGGGAGGGAGGGAGACGCAAGAGGGAAGAGATATGGGAACATATGTATAACTGATTCACTTTGTTATAAAGCAGAAACTAACACACCATTGTAAAGCAATTATACCCCAATAAAGATGTTAAAAAAAAAAACTATGAAAAACATTAAAAAAGTACATTGTAGGGTTTCCCTGGTGGCACAGTGGTTGAGAGTCCACCTGCCGATGCAGGGGACAGGGGTTCGGGCCCTGGTCCTGGAAGATCCCACATGCCGCGGAGCGGCTAGGCCCGTGAGCCATTGCCGCTGAGCCTGCGCGTCCGGAGCCTGTGCTCCGCAATGGGAGAGGCTACAACAGTGAGAGGCCCGCGAACCGCAAAAAAGAAAAAAAAAAAAAAGTACATTGTACATGAAAGCCTTGAATAAACTACCAAAAAGCCCAACATGCTTTTTGTTCCAATCTCTGTGACTGAACAACCATCCTGTCTACCAAACTCAGTCATATATGTACATATATATGACTAAATCCTTGATAATAGGATCTAGCAGTTGTTATGGACACCAGTAATTAAGATTCCACACAAAGGAATATGCTCTTAGGTCCCATACCACAACACAAAATGCTTTATAAATAAGTAAATCTCTGCTGTCAATCGCAATATTCTCATTTGTCTCTTTTTGATAAAAGTGTCCCAAATTCACTTTTTGATAAAAGTGCCACAAATTCTGAGCTTTCCAGATAACCTGGTTGTTTGTCTTACTGTGCTAAAATGTACTAATTGTAGGTAGAATAATAACAATAACACTTAAAAATGCTGCAGTTTGTTTTAGATAGGGCTGACTTAATATACCTCAAGTGCTTCAAGAAAGCCTATGCTGGGATATTTAATCCTGACATTAACTTTTTTTTTTTTCAATTTTATTTTTATTTTTGGCTGTGTTGGGTCTTTGTTGCTGTGCGTGGGCTTTCTCTAGTTGTGGTGAGCGTAGGCTACTCTTCATTGGGGTGCGTGGGCTTCTCACTGTGGTGGCTTCTCTTGTGGAGCATGGGCTCTGGGCACACGGGCTTCAGTAGTTGCGGCACACGGCTTAGTAGTTGTGGCTTGCGGGCTTCAGAGCGTAGGCTCAGCAGTTGTGGTGCACGGGGCTTAGTTGCTCTGTGGCATGTGGGATCTTCCCAGACCAGGGATCGAACCCACATCCCCTGCACTGGCAGGAGGATTCTTAAGCACTGTGCCACCAGGGAAGTCCCCTGACGTTAACTCTTGAAAGCATGAAAATCTAATACACTTTCCAATTTCAAACAAAAGTTAACCCAAGCCTTAAAATACAAGCTTTATACGGAACATATACAATACATACTGTCAACAAATGTTGTGATACAGATTTTTAAGTTGTTAAGAGAAACAATTTTTATAGTTACTGCTGTATAAGAAATTGTCTAATTTCCAACTATTAATACTTTTAACCTGGGACTGTCATCACTGGTGCAAATACCTGAATGAAATATAACACTCTTTTTACCCTGTAAAACTTTGGCACCTGTCACTGAAACAAAAAACAAACAAAACAAACACAAAAAATCCTTTAAGTTGACCAGGCACCATTGGTTGGCATCTAGATGTATTGAAAGTAGTGAAATTGGATGTAAAAATGATACACTATAAGGCCCCAAGTGGTATGTATCATAGAGAAGAGGTATAACTCAAATGTTAAGGGAATTTAGGAGTCAGAAGGTGTCCTTCAAAACAAGTAGGTGGTGAAGTGGGAAGAAAAGGGTGGACAAGGAGGAAGAGAGGAGATCTGAAAAACCTTCACAGAGGAGTCAGCATTTGATCTGAGTTTTTCAGAGAGTTAGGTTTAGGACAAAAGAGAAAAACTTCAGCATAAAAAGATCAGGTGACTTGCTAACGGTCACAAAATTACTTATTAAAAGTCAGGCCTGGAACAATGGTTTCCTGATGCAAAAAAGCAAGTAGGCTTTGGATTAGGCATTACATTTTGGACAGAAGTGGCAGTTTTGCAGTGCTTTTCATCTAGTTTTTCTCATAGTACATGATCTTTGTCTATTTTTTCTGGTTGAAATTGGTCACAATGAAAACATTATTTGCTAAAAGGTCACAGAGAACAGGAAAAATTTTAGTTTATGTTTAAATTACCTACATTACTTGATCCTTCTCCTCTCTAAACAGAAATTATGTGAAACTTAAAAAAAATCTGTATCTTGGTATATTAACAGTATCTGACTCATAACAGGTGTTATTATTATTTGTTGACTGAAGTACTACAAATGTGCTACTTAACACTTAAGTATATATTATCCTTCATGTTCTCTACTTATTTTCTACCTGTATGCCATGTTTCCCCAACTGGATGGAGCACCCAGTGAGCACTTTACACTGTATAGCAAGGTAGGATCCATGTCTTATTTCCTCTTTTTTATATATATGTATGTATATAGATACACTTAACATCTTTATTGGAGTATAATTGCTTTACAATGGTGTGTTAGCTTCTGATTCATAACAAAGTGAATCAGTTATACATATATATATGTTCCCATATCTCTTCCCTCTTACGTCTCCCTCCTTCCCACCCTCCCTATCCCACCCCTCTATGTGGTCACAAAGCACCTAGCTGATCTCCCTGTGCTATGCGGCTGCTTCCCACTAGCTATCTATTTTACGTTTGGTAGTGTATATATGTCCATGTCACTCTCTCACTTTGTCACAGCTTACCCTTCCCCATCCCCATATCCTCAACTCCATTCTCTAGTAGGTCTGTGTCTTTATTCCCGTCTTAGCCCTAGGTTCTTCATGAACTTATTTTTTTTCCTTAGATTCCTTATATATGTGTTAGCATACAGTATTTGGTTTACTCTTTCTGACTTACTTCACTCTGTAGGACAGACTCTAGGTCCAACCACCTCACTAGAAATAACTCAATTTCATTTCTTTTTATGGCTGAATAATATTTCATTGTATATATGTGCCACATCTTCTTTACCCGTTCATCTGTTGATGGACACTTAGGTTGCTTCCATCTCCTGGCTATTGTAAATTGAGCTGCAATGAATATTCTGGTACATGACTCTTTTTGAATTATGGTTTTCTCAGGGTATATGCCCAGTAGTGGGATTGCTGGGTCATATGGTAGTTCTTATTGTCGTTTGTTAAGGAACCTCCATACTGTTCTCCATAGTGGCTGTATCAATTTACATTCCCACCAGCAGTGTAAGAGTGTTCCCTTTTCTCCACATCCTCTCCAGCATTTATTGTTTCTAGATTTTTTGATGATGGCCATTCTGACCAGTGGGAGATGATATCTCATTGTAGTTTTGATTTGCATTTCTCTAATGATTAATGATGTTGAGCATTCTTTCATGTGTTTGTTGGCAGTCTGTATATCTTCTTTGGAGAAATGTCTATTTAGGTTTTCTGCCCATTTTTGGATTGGATTGTTTGCTTTTTTGTTATTCAGCTGCATGAGCTGCTTGTAACTTTTGGAGATTAATCCTTTGTCAGTTGCTTCACCTGCAAATATTTTCTCCCATTCTGAGGGTTGTCTTTTGGTCTTGTTTATGGTTTCCTTTGCTGTGCAAAAGCTTTTAAGTTTCATTAGGTCCCATTTGTTTATTTTACTTTTTATTTCCATTTCTCTAGGAGGTGGGTCAGAAAGGATCTTGCTGTGATTTATGTCATAGAGTGCTCTTCCTATGTTTTCTTCTAAGAGTTTGATAGTTTCTCCCTTACATTTAGGTCTTTAATCCATTTTGAGCTTATTTTTGTGTATGGTGCTAGGGAGTGTTCTAATCTCATACTTTTACATGAACCTGTCCAGTTTCCCAGCAGCACTTATTGAAGAGGCTGTCTTTTCTCCACTGTATATTCTTGCCTCCTTTATCAAAAATAAGGTGACCATATGTGCATGGGTTTATCTCTGGGCTTTCTATTCTGTTCCATTGATATATATTTGATTTTGTGCCAGTACCATACTGTCTTGATTAATGTTGCTTTGTAGTATAGTCTGAAGTCAGGGAGCCTGATTCCTCAAGCTCCATAATTCGCTCTCAAGATTGCTTTGGCTATACAGGGTCTTTTGTGTTTCCATACAAATTGTGAAAATTTTTGTTCTAGTTCTGTGAAAAATGCCAGTGGTAGTTTGATAGGGATTGCATTGAATCTGTAGATTGCTTTGGGTAGTAGAGTCATTTTCACAATGTTGATTCTTCCAATCCAAGAACATGATATATCTCTCCATCTATTTGTATTATCTTTAATTTCTTTCATCGGTGTCTTATAATTTTCTGCACACAGGTCATTGTCTCCTTAGGTAGGTTTATTCCTAGATATATTATTCTTCTTGTTGCAGTGGTAAATGGGAGTGTTTTCTTAATTTCACTTTCAGATATTTCATCATTAGTGTATAGGAATGCCAGAGATTTCTGTGCATTAATTTTGTATCCTGCTACTTTACCAAATTCATTGATTAGTTCTAGTAGTTTTCTGGTAGCATCTTTGGGATTCTCTATGTATAGTATCATGTCATCTGCAAACAGTGACAGCTTTACTTCTTCTTTTCCAATTTGGATTCCTTTTATTTCCTTTTCTTCTCTGATTGCTGTGGCTAAAACTTCCAAAACTATGTTGAATAAGAGTGGTCAGAGTGGGCAACTTGTCTTGTTCCTGACCTTAGTGGAAATGCTTTCAGTTTTTCACCATTGAGGATGATATTGGCTGTGGTTTGTCATATATAGCCTTTGTTATGTTGAGGAAAGTTCCCTCTATGCCTACTTTCTGCAGGGTTTTTTATCATAAATGGGTGTTGAATTTTGTTGACAGCTTTCTCTGCATCTATTGAGACGATCATATGGTTTTGCTGCTTCAATTTCTTAATATGGTGTATCACGTTGATTGATTTGCGTATATTGAAGAGTCCTTGCATTCCTGGAATAAACCCCACTTGATCACGGTGTATGATGCTTTTAATGTGCTGTTGGATTCTGTTTGCTTGTATTTTGTTGAGGATATTTGCATCTATGTTCGTCAGTGATACTGGCCTGTAATTTTCTTTGTGACATCTTTGTCTGGTTATGGTATCAGGGTGATGGTGGCCTCGTAGAATGAGTTTGGGAGTATTCCTCCCTCTGCTATATTTTGGAAGATTTTGAGAAGGATAGGTGTTAGCTCTTCTCTAAATATTTGATAGAATTCGCCTGTGAAGCCATCTGGTTCTGGGCTTTTGTTTGTTGGAAGATTTTTAATCACAGTCTCAATTTCAGTGCTTGTGATTGGTCTGTTCATATTTTCTATTTCTTCCTGATTCAGTCTTGGCAGGTGGTGCATTTTTAAGAATTTGTCCATTTCTTCCAGGTTCTCCATTTTATTGTCATAGAGTTGCTTGTAGTAATCTCTCATGATCTTTTGTATTTTTGCAGTGTCAGTTGTTACTTTTCCTTTTTCATTTCTAATTCTATTGATTTGAGTCTTCTCCCTTTTTTTCTTGATGAGTCTGGCTAATGGTTTATCAATTTTCCTTATCTTCTCAAAGAACCAGCTTTTAGTTTTATTGATCTTTGCTCTCGTTTCCTTCATTTCTTTTTCATTTATTTCTGATCTGATCTTTATGATTTCTTTCCTTCTGCTAACTTTGGGGTTTTTTTGTTCTTCTTTCTCTAATTGCTTTAGGTGCAAGTCTAGGTTGTTTATTTGAGATGTTTCCTGTTTCTTAAGTTAGGATTGTATTGCTATAAACTTCCCTCTTAGAACTGCTTTTGCTGCATCCCATGTGTTTTGGGTCATTGTGTCTCCATTGTCATTTGTTTCTAGGTATTTTTTAATTTCCTCTTTGATTTCTTCAGTGATCACTTCGCTATTAAGTAGTGTATTGTTTAGCCTCCATGTGTTTGTATTTTTTACAGTTCTATTCCTGTAATTGATATCTAGTCTCATAGCGTTGTGGTCGGAAAAGATACTTGATACAATATCAATTTTCTTAAATTTACCAAGGCTTGATTTGTGACCCAAGATATGATCTATCCTGGAGAATATTCCATGACCACTTGAGATGAATGTGTATTCTGTTGTTTTTGGATGGATGTCCTATAAATATCAATTAAGTCCATCTTGTTTAATGTATCATTTAAAGCTTGTGTTTCCGTATTTATTTTCACTTTGGATGATCCGTCCATTGCTGAAAGTGGGGTGTTAAAGTCCCCTACTATGAATGTGTTACTGTCAATTTCCCATTTTATGGCTGTTAGTATTTGCCTTATGTATTGAGTTGCTCCTATGTTGGGTGCACAAATATTTACAATTGTTATATCTTCTTCTTGGATCGATCCCTTGATCATTATGTAGTGTCCTTCTTTGTCTGTTGTAATAGTGTTAACTTTAAAGTCTATTTTGCCTGATATGATAATTGCTATTCCAGCTTTCTTTTGATTTCCATTTGCATGGAATATCTTTTTCCATCCCCTCACTTTCAGTCTGTATGTGTCCCTAGGTCTGAAGTGGGTTTCTTGTAGACAGCATATATATGTGTCTTGTTTTTGTATCCATTCAGCCAGTCTGTGTCTTTTGGTGGGAGCATTTAATCCATTTACATTTAAGGTAATTATCAATATGTATGTTCCTATTCCCATTTTCTCAATTGTTTTGGGTTCGTTATTGTAGGTCTTTTCCTTCTCTTGTGTTTCTTGCCTAGAGAAGTTCCTTTAGCATTTGCTGTAAAGCTGGTTTGGTGGTGCTGAACTCTCTCAGCTTTTGCTTGTCTGTAAAGGTTTTAATTTCTCCGTCAAATCTGAATGAGATACTTGCTGGGTAGAGTAATCTTGGTTGTAGGTTTTTCTCCTTCATCACTTTAAATATATCCTGCCACTCCCTTCTGGCTTGCAGAGTTTCTGCTGAAAGATCAGCTGTTAACCTTATGGGGATTCCCATGTGTGTTATTTGTTCTTCTTCCCTTGCTGCTTTTAATGTGTTCTTTGTATTTAATTTTTGATAGTTTGATTAATATGTGTCTTGGCATGTTTCTCCTTGGATTTATCCCGTATGGGACTCTCTGTGCTTCCTGGACTTGATTAACTATTTCCTTTCCCATATTAGGGAAGTTTTCAACTATAATCTCTTCAAATATTTTCTCAGTCCCTTTCTTTTTCTCTTCTTCTTCTGGCACTCCTATAATTCGAATGTTGGTGCATTTAATGTTGTCCCAGAGGTCTCTGAGACTGTCCTCAGTTCTTTTCATTCTTTTTTCTCTATTCTGCTCTGCAGTAGTTATTTCCACTATTTTATCTTCCAGGTCACTTATCCGTTCTTCCTCCGTTATTCTGCTATTGATCCCTTCTAGAGTATTTTTAATTTCATTTATTGTGTTGCTCATTGTTGCTTGCTTCATCTTTAGTTCTTCTAGGTCCTTGTTAAATGTTTCTTTCTTTTTTTTTTGTTAAATGTTTCTTGCATTTTCTCTATTCTATTTCCAAGATTTGGGATCATCTTTACTATCATTATTCTGAATCCTTTTTCAGGTAGACTGCCTATTTCCTCTTCATTTGTTAGGTCTGGTGGGTTTTTACCTTGCTCCTTCATCTGCTATGTGATTTTCTGTCTTCTGATTTTGTTTATCTTACTGTGTTTGGGGGTCTCCTTTTTGCAGGCTGCAGGTTCGTAGTCCCCGTTGTTTCTGGTGTCTATCCCCAGTGGCTAAAGCTGTTTCAGTGGGTTGTGTAGGCTTCCTGATGGAGGGGACTAGTGCCTGTGTTCTGGTGGATGAGGCTGGATCTTGTCTTTCTGGTGGGCAGGTCCACATCTGGTGTTGTGTTTTGGGCTGTCTGTGGCCTTATTATGATTTTAGGCAGCCTCTCCGCTAATGGGTGGGGTTGTGTTGCTGTTCTGCTGGTTGTTTGGCATAGGGTGTCCAGCACTGTAGCTTGCTAGTCATTGAGTGAAGCTGGGTGTTGGTGTTGAGATGGAGATCTCTGGGAGTTTTTTGCCATTTGATATTACATGGAGCTGGGAGGTCTCTTGTGGACCAGGGTCCTGAAGTTGGGTCTCCCACCTCAGATGCACAGCACTGACTCCTGGCTGGAGCACCAAGAGCCTTTCATCCACACGGCTCAGAATAAAAGGGAGAAAAAGAAGAAAGAAAAGAAAAGAAAAGGAAAGAAAAGAAAAGAAAAGAAAAGAAAAGGAAAAGAAAAGAAAAGAAAAGAAAAGAAAAGAAAGGAAGGAAGGAAGGAAGGAAGGAAGGAAGGAAGGAAGGAAGGAAGGAAGGAAGGAAGGAAGGAAGGAAGAAAGAAAGAAAGATAGAAAAGAAAGAAAGAAAGGTGAGAGAGAGAGAGAGAGAGAGAGGGAGGGAGTGAGGGAGGAAGGAAGAAAGAAAGAGGATAAAATAAAATAAAGTAAGATAAAATAAAATAATGTTATTAAAATAAAAAGTAAAGAATAATTATTAAGAAAACAATTTTTTTAAATTAAAAAAAAAAAAAACCAGACAGATAGAACCTTAGGACAAATGGTGAAAGTAAAGCTATACAGACAAAATCTCACACAGAAGCATACACATACCCACTCACAAAAAGAGGAAAAGGGGAAAAAAAAAATATCTTTCTCTGAAAGTCCACCTCCTCAATTTGGGATGATCCGTTGTCTATTCATGTATTCCACAGATGCAGGGTACATCAAGTTGATTGTGGAGCTTTAATCCGCTGCTCCTGAGGCTGCTGAGAGCGATTTCCCTTTCTCTTCTTTGTTTGCACAGCTCCCGGGGTTCAGCTTTGGATTTGGCTCCGCCTCTGCGTGTAGGTCGCCTGAGGGCATGTGTTCTTCGCTCAGACAGGACGGGGTTAAAGGAGCAGCTGATTGGGGGCCTCTAGCTCACTCAGGCCGGGGGAAGGTAGGGGCACGGAGTGCGGGGCGAGCCTGTTGCGGCAGAGGCCGGTGGGATGTTGCACTAGCCTGAGGCACGCCATGCATTCTCCAGGGGAAGTTGTCCCTGGATCCCGGGACCCTGGCAGTGGCGGGCTGCACAGGCTCCCAGGAGGGGAGGTGTGGAGAGTGACCTGTGCTCGCACACAGGCTTCTTGGTGGCTGCAGCAGCAGCCTTAGCATCTCATGCCCGTCTCTGGGGTCTGCACTGTTAACCGCAGCTCGTGCCCGTCTCTGGAGCTCCTTTAAGTAGCGCTCTTAATCCCCTCTCCTCGCACACCAGGAAACAAAGAGGGAAGAAGAAGTCTCTTGCCTCTTTGGCAGGTCCAGACCTTTTCCCGGACTCCCTCCCGGCTAGCTGTGGTGCACTAATCCCTTCAGGCTGTGTTCACGCGAGAGCCCCGGAGGGTGAGCAGACAAGCCTCTTGGGTTGGTGAGTGTTCGCAGGCACCGATCCTCTGTGCGGGAATCTCTCCGCTTTGCCCTCTGCAACCCTGTTGCTGCGCTCTCCTCCGCGGCTTTGAATCTTCCCCCCCTCCGCCACCTGCAGACTCCACCCGGGAAGGGGCTTCTACTGTGTGGAAACCTTTCCTCTGTCACAGCTCCCTCCCAGTGGTGCAGGTCCCATCCCTACTCTTTTGTCTCTGTTTTTTCTTTTTTCTTTTGCCCTACCCACGTACGTGGGGAGTTTCTTGCCTTTTGGGAGGTCTGAGGTCTTCTGCCAGCATTCAGTAGGTGTTCTATAGGAGCAGTTCCCCGTGTAGATGTATTTCTGATGTATCTGTGGGGAGGAAGGTAGTCTCCGCATCTTACTCTTCCGTCATCTTCCCGGCCCGCTCTCCATGTCTTATTTCTAATCCCATTTCTAGACCTGTGCCTGGTACAGAGGACTCAAATGTTTGTGGAATGAACAGCTAAACAAACAAAAGAGTGTCTTTAGTTTCTTCTCCACAAACAAAAGTAAAGTGGAGAAATCACTCAATTTACCTGGATCATTCAGAAACCAAAACCAAACCCTAAAGCCACTTTTCTCTGTATCTATGTTGATACTAATACTCTTTAGCTGGAATAGGGTAGGAGTGGGAAAGAGAGTTCTCCTCTCCTCTGGCGGATGATTACCACAGTTCCAGTAACCCAGTGGAGCACTGCATAAAGTAACTTAACTCTCCCAAGGGAAGGCAGACCCATCTGCTTATTTGTTCTTGTTCCCTACTTTATGTTCTTGTTCCCCACCTACTATATGATTGTAGTCTCACTTTTATAGCCACATCACTCTATTTCTTGAATGCTTTTCCATCAATGCTCCTAAATAAAAATAAAAGACGAAGGGAGGAGAATTCCAGAAAGATGAATATTTGACTTCACGCAATTTCAGTCATAGGGGCTTCTAGTGATCAAAGCATTCCAAAAAGTGAGAAGAAGCTAAAAGATATTAGAAAAAGCCTTAACGAACTGTTTTTCTTGCCCAAATTAACAGACTCTAACTCAGACTCCAAGACTTCGTCTGTGTGCACATGTACAAAAGCATGTGTTAAGATGCCCAGCGTGGTTTCGGAATTCTAATCCCCCATGCAAGGGCGAATCTTTCAGTTTTGCTCCTTACAAAATACCAAGCCTAGCATACACTCCACAAATGTTTACTGAATTGAAATCCAAACTGGACTAAAGAAAAACAAGAAGCATTAAAGTACTCACCAACTGGACACTAATGGGAACCATCATATTGAAATCATATTAAAAATCCTTTCATCATTCTCAATTTTTTTTTCTCATGATCAAATCATCAAGAGATTAATCACAATGATCATAAATTAATGCTAAGTAACAAATGTCTTAATTTATATTTTATTCAAAGTCTTTTAAAATGTTAGTAATAAACGGAATACTTATAAATAACTGCTGGTGCATGTTCAAGTGTGAAACCCACAAACTAAAAGCCAGACAAAATAAAATTCGACAGCTCAACTAAAACCAAACCACATTTTAAAGTCATTCTTCACACAGCTAAAATGACATCATTGCCTTAACAAAGCAGAAAGCACGCATTGCATCTGTGTTGGTAGAGCTGAGCAAGCACACATGTGGCCTGATTTATTTCCAGACTGTGAAAATTTTAGCGCACTGCTAAAGGTGCTTTCTCTGACCATACAGAACAAGTGCTAAAACAATGTTCCCTGTCATAGAGGCCTCAACTGAAAAAGAGGTTACTGGGAAAGTGCTCTACTGTTTCTATCGTTCCCAATAAAATTATATTGGGAATAAATTCCAGAGGTTTCTGTCTATAGGGGTTCAGAGAAGGTTTGAGAATAAAGCTTTAAGCAGAACACAAATTCCAATGGAAGTTTCACCTTTCTCATTCTTCAGAAAAAGCTCCCCCAGTGACCTCAACTCTGGAGATCTATAGGGAGTGTCAATATCCCATAAAAAACAGAGTTGAATTAACTACATTTGAGCTATCTATACTCTGTTCTTTTTATAACCAGGAAGCTAAGTAGACAGACTTTGGAAAGAGAAGAAAACAAAAGGAGAGGTGGGGAGCAAGCCTTCTTCTCTTCTAGAACCAGAGCTTAAAGTGCCCCAAATATTAAGAACAAAATCAGGGTCCCACCCTCCATGAGGACAATGGGTTTTGTCTGCTTTATTCACTGCTGTGTTCCTAGCAGTGCCTGGCCACAGGAAACTCAATGAATATTTGCTGAATGAATTATGATGATGAATGTCTATTTTGTTATGGTCTTGTAAAGCCCCTTATAGACAGTCATGGGTCTTCTCTGAAGGTGGCAGATACTGTCAAGGCTAGTGACATGGGAAGAGGCAGGTCTCTGAAGTGGATGATAATTCCTGACTCTGACTTCTCACTCTTTGATCTGGTGCCTTATAAAAACGCGGAGCTCCTAGGGGTTGGCACTGAGATGACCAGGAGAAAGAGAGGAAAGAAAAAGTTCTAATTTAGAAATGATATTTTCTAATGCTATGTTACTCCCTTAGGGCCCAGCATTTCTCTGATTATCTTCCATGGGACGTTAACAGGTGTCCAGCTCAGGGAGGCCTGCCCTGCTATCCTACCTAGTCACTCTCTAATTGCCCTGTTTTTTTTCCCCCCACACTAGGTACTAATTTCCAATACCCTCATTTGTTTGTGTGTTTTGCTATCCACGTCTCCCCACTAGAATGTAAACTCCATGAAAGCAAGGATAACTATATAACCAAATGTCTAGAAAAGTGCCTGACACATAGTTGTCACTTAAATATTTCTGGAATATATTAACAGTTACCAGGCATTGTTCTAAGAGGTGAATGAGACAAACAAAATACCTATCCCTACTAGAGCTTATGTTCTGTGAGGATCAGGAAAAAGGAACCTAAGGGAAATATGAGATTGAAGAGGTTTCTTTACTTCCCTATTTTCCAGAGCTTTTACTATGCTGTATGTACAGTGAAAACTGATGAAGAACATTTCTTCCCCTCAGTTGAACATCTGACAGCAGAAATGTTTCCCATTTACATTGAACACAGATTGAGAAATGAATTCCTGTGTCTTGCTTAGGTAATCCCATTTAGTCTGCTCTTGCTGTGATGCTGGCACTAAAGGAAGACTTCTACATGTACAAATGGCTCAGAATCTTAAACTGCCAATGTGATGATAGCAGTGATAACTAGAGAAAGATCCTCAATGGTTTTTGCAAGTAAAGGGTTAAGACACTGAATTGAGAGTTCTAGCCATCCCTCCCTGCCTGGATATTCTCCTTTGACTACCAATGTAGAAGGATTTGGGTTTAGTTATTCAGCTTAAGAGTTTCCGAGCTTCTTTATTAATTTTGTAAAACTCTTGGCCATTTGTATCTTCAAGTATTTTTTCTGTCCCATTTTCCTCTCTCTTCTTATGGGACCAGTTACATGTATGTTAGGCTGTTTGGTATTATTCCTCAGCTCCTGGATGCTTCACATGTGTTTTCTTTGTGTTTCACTTTGGAAAATTTCTATTAATCCATCTTCAGGTTTACTGATTCTTTCTTCAGCTATGTCAAGTCTGTGGATAAACTTGTTGAAGAATTTCTCACTTTTGATATCACATGTTTATCTTCAAGATTTCCTCTTGACTCTTTTTCAGTTTCCATCTCCTTGCTAAAATTTCCCATCTGTTCATGAATGTTGTCCACCTTTTCCACTAGATCCTTTACATATTAATCATAGTTGTTTTAAATGTCCCTATCTGATAGTTCCAACATCTGGTTCATCTCTAAGTCCAGTTGACTGCTTTAACTTTCAACAGTGGCTTTTTTTCTTGCTACTTAATGTGTTGTAAAATTTTTGATTGAATACTGTACATTTTAATAGAAGAACAATAGAGACTGAGGAATCTAGAGTTTTCTCATGGAAATAAATGGATATGCCTCTTCTTTTGTTAGGCCATTAGCATGGGAGCTTGGGTCAATTTAGTCAGTCATTGAGCTGGGTTTGGGTTTTGTTGTTGCTATCTTTAAACTCAGTGTACCACAGGCTTCAGATTCTTCCAGTGATGGACTGCTATTACCTTGTGCTTAGTGTGAGGCCTGGAATACTGGAGAGTTTTTCTCAGTGTTCCTGCTCCATTGTCATCTTTTAGCAGTCCCTGAATGCCTGCAGTTTGTGGCAGGGGGTGGGGGGGCGGTTCTTGCCAGCTCTTGTTCTTGTCCTAGCAGTAGACTCCTACTGCTTGTTACTCAGCATCAGGCTCTTGGTAAGAGCATGCGGGATTCTCAGTCCTTCTGATTTGTCTCAATTTTAGGCAAAGTCTATGCACCCGGGCCTCTGAGGTAGGATCTTCTCATATTCATGCCCCTCCTCAATCCCTATAGCAGCCAAATTCTGCCTTGAATCTGTGATAGCTCTTGAACAAGTTTCCAGCTTCTCCCTCAGTGACAGCAGACCTTTGGTTTGTATTGGTGCAGAATCCTGGGACCAAGAGGTTTTTCTTGGTCCTTTTCCTTTCCTTTTCCATATGGGTAGATGATCCAGAAGCAGTGGATATCTGCTTGAGTCCCATAGGTGAGGGAGAAGTTCAATTCTAAGAGGCAGATGGGTTTTGCTTATATCCCTTGCCAGGAACCAATGGAATTTCACCTGGTCCCTGAGGGTGAGAGGATTTTCTATCTTTCCCTCGGTGGCTTAAGGCTTTTGCTTAATATGAAAAGAGGTTCTGAGGAAGAAGGCAGTATTTCATACCTGTCTCCTAGGGGCAACCAATCAACTTTTGTATGCCTGTGCTACTAAGGTGGGCTCTTTTCCATCTTCTGACCTACCTCTAATCTTTCCTGTGAGGAAACTAGTGGAGGCTCAAGAAAAAGAGCCTACAAGTGAATGTTAACTCCCTCTGTGTTCTTTAAACTGATACTTTAGCCCAAACTTGGCCTTTAAGAAATGCATTAAACTTTTAGTAGATTTCTTCTTACCCACTTTGATGATGGTCAATATCTTCATCTTATGCTCTTTTAAAAGTGAAACAATTTGTGAGTCCTATCTCTTTTCAGAGGGACTTGTCACTCTTTGGAGTTTAGTTCACTTGGTTGTCTTACAAACTCAGTTCACCAATGGGTTCAAGAAAAGTTATAATTATGAAGATTATATGGCTTTTACTCATTGTTATAATGGGAATGATAGTCTCCTCAGGATTTATTTTATTAAGGAAAGCAGCAGTTACCAGCCATGTAATAGTTTTTCAAGTTTTGGTCCTCAAAGATGTGAGTTAAATCTTCTTCTTTTTTTGTGTTAAGTCCATCACAGTTCTAAATTTCTAAGATTTTTAGAATATCATAGAAGGGAACTATAAATGTAGGCTGGAGCAATGGGAAAAAGAATAACAAATTAAATTTGGCTGTGAGGTAGTCACCGGCCATTGAGAGAGATGATAAGATATGATTATATTACAATGTATGGTAAGAGAGATATAACATAGCTTAAATGAAAAATCATGATGGGAATTTAGTGTGAGGAGTCAGGGGAGCTTGGGGAAGGAAGACAGGAAAATCTGGCCAGGAAAGGTGTCAAAAAGCACAAATTCAACTGAGCCCTGAAGTAGTTCTCTAAGTGGAGAAGCAGAAGGGAAATATATTTAAGGCAAAGAGAGGTAAATAAACCATAGAAGTGTTTAGGGCTGAAGGTGTGGGGAAGGAGCGCTAAGAGATGAGGGTTAAGAGCATAAACTCTGGAGTCAGACAGACCTGAGTTTGAAACCTGGTCTGCTTGCTTCAAGACTATGTGGCTTTGGCCAGTTAGTTAAGCCCTTTAAACTGTATTTTACCAGTCTGTCAAATAGAAGTATTAATGCTTACCTCTCAGAGTAGTTGTGAAGATTAAATGAGATAATCCACCTAAGGCACTAGCTAAGCACAACTGGAATACATGTGCTCAATACATAATGGCTGTTACTACTAGTAGCAGTGGTTCCCCATCACAGCAGAGGCACCAACCTCCTCTGCAGCAATACTCATTTGGGACTTCTGTAGAAACATTAACAAGCCTAAACAGTCACTTGCTTTAGGAAAACAACTGTCTCACTGTAGCCTTTGTATAATCCTCTTCTTCCTTAAGGCACTACAGTTCCTATCTCCTCCTTGGCATAAAAACTAGAAATCATATTTAAAAGTAGCTGAAGCAGAGAGTCCCTCCTACTGGAGACAGCTAGTAACAATTTATACCTGGCAATAGGAAGAATTCCTAACTTCGTCTGTTTCACGGTTCCTATGTGGGAGGAAAAGCAGATTTAAAAAAAAGTATGTGCTGAAAAAACATTCTTACTTACAGGACAGAGTTAAACTCTGGTTCACGTAATGCAATACAGTGAAACATGGATATTGCTCAGTAATGACTCCATTTCTGTCGGAGGACTCAGGTTTGGCCCATGTCTACAACATTCTACGCTCAGGTTGTTGCTATTTATTGTTTGTTTTTGTTTTGGGCTACCAGAGTCTGCAGAAGCTCTCTCCAGACATTCAGTTAACCTGAAGAGGCCTAGAAACTGCCCTTCTAGTATTGCTTAAGGATAAACTATGTTACCTGAATTTTACTCCTTGGGCTATGCTACTTGGCTATGGCTTAATTACTTCTGAGAGTAAGACTTCATCTAGAGAATAACCTCAAATTTTAGCCTGTATCTGAATCACATTTAGGACTTGTTAAAATGTAGTATGCCGGCTCTAGTCCTGGAATTTTTGATTCAATAAGGGGTAGGACCTTTTTTTCAGAATTTCTAACATATTCCCAGGTGATTCCCTGGAGCAGACTTTGTGGACCACTGTCCTCAGAGGTTTTTGTTTTCACAGAGCAGTATACCTTCTAGTTACCTGAGGTATGTGTTAGAAGACAGCACTGTTGCCGGCTTATAGAGAGAACTGTGAGAATGAGAGAAAAGTGAATAAGTAATAACAGGGAGTGGGAAGGGCTAAAAAGAATGAGCGATGAACTATTCTGCCATAAGTTTTCCAAAGGGGTTGAATCCTGAGGCTTAACTTGGGGGCAAGTGGAGAGTGCCGGCAGGTCAGCCTGTTTTCATATTATAATATCTTCATTAGCTTGTGGGAGCACAGAGCCAATTTACCCACACCCATCAACAGTAGCTCTACCCTGCTTCTCTACTTCCTTCACCAGTGGGGAGTAGATATTCTCAGGAACACAATCTCTAAGAACAATTATCCTGATCTTTCCCTCTCAGAATTAAAAGAGGTTATCCACATTTCTAGGTGCCTATTTTCAACGCCTTAGAAAACAAGCAGCACTTCTGCTATTCTCTTTATGAATATCCCGTGCTTGATTATAATGGCCTCTTTTTTATCCACTCTCTTATTTTTAAGGTCAGATATGAGAGAAAAATTGAGGCTAGAGTGGGGACCGTGAACGCCTGGGCCCTAGCCCTAGCCCTGGTTCTAACCCTCCCTTGCTTTGTAACCTTAGGCATTCAATCTCTCTTACCTTAAGGTTCCTTGTTCATAAAATAAAAAGACTGGTGGAAAGATCTATTGATTATTTTAGAAAAGTCTTTCCAATTCTCCATGATTTTTAAGATTCCACATTTCTTTACTAGTACAAAAAGAGGAATATCTATATCTGAAATAAAGATATACAATAAAGGAACTTTAAATTCTACTTGAATTTACAATTACCCTTTAAAGTTGCATAACTCAATATAGTAGCTTCTGTTCACAGATAGAACACCACCACTACTATTTATCTGCATTGCTTTAAAGGTCTAACCATAAAAGAGTAAACGATTCTCTTTCCTTTTCCACTGAAGCTTGTTTTTTTCCCTCCCCCCTCTACTACTTCACCCCCACCAATAAATGGAATCATTTAATATTTGCCTTAACCTTAATTTTACGTTATAGTTGTTAACAACAACTATGCATCAGATATATGACAATATATATAACAAAATTCTATTTCTAGAATAGAAAATGATTTTTGCCAAGGAATGAGTTCTTGAGTAGTATAATAGCCTCTAGAAATCTTTAGAATAGTATAGCTTCTCATTTGCTTAGAATAGTTTAAGTATGATTTTGTTTTCAAGCTATGGAGTTCTGTCTAAAATGTCATGTAGTTGAAGCATAGCTACCAAACTCAATAGCTTATCCCTTGTATTCTTGGGTTCCTACCTATGTTTTCAAGAGACCTCCTTTTTACACTATGTATAAGTGCTCCCATTCTTTCTATAAGCAGTACTGTCAACAACATGGGCTCTGGAGTCAGACATACCTGAACTGAAATACCAGCTTTGTCATTTACTAGTTGTGTACCTTAACGTTTGAACTCTAGGAGCTTAAACTTTTCTCACCTATTAAAATGGGGATAATTAAGAGCACTTATTTCATGTCACTGTGAAAGTTAAAATGAATAAATGTATTTAAAAGCACTTAGCAGATAACAAACGCACAAAAAAGTTAGCTACTAATGTTAAAGATCACAGGAAGTTCAAATTCTTGCCCCCAAAACGGTATCTGGTAAGTGTCAAAGTATCAACTCACATATTACTTTCTAATTGCAAAGGGAAAAAACACCTTTATAAAGGGTATCAGATCACCTTAGCCAAGTATGACAACTTGACATTATGTACATCCTGAAGTGATGCAATACGAAATACACTGTATTATCTAAGAAGCATTCTTGCACACAATGATTACTTGAATATAGTCAAGCAATTAGACACAACTCCCAGTTTATAGGAAATATGGGAGAAATAAAGGAACACATTAAATGACAAACAAAGAAACCAGACAAATCCAGAATGTGGGCTGTAGTGGCCAGCCCCTAAGTTGGTGCACCATGATATCTGCCTATTGTTATTCATACCCTGTATCCCCCCCACACTATATTAGTGTTAGTCCTTATGACCAAGAGAATATGGCAGAAGTGACAGCATGTCACTTCCAAGATTAGATTATAAAAATACTCTAGCTTTCATCTTGGTCAGTTTCTCTGTGTGTGTCCTTCTCTTGGATGGGGCAAGTTAGCTGCCATGTTGTTAGCAACCCTATAGAGAGATCCACATGCCCAAAAACTGAGGTCTCCTGCTAAGAGCCACATGAGTGAGTGTTACTGTTAATGGATCCTCCAGCAACAGTCAAGATATCAGATGACTGCAGCACCAGTTGACATCTTGACTGCAACGTTATGAGAATATCTGTGCCAGACCCATCCAGCTAAATTGCTTCTAAATTTCTCATTTTCAGAAACTGTGTGAAATAATAAATGTTAGTTGTTTTAAGCTTCTAAGTTTGGGATAATTTGTTATATAGACACAGATAACTAATATGTCAGCTCTTCTACAGACATATCCAGAATTTAGGATTAGTTTCTTAAAAAATTAAGGGCTAAGGATTAAAAACAAAAGTTGTAGGGACTGTTCTATATCTGTTCTTAGTCTGTCTCCAAGAGACTAAGGAGACATAACAACCAAATGAAATTGTAAACCTTCATTTAAATCCTGGTTTTAAAAATGATAGCTATTAAAAAATGTAGGGACCATTAGGACAATTTGAATATAAATGTGTGTTAGATGATATTAAGAAAATTTTAAATTTCTTAGATGTGACAATGGTTTTCTTGTCTAGAGGAATGCTCTATTTTTAGGAGTTTTATATGAAGTATTCTGTGAAAGCACTATGTCTGTACTTTAATTTCAAATGTTTCAGAAAAATTATAGATATGGAAAGACCTAGATGAATACAGATGAAACAAACAGGGCAAATGTCAACAATTACATATAAAGTATAGGTAGTGAATATGTGTACGATTCTATAACTTTATGTTAAAAGTTTTCCTAATTAAAATGTTAGAAGACAATTTAATGTTACCCCCAGCAGATTAGCGCAATCTCTAATTGTCATTAGATTAAAAAATTTCAGCCCAGTGAATACTGAGTCCAACTTTCTACACTACAGATTGCTGATATTCAGTTCAGAAGTTTGCACAATTCTGAAACAAATATATCAGAGGGCCATTGTTAAACCAGTAGTTCCACTTAAAAGTTACCCTATTTATCCAGTGTTTGTGGGAGGTTAAAAAAAAGTTGATACTGATTCCTTTGTCTTCTTTTCCTGTTTTCATCTTATTTTCTTCTTCATAAAAAGCAGACAATTACTAAGTCCAAGAGGAATGAGTCCACTTCAGTATCCAGGTGCACAAACATAACGATAAGCTCATTTTTATGTAATAAATAAAAAACGTGTTTATCCAAAACACTGGGGGAAAAACGCAGTGGGGGAAAAACAACAGCAGGAGGACAAGGAATTCAAGTCCAGAAGTTAATTGAAAAAAACTTTAAAACCAGTGAGTTAATGTGAAAGTCTAGTAAAATTTTACTTCTTACTGTAATACTGATATTGAAATATTGTCTGGGTGTAAGTTCTCAGTTTAAGAAAAATTCAGTGACACTCTCATCATCAACACATCCAAATTATGCTTTTAAAAAACTGACATAGCTGAAACAATAATTCAGCATTCATTTTTATGTAAAGAACATTTTATATTTCTACATTGCACTGATGAGTTTTTGTTCTGTCATTCATTTCTGATTATGTTTTCAGAGCCTAGTAAATATTTCAAAATTTAGTTTACATTTATTTAGAATGGTATATAATTTAAAATATAAGTTTTACTTCACACCAATAGAAATTTATATGAAAAGTACCCTGATACATCTTATCAACATAATCTGTTAGTGAGGCTATGGCAGAGACAGGAATTCTTCTACATCAGTGGTGAAAATGGAAATGGCACAACTTTACGATGGGAAAATGTGTCAATATCTAGCAAAATTATATACAGTAATCCCGCTTCTGATAAGTACAAGTTTATCACTGGAGTATCAATTACAGCAAAGAGTAAAAACAAAGTAATCATACATTTATCAGTAAGGGACTGTCTGAATAAACGGTGGCACATGTAAGCAATGGATTACCAGGAAACTGTAGAAAGGGAAGAAAAATATCTCTATATACTAGTATAAAGCAACCACACAGATACAGTGTTATATAAAAAAAAGTGGGGTGGAAAGTATATATTATTGCTTAATAAAGAGGATATATACATATATATTCGTATCTGCTTATATAAAAATTTGAATGTTTTAAAAGTTACCAATGGTAAAGGGAAGAAAAAACCAAGGTTGAGGAGACAGAAACAGAAACTAAGCTTCTTTCAATATATCTTGTTTTAAAAGAGATTCAACTTGTACTACGTAAATATTTACATAACTGTACAAATTTTATTAAAGAATTTTACAAAACTATAAACTTATAAAGTATAAACTATAAAACTTTTATAAAACTGTATAGTTTTTAAATACTATAAAACTATAAAAGGAAAATCAAAACAAATTAGCCAAAATAATCACATAGAGAAAAACTATTCCAAGTGACTTTAAAAAACAGTAATATTACTGTACATCACTACTGGGATATACCATAGAGATAAAGATAATTGCTTAAAAACTCCAACTATTTCCAGTAATCATATTGAGGGTAGTAGCATTGATGTTATTCTGAAACAGTTGTGTATATATTGTAAGATAATATAATTATATGATATTCCATTTCATATTCCCAGAGTCACTGAAAGTGGTATTCTCAGCATGAAAGGAAACATAGATATCAACATAGACTAGGTTAAGTAAAACACCTGTAGTCCTGAATCTGAGTTGGAAATAAATTTATATTCAGTTATGACATATTTTGTCTCTAAAGAAGGTATATTCTCTTTATGATATCCACTAGAAAAGACCCAGAAATGATGACCAACCTACTAGCAGTGAATGCCCTTAGTGCTTAGATTATAGTCTTGGAGAAATACCTGGTTCCAGTTCTGAGGAAGGAAGTACTTAAGTCGAACCAAGAACATCTTGTCATAACTAAAAATTAAACATTTAAGCCACCCATATATCAAATAATAAATCAAAATGGAAATTAGAAAGTGTTTTCAAACGAAAAGAAAAACACTACATACCAGAATTCGTGGGTTGCCACTAAAGTAGCACTTGAGAGATTTATGCTATTCAATGCCTATATTAGAAAAAGAAGAAAGACCTTAACACAGCTACTTAAGAAACTTGAGAAAAACAAGAGCAAATTAAATCCAAAATAAGCAGAAGAAAGGTAATACTCAAGACCAAAGTAGTTATCATTGAAACAGAAAACAGAAAAGCAATAGGAGAAATTAATGAAACCAAAAGCTGGTTCTTTGAGAATACTGATAAAAATTGTTAAACCTTTGTTACACTGACCAAGAATAAAAGAGAAAAGACACTAATATTCCTATTATATAGTGCACTAGTAACAGAATTACTAGTATAAGAAATTCAAGAGGAAATATCACTACAGACTCTACAAGATCATAAGGGAATACTATGAAAAATATTATGGCTATACTTCTGACAACTTAGTTGAAATGGAAAAAATCCTTGAACTACATAATCTACCACAGTTTACTAAAAAGAAATAAATAAATGAATAGTCCTATTAAAGAAACTGAATATGTAAAGCCTTCCCATAAAACAAACAAACAAACAAACAAAACAAAACAAAACTCCAGGCCCAGACAGCTTCAGAGGTGAATTCTACCAAAATTTAAGAAAGAAAGAATTCTAATCCTACACAAACTCTTCCAGAAAACTGAAGGGGAGAAACTTCCCAACTCATTCACAGAGACTAGCATTACCCTGATACCTGAGCCACATAAAGACATTACAAGTAAAGAAAACTACAGACCAGTAGTTTTAGGATATTATATTATGCAAAGGTTATTATATCATGACAAAGTGGGGTTTATCCTAAGAATGCAGAGTTACTTTAACATTTTAAAATCATTTAATACAATTCACATATAACAAACTAAAAACAAAAAAATCATACGATCATTGCAATAGATGGTGAAAAGGCATTTGACAAAATTCAATACTCATTCACAATAAAAAGTCAGCAATCTAGGAACAGAAGATAATTTCCTCTCTCCTCTTATTATCAGGAATAAGACAAAGATGTCCACCATCACTACTTGTCTTCAACATTGTACTGCAGGTTTTGGCCAGAGAAATCATGCAAGAAAAGGAAATAAAAGGCATCTAGATTGGAAGGAAGAAGTACAACTATCTTGTTCATAGACAACATGATAGCCTTTGTAGAAAGTTCGACAGAATCAACAAAAATCTACTAAAACTAATAAATGAGTTTAGCAAGGTTGCAGGATAGACAATGTACAATCTACAAAAATCAGTTGTATTTCAAAACACAGGCAACAAACACTTGAAAAAATAAATAAAAAATACTGTTTACAAATAGCATTGAAATATTTAGGGGCGAATATGACAAAATATGTAAAATACTAGTACACTGAAAACTATAAAACACTGCTGATAGATATTACAGAAAGTGTAAATAAATGAAGAAATATATTTGGTTCATGTATTGGAAGATTCAATATTGTTAAGGTATCAATTCCATTCTAATTGATCTCTATAGACCCAGTACAATACCATTTAAAATCCTAATAGATAAGTTGCAGAAATCATACAGAGTACGTTTTCTAATTACCACAGAATTAAATTAGGATCAATAACAGAAAGACATCAGGAAAGTCCTGAAATATTTGGAAATTAAACAACACGCAACAATAACCATGGGCATAAGAAGAAATCATAGGGAAATTAGAAAAACATTCTAAACTAAATGAGAATGAAAACACAACATATCTAAATTTGTGGAATGCAGCTAAACCAGTGCTTAGAAAAAATTTCTCATTTTAGAAAAGACGAAAGGTTTAAAATCAATAATCCGAGCTTCCATTTTAAGAAGTTAGGAAAAGAACAAATAAAATCGAAAATAAGTGAAAGGAAGAAAATAATAAAGATAAGAGCAGAAGTCATCAAAACAGAGATTTCTGTTCCCAATCAGCCTAGAATAATTTAAACAAACAAAAAAAGAGAGAGAAGAGAAGGGAAGAGAAGAGAAAAGATAAAAAAAAAAAAGGAATCAAACATTTCAGACACTGGACAACAGGAACACAGAACAGTGATTCCCTAAGAGAAGAGAAACAAATGAGGTGAGCCCTGAGATTGTCCCAGATTGCTGCCTAGAGAGAGATTCCACTCCACAATGCAGAGAAGAGGAAGCCAAATACAGCCCACCTTGAGGAGACGGAGTTGAGAATTCAAAGAGGCCAGAGTAGCTACAATTCAGAGTACCAGTGAGGAAAGAGCTGTCCATAGACAGAGCTTAGTGATCTACAAAGGGTTTCCTCTGAGAACTGATCAGTGTATATGTGTGAGGAAATGACCCGGGGCTGGGGAAATAATCACCAGGAAAAGGCAGGTAGAACAATACCTGAATTCACAGGGGTGCAAAAAGTTCATGTTTCCAACAGCCAAAATGGAAAAACCTCATTAAACATAAGGGGCATTGAGTGAAAAATGATATGATTATTTATGTAGAAAATCCTAATCAATCTACCAAAAAATACTACTAGAACTAATAGTGAATTTAATAAGGTTGCCAGATACAATCTCTCTCTCATATATGTATATGTATATATGATTTTTTTTATATATTAGCAACGACAATTGGAAGTTGAAATTTAAAAACTGTACCACTTACAATACCATCAAACAATATAAAATACCTAGGGATAAATTTGACAAAATATGTGCAAGATACTAAAAATTGTAAAATATTGTTGAGGAAAATAAAAGCTGATGAAATAAATGAACAGATACCATGTTCACAGATGGTGAGAGTCAATATTGCTAAAACATCTATCTTACCCACACTGATGTCAATGAAATGCAATCATCATTAAATTCCCAGCAGTGTTACTGAAGAAATTGTTAAGCTGTTTTAAAAATTTATACGGAAGCTTATAGGACCTAATACCAAAACAATTTTGAAAAATAAGAAAAACAGTTAAAGGGTTTGCACAACCTGATTTAAAAACATATTTTAAAGCTACAATAAGACAGTGTGATACTATCATGGGAACAGAATAGAATCCAGAAGTAGGCACACATTTACATAACCAAATGATTATTTGACACTGATGCAAAGACTGTAAGTGAGGAAAGGATAACCTTTTCAAAAATGGTGCTGGAACAACTGGTTGGCCATATGCAATAAAAATGAACATCAACCTGATCTCATCTGACATAACAAAAATTAACTCAAAATGGATCACAGCCCTAAATGTAAAATCTAAAACTATAAAAATTCTAAAATAATACATAGGAGGAAATCTTGACCTTGGATCTAAAAAGAAAATATTTTAATAGAACACAGAATGCACAAATGTATAAAAGGAAAAAAATGATAATTTCATTAAAATTTAAAACTTGGCTCTTTGAAAGACAGTGTTATTATAATGAAAAGGCAAGCTACATACCAGGAGAAGATATTCACAAAACATATGCTCAAAAAGGAAGTTATATCTAGAACTGCACTGCCAAGAGGATTTTCTGAGATTATGGAACTGTTTTATATCTGTACTGTCCAACAGGTAGCTACTATTCATATATGACTAAATGAGCACTTGAGATGTGGCTAGTGTGACTAGGGAACCGAATTTATAGTATTGAATATTTAATTTTAATTAATTTAAATGTAAATTCCCACTGGTTACTGACTAACATACTAAGCAGTACAGATCTGGAATTTATAAAGAATACATAAAACTCAACAATGAGGACAAACAACCCAATACAAAATGAACAAGAGATTTGAACTGACACTTTACCAAAGATAATATATGGATACCAAATAAGCCCATGAAAAGACACTCAAATTTATTAGTAACCAGAGAAATACAAATTAAAACTACAGAGATATGACACACATACAGAAACAGCTGAACATTTAAAAAATGACCATACTAAATGTTAGTGAAAATGTGGAACAATGATAACTTTCATAACCTAGTGGGAATATAAAATGGTACAACCACTTTGGAAAACAATTCAGCAGCTTCTTAATACGCCTACCATACAATCAAGCTATTCTACTTCTTGATACTTACCAAGAAATAAAAAACTATGAAATACAAGTACACGTAAATATGTGTACATGAATGTATAAAGCAGCTTTATTTTTCATCACAAGACTGGAAAAAACCCTACCAGCAGGTAAAAGGAATATATAAATTGTGGTATACCCACATACCACAATGCTAGTGCAATACTAGTCAGCAATAAAAATGGAATATAGTATTTATATAAAATTCTAAGAAATGCCAACTAACCTAATAGTGACATCAAGTATTGATAGATCACTGATTGCCTGAGGACAGGTTGGTAGGGTAGCAGGAAAGAATGAATTACAAAGGCACACGAGGAAACTTTTGAAGAGTATGGAACTGTTCGTTATCTTGATTGTAGTGATGGTTTAATGGGTGAACTGCACACTTTAAATTTGGGTACCTTACTGTACATAATTTTACTCCAATAAATCTTTAAAAACAAAAACAGAAGCAAAAAAATCAGTGAAATAGAAAGTGAACATACAACAGAGAAAAGCAATAAAACCAAAAGCTGATTTTTTGAAAGATAATAAAATTGATGTGCTTCTAGCTAGATTAATCTAAGAAAAAAAAGAATCTAGAAATTACAAATACCAAGAATGAAAGAAAGAATATCATTACAGTACTTACAGACATTAAAAACATAAAAGAATATTACGTATAACTTTGTTGTGATTAAGTTGACAGCTAGGATGAAACGGGCACATTCCTTGAAAGAAACAGATCATCAAAACTGACTCAAGAAGGAATAAAATGCCCAAATAGTTCTACATCTATTTAAAAAATTAAAATCATAATTTAAAACCTAGAAAGAAAACTCAAATGCTAGGTAACTTTACTAGTAAATTCTACTCTAAGCATTCTAGAAAGAAATAATGACATTCCTTTACATGCCCTTTCAAAGAAGGAGGTAACACTTCTCAACTCATTTTATGAGGTCACCATCACCTTGATGCCCAAACTAGACAGGAAAACTGCAGACCCTATCCCTCATGCATATGGACTGAAAATATTTTATAAACCAATAACCCCTTTCTAACTACAAGAAAATATCAGACAAACCCAAATTGAAGAACATTCTACAAAATACCTCAAAATCATCTACCAATACTCCTCAAAATTGTCAAGGTCATCAAAATCAAGAAAAACCTGAGAAACTGTCACAGTCTAGAGGAGCCTAAGGAAGATATAATGACTAAATCTAATATGGTATCTGGGGTGAAATCCTAGAATAGAAAAAGGACATTAATTAAAAACTAAGTAAATCTGATTATGTATGGCCTTTAGTTAATAACAATGTATTAATGGTGACTCATTATTTGTGACAAATGCACTGTAGTACTGTAAGATGTTAACAATAGGGTATACTGGTTGGAGGATAAGACAAAATGCTGTAATGTTTTTATAACTTTTCTGTAAATCTAAAGATATTCTAAAATTAAAAGTTCATTTAAAAAAATCAATGTAGTCCACCTTATTAAGACTAAAAGAAGGAAATCATAATATATGATCATTTTAAAGTTGCAGAAAAAGCATTTGACAAAATTCAACACTCATTTATGAAAAAACACTCAAAAACTGGGAATTAAAGGGACCTTCCTCCATTTAAGGTCTACAAAAAGACCCTGTAGCTAGCTAATATCAAACTTAATGATGAAAGACTTAGTATTCTCCTAACTAAGAAGAGGAACAAAAAAGTAAGTCTGCTCTCACCACTTCTGTTCAACAATATACCAGAGGTTTTAGCCAGTCATTAGGGCAAGAAAAGGAAATTTTTTTAAAAAAATTGAACAGATTGGAATGGAAGAAGTAAAAATGTCTTTATTCACATAGGAAATGAGTGAGTATGCAGAATATCCTGAGATATCTACATTAAAGCTGATAGAATCTTTTTAAAAAGCTAACAGAATAAGTAAATTTATAAGATCAAAGGATTAAAGGTCAATAAACAAAAACCCAACTGTATTTCTATATACTATCAATGACCAAATGGAACATATAATAAAAAGAGTTAAAATATCAATAAAAAAACATAAAAGACCTGTTAGAAAGCTCAGGAAGCAAGATACTATAATACTGGTAAGGACAGACATATAGATTGATGGAAGAAAATTAAGTCTAAGTAGACTTACACACATATATGGCAAATTGATTTTTGACAAAGGTTCCAGAATGAAAACATGTCCTTTTCCCCAATCCAACTGGCAAAAGAAACTCTCTTCAATCACTGATATGGCAACAACTGGATATCCATCAGGAAAAATAATAAACCTCTACCTTTATATACTATATACAAAAATTAAATCCAACTTGATCACAGGCCTAAGAGAATAGAACATAGGATACTATCTTTGAGACTTTCAAGTATTCAAATATTTCTTAGATAAGACACACAGTGTATAAACCAAGAAAAAACTTGATATAAAATTAGACTTCATCATAAAAAACTTCTTGCTCCTCAAAAAGCAATGTTAAGAAAATGAAAAGACAGATTTAGAGGAAATATTTTCACCATATATATTTGACAAAACACTTAACCAGAATATATAAAGAACTCCTTCAACTCCCTAGGTTTATAAATAAAGAAATGAGCAAAAGATTTAAACAGATCAGTTCACAAAGAAAAATATATGAATAGGCAATAATTACATGAAATGATGCACGATATTATTAGTCTTCAGGAAAATGCAAATGTAAACCATAATGAGATACCAACAACACACCCACTAGAAAGACCAAAGATATTTTTAACTGTCATTTACTAGGTTTTGGGAAAGATGTGAGCAACTCAAACTCTCATACATTACTGACAGGTATATAAAATGGTATAACCACTATAGAAAACAGTCTGGCAATTTAAAGTTAGACAAACACCATATGATTCAGTAATTCAACTCTTAGGTATTTACCCAACAGAGTGAAAACATATGCCCACATAAAGACCTGCACACAAACGTTCATAGAAGCTTTCTTCATAATAGCTCCAAACTGCAAACAACTCAAATGTCCATTAACACGTGAGTGAATAAGCTAACTGTGGTATATCCATACAATGGAATACTACTTGACAAGAAAATGGAACAAATTTCTAATAAATGTAACAATGATGAATCTCAAAAACATTTCACTTAGCTAAAGAATACAGACCCAGGGCTTCCCTGGTGGCGCAGTGGTTGGGAGTCCACCTGCCGATGCAGGGGACACGGGTTCGTGCCCCGGTACGGGAAGATCCCACATGCCGCGGAGCAGCTGGGCCCGTGAGCCATGGCCGCTGAGCTTGCGCGTCCGGAGCCTGTGCTCCGCAATGGGAGAGGCCACAACAGTGAGAGGCCCGCGTACCACAAAAAAAAAAAAAAAAAAAAAAAAAAGAATACAGACCCAAAAGAAATAAATAGAACAAAACAGAGATATTTCCACTTGATAAAAGGTACAATATACCAAAAAGACATAACTACCTTGAGCTTTATGGACCTCATAATACAGGTTCAAAATACATAAAGCAATAAACTAATAGAATAACAAGAAGAAATTTATAAGTTCACAACTGAAGTGAGAAACATTTCACCCCTCTTTTAGCAAGTGACAGAAGATGAGGACAAAATATTAGGAAGGTATTGATGATTTACATAACTGGTAACATACTTTTCAACATACATGTAAAACTCCTAAAAATCTATGTGTCAAATCATAAAGAAAATTTAAAAATCAAACACCACACAACCATATTCTCTGGTACAAGCCATAAACAAGTTAACATTAAAAATTAGAGTCCAAATAAAAACAAAAACAAGTAATACAAAATAAAATATATAGCATTTCAACTTCCTGCTTTACACTAGAAAATATCCAACATTAAGTAAAAAAAGAATAACATAATTTATAATTTTTACAAATTTATAAATTTGTAATTTATAGGAATTTTTAGCCTCTGTGAGTTAGATAAAAATCAATGTTTGCTAAGTGGCAGAACAATTTCAGAACCATTCTATCATTTTCATTTAAAGTGATAATCTCTGATCTGCCACACCAGACAGAACCTAATGATTACAATGAGATTATAATAGTTACAATGAAGTTTATAAACTTAGCTTCTAGAAAGTTCTTTATATATCTTATGAGAAAGGAAATTCTCAAAATTGAATCGCTTTTATTGAGGCAGTATAATATATTGGGTAAGGTCATGAATTTTAAAGTCAGAGAGAAGTAGATTTAAATTTAAACTCCATTCTTAATAGTAGTGAGATCTAAAGTAAATTATTTTAAAGTTCTAAGATTAAATATCCTTATTTATAAAATGAAAAAATTACCCCAAAATGTATGCATAAAATACTTAACTAAGAACTTGGTACCTGGTAAGCACTCACTTTAAGTTATACCTTTTATCAGTATTTCTAATACTAACACTTTTTCATACACCTCAAAATTTACCATGTTCGAAACCATCTATCCAGTATTCAAAAGCTAGAAACTTCATTCTTGACTCCTTTCACTTCCTTACATCCAAATCTTATTGATTCTCATTCCTAAATGTCTCTAAAAATTTCCCCTTCACTGTATAAGTACTTCATTATCATTTACCTGAATTATTTTCAACTGTCTCTTAAATAGTCTCTCTACCTGCCTTGCCCATCTCTCTCTTCCAGTCAATTTTTTGATAGCGCTTTCTTTCAAAAACACAAGTTAAATCACATAATTGACTGATTTTTTTATATTATTTCCCTACTACCCAGAAATCTAAAGTCTTCAGCCTGACAATGGTTGTTCCCAGTCTGATCCTTATTTACTGTACTAGCCCCATCTCCACTCCTTTCTAGAAACTTTGAGCTCTAACTTAAGTTCTCATTGCTAGAATATTATGTCACCCATTTCCTATGCTAAAGAACTCCTACTCATCCATTAAAACTCAGCATATACTGTATCACTTCTTTGAAGCCTTAAGGCAGCTGCTTTGTTTTCCTCTTTCTACTTCAATGTTTACATATATAAGACAAATATGGTAAGTACAGAATGTTTCTACCGTATAAAGCATTATTTATGATCATGTTGATGATTCAGTCATAAAATACATAAAATGTGAAGTCAAATGACAGAAAAAGGTGTCAAGGCTGATATCTAGGGATGCAGACCAAAATTCTGTTTGTACCTCTCTGCATTTTCCAAATTTTCTAAAATACACGTATATTAACTTTATAATTATTAAAAAATGTGCTTGTAGAAAATAATCAAAAAAGCAGCTATTCTAGAAAACCATAATTATCAAAAAAGTTAGGATTATTAAATGTCCTAAATTAATGTTAATTTATAGAGTATGCATCACAGAAACCTGCCACAGGAGCATTTTGGATTCACCTCACAGAAATTATTTTTTTCCAAAAACTGAAGGGTTAGTCTCAATGGAAAAAACAAAAAAAGACCAAGCCAAAGTTATATAGATACAAAATGAAGTAGACAACTGAAACTTGGTTGATCTTCCTGATGTTTCAGGCTCAAGTGCTTTGGGAGCCTTGGAAGCTACAAATTAATGCTACAATCCTGTATTTTGCTTTGCATATGCACACATAATATTAAGAATACTGAACTCGGGCTTCCCTGGTGGCGCAGTGGTTGAGAGTCCGCCTGCCGATGCAGGGGACACGGGTTCGTGCCCCGGTCTGGGAGGATCCCACATGCCGCGGAGCGGCTGGGCCCGTGAGCCATGGCCGCTGAGCCTGCGCGTCCGGAGCCTGTGCCCCGCAACGGGAGAGGCCACAGCAGTGAGAGGCCCGCGTACCGCAAAAAAAAAAAAAAAAGAGTAACTGAACTCTTACAACTCATTAATAAAGAGACAAATAACCCAATTAAAAATGTTCTAAGTTTTAAATGGAAAATTCCCACCCAAAAGATATGCAGATGGAAAATAAACACATGAAAGATGCTCAATGTCATAAGGGAAATGAAAATGAAAACCACAAGTGATACCTCTTCACACTCACCAAGATGGCTATAGGTAAAAAGATGGAAAATAACAAGGATTGGTAAGGATGTGGAGAAGTCAGAACCATCATATATTGCTGGTAGGAATGGTGCAGCTGCCTTGGAAAATATTTGGCTCCTCCAAAAGCTAAACACAGAGTTACCATATGATGCAACAATTCCACTCCTGAATATATGCAAGAGAAATGAAACACAAAAACTTGCACATGAATGTTCACAGCAGCATTATTCATAATGGCTAACAGGTGAGAATAACCCAAATGTCCATCGACTGATGACCAAATAAACAAAACTGCTGTATCTATCCATATAATGAAATATTAACAACAAAGAAAAGTAATGAAGTATTGATACAAACTACAACATAGATGAACCCTGAAAATATCATGCTAACTGATAGAAACCAATTACAAAAGACCACATAGTGCATAACTGCATTTATATGAAATGTCCAGAAGAGGCAAAGTTATAGAGACAGAAAGGAAGTCAGTGGCTGCTTAAAGCTAGAGATAGGGAAAGAAGGGACATGGGAGAGAATGAAGAACGACCGCTAATGGCTATGGGGTTTCTTTTAAGAGGGATGAAAATGCTTTAAAAGTTGTGATGGCTGCACAACTCTGTGAATATACTAAAACCCACTGAACTGTACACTTTAAATGGGTGAATTAAATGGTATGAACTGTATCTCAATAAAGCTGTTTAAAGAAAGAATGTCAACTGGCCCCTTTTCCAACAAATTACATGATCTGGGGAATGAGCGTTTTCATTTATAAATGGGAACAGTATCTGTTTCCATCTTTCCACTTCTAGCAGTAAGAATACATAAAAGATATATAGGAGAAGTGTTCTAGAAAGCTAGTTTCATGACTTGAAGACGACTGTATTGGTTATCACTTGCTACATAACAAATTACCCCAAAGCATAGCCACTTAAAACAACAAACATGTATCATCCCACACAGTTTCTAAGGGTCAGGAACCAGGGAGTAGCTTAGCTGGGTGAGTCTGGCTCAGGTTTCTTACGAGGTTTCAGTCAAGGTAGGGCTGCAATCTCTGAAGACTTCACTGGGGTTTGAAAATCTACTTGCAAGGTTATTCACGTGGCTGTCGGTTGGAGGCTTCAGTTCCTCCCATTATAGGCCTCTCTGTAGACAGCTACTTAGGACATTGCTTCCCCCAGAGAAAATGATTACAGAGATGGAGAAAGTGTGAGAGCAATCGAGACAGAAGCTTGGTCTATTACAACCTAATCTCAGAAGTGATAAATCACCATTTTTGCAATATCCTATTGGTTACAGAGATCAATTCAGATACAATGTGTGTGGGAGGACTGGACAAGTATGTGAATTCCAGGAGGTAGGAATCATTGGGGCCATTATGGAGACTGGCTACCAAAATGACATTATGACAATAAACTGACCAAAGATCCCACATAAGCAAATGCTTGACCTCTGCACTAAAAGAGGATAAGGAGGATACTCATTTCTTAGTAGGGTGACAGATACACACTTGGAGATGTTTTAAGAGTTGTGATAAAAGGGTTTGTAAGAAGCATTCATACCATTTTCCATTCTCCTTGTGACTGAGTTATGGTTAGCCTAAAGAAATACAAAATTGTACAGTTGGGGGCTGGTGGAGAAAATATATAAAGGATTTAGTCAACTGCACCCTCCCCCTCCTCCCACCACTGACAGGTAAGGAAAGAGTCCTGGTTGAAGAAAGGCTAGATGACTCCACCAGGGTCATTAGTGATAGAGCAGAAACTAGAATCCATTCCCTGTGTCTTCTCATTACACCAGGAGCTATGCATCAGAGAATCAATGGCAGTGACTCATTATACAGCTGAGACATTAAACATGTGAGCATTAAATCAACAAACATTAAACTGCTGGTCATTCCAGAATTGGCATTTCTTTGTGTAGCTTTTTGACGCTGGCTGTGTCACTTTCTCAGGCAGCAGTGGACTCTTATCCTTCTTTCTACTCCAACTGAGAGTTGACTTACTTAGCTAGGGGAAGAATCACTCATTCAGCTCAGCTAATATTTATAGAATATCTGTTCTATACCTAGCACTAAATATGCAGATATAAGAGCAGAAAACATGGTCCCTTCACTCAAAATGCAGGTAGTCAAGCAGAAGAAAAACCTATACCTGGAATACTAAGAGAATTAGACATTATGTGACATGGCAGCACAAGGATTTATATATTTTTAATAATTTTATTTAACAAAAAACTTATATAATGCTTAAAATGTGCCAGATATATTACAATTTCAACTCCTTTAATCCCCTATGAGGTTATCCCCATTTTACAGATGAGAAAAGTGAGGCCTGAAGAGGTTATGAAACTTGCCAAAGTTCTCATGCTTGGTAATAAGGAGGGCCAGATTCAAACCCAAGAAGAATGGCTCCATAGTCCATACTTTCTTAACCATAATAGTATGGAGGTTCTCAATAATACTAACAATTATTCTTCTGCTTTTTTAAAGGTTTTGAAGGAAAGTCAATCATGAAATTCCAAAGCTCCTCTGAGAAATCTTTCAAGATGTACAGGGTAAGGCAGTATTTAGCCCAATATAGTAAGGATGTCTTAGGACAGCCTGCTAACCCCGTGGCGAGGGGTGAGGAAAAGTGAATAAACATTCACTAATGAGACAGTGCTTTCCTGGTGCCACAATGAAAGATAAAACTGAATCATAACTGCAATTAAGAAATTAGGTTAGAGTTGGAATAAAGAAATTAAATGGATGTACTGTTCTGCAAGTGCAGAAATAAATTAATTTGACCCTGTCAAAGCTCACTAGAATGTAGCGAGACTTACATCTTCTAAAGATTTTCTCCCAGAATCATACGATAGGAAAATAGCATACTACACCAGGAACAGATGTATTTGATCATGTTTAAAGAATACGAAAAGTAGTTTGAAGAGAATAAAGTGATATGTGGGCCTGGGAAACCTTTTGCTTAACAAAGCAATGAATTCCATTTTGGTAAAAATTTGCCAACTTCGCCACTTTACAAAGCAATTGCTGCCATCTTTTTCCTTTACATCTGATTTTTTTTTTTTTTTTTGCGGTACGCGGGCCTCTCACTGTTGTGGCCTCTCCCATTGCGGAGCACAGGCTCCGGATGCGCAGGCTCAGCGGCCACGGCTCACGGGCCTAGCCGCTCCGCGGCATGTGGGATCTTCCCAGACCGGGACACGAACCCGCGTCCCCTGCATCGGCAGGCGGACTCTCAACCATTGCGCCACCAGGGAAGCCCTACATCTGATTTTTACTTTGGAAAATGTTCCTTGCAAGGAAAGAAGGGACCCTGTAGACTGCTGGTAATCTTCGTGTATTAAATTTCTACTTGGTGTTCTGTTCATCACATACCTTGAATCATCTACAGGTCCTAAAACCTCAGAACACATTGTCCAAAACTGTAGGAATAGCCCTTATTTACAGCCAACTGGCATGTAATGCAAGGCAGCACAATGAGTAGTGATTTTTTCTTTTAAAAAAACCTGAATACAGGTTTTTATCTAAGGTAATATAACAGTATATTGTAATTTTGAAAAGGTCTTAAAGATTTTTTAAAAATTCCTCTAAAATTTAAAATTTTATTTAAAAGTCTTGTATCAAAAAATTGTATCTAGGTACAGAAGGTTTATAGAATTCCAAAGGAAAGTCTAGTAACTTCCCTTTTAAATTGACTTTTCCTTTAAATTCTATCAAACAGTTACCAAAACTAGTCTCAGCCTGAGGATGGCCTTTATGAGATCATTCAGTTCATTTCAATGACCATATCTGTCAAGTTTACACTTATCACAGGTAGAAGCAGGTTTTCATTCTCTTATGAAAGTAGATTTGACCACAATCCTCAGTAAACTACTCCAGAGCATAAATGTTCTCCTTGCATTTGAAAGTATGGCAAGTTATCATCCACTTTAGACTAATTAGATGTTAGATGCTAACATGACAGAGAAAAAGGAGATGGAATGATGAGGAATTTGCAGAACACAATGTGGGACATTCTGAGTAGGACGATGTTAGCGTGTATATGAGTGAGTGAGTGTCTGTGTGTGTGTGTGTGTGTGTGTGTGTGTGTGTGTGTCTGTGTGTGTGTGTGTAGAGTCATACATAACAGGAGTGAACTGACCAAAAGGAAGAAGTCAGTTAGCAAACAGCTGCTTTCCTAGTCTCGAATGGCTTCTGCTTTGGCTCTCTCACCCTAGTATCCTTACCCCAAACTAGCTAATTCTATATGTGTCTAATCTTGATTCATAGCTTTGGCACATATGACGCTCCTGGAGCCCCTTCATCTCAAGTGGCCAAGCAAAGCAGGTCAATCCTCCATGTCTCAAGTCCTTATTTCCCAGAATCATCCTAGGTGTACTTTGAATTTTTGCCTAGGGAGACCTCAAGAATTGTCAGGGTCTACCAGGAATAAATCCCAAATATTCTGAGCTAATCTTGCTTCAGGCCAGGCCTAGATATATAATTATCTTGCTAAAATGAATTTAATACTAGAGTCTAGCTGGCTTCCAGATTGCATCTTTCATCTTTTAAAATTTTCCATCTATTATGGTCCTCAAAGAGTCTCTTTACCAGGATAATATGAACTTCTATTTCTTTATTAATGCTTCCACTACTACTACTACTACGACTACTACTACTATTACCACTACAACGACAACATAGCCTTCAAATATAAAAGCACTGATTATGCGCTAGAGACTACATTAAAAGCTTTACATATATAATACCCATTTAGTCTTTCTTACAACATTATGAGGTAGGGTTTATTATTATCCCTGGTTTAAAAATCTACCCAAGATCACATGACTGGTAAGGGGCAGTATTGGGATTCAAACCTGGCAGTTTGGCTCCAGAATCCATGCTCTTAGATACTATATCATATTCCTTTTGTTTGTGTAATGCAAAGAATATTCCATCAAGATCAGAGACCTGGATTTCCATTCCTATCTCTAATGTTAATCAGTTGTGTGACCTAGGGCAAGTCTTTGACTCCATTTCTACTATATAATGATCCAGGCTCAATGATTTGTTTCTAGTCATACAATGCTGTGATAATAAAGTAGGTGCTTTTCATTAACAAATGGTACTGGATAATTCAGGAGGTTTAAAGCTTGAAAATGAAACATATCTAAGGGAAGGAAAGAGGCAACTAAAAATAACTAAGTCAATCTTTTAAACATCTTCACTTATTTTCTCATTTCATATTCTATGAAAGCATTAGATTCATATTTTACAGAGGAAGACCCTGAGACTCAGAGATTAGGTAATTTATCTGAGGTCACACAGAAAATCAGGATGGAGAGCCAGCATTTGAATGCAGCCAAAGCCCAAGCACTTCCTGGTGCACCACAACACTTCCTTGGCACTGCCTTTCTCTCCTCTCAGCAGCAATAAGCAGAGATTTAAAACGTAATATATGTAAAGTACCTACTACAAAGTCTTTCAAGCAGCACACACACAATAAATTGATTTGGAAGTAAGGATGGAGATGCGTGAATACTAACTTGAAAGTGCTAACACTGTAACTTAAAACAAAAATGGGTATATTTTTGTGTATTTTTCTACAAGGTAGGCTGAATACCACATCAAAACAAGTGAATTTCTGGAAGAAAAGTTTGTATGACTTGAATTTATCCCTAAGTAAACGATGAAGAAGTACCACAAGAATGCCACTATATGTGGTATTTACAGACCACATACATGAGTTCTTGTGGTATTCTGCTGCATGAAATAACTTCCTCACAATAAGTCAGAATCATTTTGTTAAAAGTAATCTTCCTTTTTCCCTAGCCAGAATTTCACAAATAATACCAATGAACAAGGAAGGTCTTTTACGTATTGGCTACTCAAAGGAGGGCAGGAGAGTCAGAAACTACTGTGCTAACTTATTAAATTCCTATTGTAGTTTGGAACTGGAGTCACTTGCTCATTCACCGATTCATCCAACAAATAATAATTGAACACCAGATATTATTTATAAGGCATTATTTTATTAACAAATGTCAGGGACATTAAAGGGAACATGACATAAACTGTAATGCCAGTGCAGTGGGATGAGTGCTGTGGTTCAAGATAATACAAGGTGCTATAGGAGCACGAATGTTATTTACAAAGGCTTAGGAGTTCCTGAAGAAAGTGACATTTGAGACAATGCTAAACAGTATACTGTGTTTAGGAAACTGCAAGTAATTAAGAATGATTTAGAATTCAGAGTAAGTGTAGGAAGTATTGAATTTCAACAAATCATAATTATATAGCAATAGAACTAGAAGTAGAAGGGTTTAACAGATAATAACTTCAATACTCTCATTTTACTTTTAAGGAAACTAAGCCCTCTAATATAGGTGCCCAGAGTCTTACCAGGAGGATGGCTATTACATGAGGTGAGGTCATCCTTAAACACAGTACTGAACACTATTGTGTTTGAGAGTAAAAACAGCTGAGTGAAGCCATGTTGGAAAAACACTAACCTTCTTAGTGTGAAAGATACGTGTCATCTGCTATACCAGCTAAAACAATAATTACTTAGAGGAATCACCTCCAGCTGATCAATGGTGTCCAGATAACCCCCCAAAAAGTTAAAATCTCTAAATTGCCCCTTGCTTATGAACTCGATGGGTTAAACAAATAATTTTGGAGATAAAACTGTGTTTAACACACAAACACATTTAAGTCACCACTTAACCTATTTCCTCCTCTTTTAAACCTAACTCTTGTTAATTAAATTCGATAAAAATTGAGATGCAACAGCTGTTAAATGAAAGGATTCCATTAAATCCTCAGTGGATGTTTGCTAAACTTTGGACAAAAGCTTTATCACCTACAAGTCATTAATTACTAAATTACACCTTAACTAGGGGACAACAGTAGAAATAACGTTCTACTGCAAAGCCAAAATCAAATATAGGTTTAACTCAAGAAATATGAAATGCTATGATGGCTTTATTTAACTCAAGGAATATGCAATGCTAATAAATAAAACACTCAATTTCTTTGCTGTCTGTCCACACACTGTGTACAAATCTTTTATAGGTTAGCTCCCATGATATTACATGCAAAGAGATAGTAAGATTCTTTTTAGGTACTCGAATTTTGTTGCATACAGCTCTACTTCAGATAGGTGTGCTCAGCTTAGACTTCAGAAATTTTCCTTGTTTCCTGGGTATAAATTATGGAAAAGCAAAATTCAAATTATGAAAATTTGTGTTATTTTTAACAACTTTGAAAAAAGAAGTGATTTACTTTATAAAACAATTCACTACAAAGTTTCTTTAAAATAGCAAGTTCATTAACTGGTTGATATAACTTTTCAGGAGTGTACATTATATAAAGATGGTCAAAATTCAAAGACTTTCTTGAATGGTTGTTGTAATAGGATTTGATCTCTAATTTTTTTAAAAACTGCAAGACTTGAAAATGCAAAGAACTAATTTATCTATATTAAAGTGAGAATTTAAACATTACAGAAAGCAAATAAAAATTCTAATCACACTTGCATAGACAAGGTTTAGAAGGACATACAAATGATTAATCATGGTTACCCCTGGGGATGGAGAGGGGACTTTGCTTTTGGTTTTATAATGTCCACACTGTTTTATAAGAAATACATATTATAATCCTGTACTTCCTTAAAAGTTTGGTTCAGTATTCCCTTTTTAAAAGCATTCTTTTATAAAAGGATTCTTTTGTAGCAGCCTGTCATAGTGGTTCTCTACCAAGAGTGTATCAGAATCAACTATGAAGAGTTTTTGAAAAATATGTAGATGCCTGGGTCCCTCTGCAGAATACTGACTTTAAAAGCTTCGGAAACCACCAGACTAGATGACCTTTAAGGTTCATTCCAATCCTGAGATTACACTACTTACAAATATTTTGTACACATTCAACACCCAACAGCTTTTTGGGTTTTTTGGTACACACGTTAACCACCCAATACTACATAGCATAAAAGCATTATTTCTAAAAGATAGGTGAAGGTCCTGTTCCCCTGCACTATGCACTCACACTACTGACCTGGAGAAACTCACAGGAAATAAACTGAAGATTAAAACATATCCATCTTCAACTTAAATATCCTTTTTTATTTTGCCAAAAAACCATCATATTTCCCTATTTCTGAGGCAGGAATTTGGGAACTGACTCTAATGTAAGCACCAATTATTGCAGAGGTGATGGGGAGGCAGGAGTGGGGAAGGACATGGTTGTATATTATCGTATTGGTTCTCTAACTCAAAACAACCCCAGTAAGTCAGGTAAGTGTTAGCTTTTCCCTAACCTGGCACTTAATCTCTATCAGTCATTCTCAATCCTAGATCCAATGTCCCTTTGTTATATAAAGGACAAATGCATATACATTTATTCCAATTCCTCCTTTTCTATCCTGAAACAAAATTCACAGATATTTAACAGAATTTCAAAAGTGTCGATAAAATACCCTGATAGTAATATAAAGGGAAATGAAAGTAATTAATAATAAATTATGTATTTCAATATGTATATGCTCATTCATGACTATATTAAAAGACAATGAAGTAGTCAGATATGCTTACACCTACTTATAATGAATATATTTAGATTTAAGATAAGTAGGATGATAAGAAACTATTCCATGCAACAAGTACGAGAAAGTGAAGTAAAGCCAAGTGATTTTCTGAAATGATTCCAAACAATACAAAGTGCAATTATCTCTTGGTATGCAAGGTACCTACATTTCTGGAAACTTTAGTGTTTATTATAACTACATAAAAGGATATAAAATACTTTGTATATAAACATAGTTATAGGCATAGATAATTATATAATTTTTTTTCCCCCTCTTCACAATTATTCCATACATGGTACATTCAAAAACTATGCAGGGGCCACAAAACTGTTGTGTAGGATGTCCTGTGTATTATGTGATGTCTAGTATCTCTGGCGACTGCCCCCTGAATCATTTTGCTTCACAAAATTCCAGAATGCCCCCTGGAGGTTAGTACCACCCTGTTGAGAACCAATGGTCTATATGAACTTTCAGTACCTACATGCATACGGTTGTAAATCCTCACCCTGGGTTAGCGGGTAAGTGGGCCACTATTTGACCCCTGATTTGGGGCTAAAGCTTCTCTGATACGAATAAGGGCTACGTTTTTGTTTTGTTTTTTTACATCTTTATTGGAGTATAATTGCTTTACAATGGTGTGTTACTTTCTGCTTTATAACAAAGTGACTCAGTTATACATATACATATGTTCCCATATCTCTTCCCTCTTGCGTCTCGTCTCCCTCCCTCCCTATCCCACCCATCCAGGAGGTTACAAAGCACCGAGCTGATCTCCCTGTGTTATGCAGCTGCTTCCCACTAGCTATCTATTTTACGTTTGGTAGTGTATATATGTCCATGCCACTCTCTCACTTTGTCACAGCTTACCCTTCTCCCTCCCCAAGGGCTACTTTTAATTAAAAAGCTTAACACATGTTCATCCCAGGAACTTCCAATAAAAAATTTTACCTAAAAGTGTTTACCTGTTTTTAAAAAAGTGAATAATAAAGCTATTTTTACATATACAGTAGAATTAAAGACAATTCTGCCTCCTCTGTCTATCTCCCCTAAAAAATAATTTCTCCTGAGTTTTCTAGGTAAGCAAGGTCAAACTGTGAAGATATAACCATTCTTTTCTCATCCACATGAATGCAAAGATATACTAATATAAACAATCTAAAAGTCATTTATATATGGCACTGAAGTATATTACTGTATTATTCATTTGGCAGAAGAGTATCTTCCTAATTAAATTGTGATTAGGCATCTATTAAAAGTAATTTACATTTTCTGATCAACCCAATGACTAAAGCGTGTGTCATTTGTGGGCAGCTGGGGGAGCTGCTTGAGTCTGAGAACTTGCTGAGTACTAAGAGGGGAGGGACTTAAGTATTTTGAAAGTTTCACTCTTTGGGATTTGGCTATATAGTTTATTTTGAACACTGAAAAAAAATTCCATGCCTTCACATAGATTTTATGTTAAATTAGCACACCATTCATAGAAATATCAGATATACCCTCACTTTTTAAAAAGTGATAAGGACTTCACTTTACATGAAAGGATTCACATATTAGAGGAAAATCATCACAGGTTTCCTTTGAACATAAAATGCCTCTGAGTTAAAATGCCATTAAAAATTATTGAATAAATTAATGATTGAATAGCCATTCAATTTCTAAGTATTATGAAAGACTCTCTTAATATGTCCACAGCCTGTTTTTCCACTTTAAATTTCGCTAATTAATCACTAATTAATCTAACCAGTAATGCCTAAAAGAAATCAACACTCATTTTTTTTTTTTTCTTTTCCCGGTACACGGGCCTTTCACTGTTGTGGCCTCTCCCATTGCGGAGCACAGGCTCCGGACGCGCAGGCTCAGCGGCCATGGCTCACGGGCCCAGCTGCTCCACGGCATGTGGGATCTTCCCGGACCGGGGCACGAACTCGTGACCCCTGCATCGGCAGGTGGACTCTCAACCACTGCGCCACCAGGGAAGCCCAACACTCAATTTTTTAATAATCTTAATCTGGCTATCTTTCTTCATACCTAAAATTGGTAAAAACTTGCCTTTTCCCCATACACAGGCATCACCTTATGATAAAAAGTAAGCAAAAGTTTGTGTATAACCAAACATGTATAGTGGTTAAAATAACTTATCTTTAGTATACTGATTTCTAATTGTTTCCATAAATAAACTTTAACAATGTGTGGAACATGCATGTTTGTGTACCATGTGATGTAAGATTCACTTCTGAATCAGTTTTAAAGCAATTGATCACCAGCTCTTAAAAGGCTTTAAGTGTCACATAAAGAATAGGCCTTATTAAATAAACTCAGAAGTCATATTTTCTATTATTTAACAGAGAATTCTGGTCTTGATAAAAAGCAAACAAACCCCACAGGTGAAAGAAATGAAGCACATACCAAATGTTTAACACAAAGCTTTTCACTTACTTGGTACTAGGTCGTTTTTGCAGAGCTTTATCCAGGATAAGAGATGGAGCACTCCTCCTCCTTTCTGCTAGTGTTTTCATTTTCTGTAGAGGAAAAAAGATCACAATGAAGACCACATGGCATGTAAAGCAAGTAAATGCCTATTTTCAATCCAACTCAGCAAGTTTTGTATTGCCTATCCTTACCTATCAAGGAGTTTGCAATCTTATTCTGGAAATAAATAATAACATCTAAACTAAGATAGTAAGCGTCAAAAAGTGGTACAGGCAGTAAGTATTTTTTATGGTCAGAGAACAAGGTGGTTAAATGGTGACTAGAGTATATGGGAAAACAGCTCATAACCATTATCATCAACTGCAGCTTTACTGCTTATTATGTGCCAGGCCCTATGCCAAAGGTAGGACTGGATTATCTAATTTATACTCTAAAACGTCATCAGAGTAGGTTCTACTAGATCTATTTCACTGGTAGGGTAGGCCCCAAACTGGGCTTCAGGGACAGACAGAATTTGAAGAGATCAGGTAAATGGAGAAGATAAGTAGTTAAAGCACAAGATGGAGACTAGATTTCTTACACATTTAATAGACATTTAAATTTAAATATTTACATATTGGGGAATCTGGTTTTCAAAGGAGGTTTTTTTTTTTTTTTGCTGTAACTTTAAAGAAAAAAAAGATTTTTTTTTCTTTTCTAAGTGGTATATAAATATAGAATTAATTGGATAATTCAGGTACTCTGTTCTACAGGACCTAAAATTTGTGGTGAGGTTTTATTCAACTTGAATTAACCCGACAATTACTCTCTAAATTTTCAATCTTACAGATTTAACACCTCTAGATAGAGTCAGAGGAACTGCCACTGGATATAAATGTGAAAATTTACAATACAGTCACAAATAGCCATGAGTGAAGTTCAGGCTGTGTCACCAAAGCATTCTTCCTGCTCTACTCTCTCACCCTTTCCTGGCCAGAAGTCTCACCCACTGCCTGAGGGCCTAAGCCAGCCATGCTTGGGACTGGATGCTCTAAAAAAAACCCACATATAACCAAGTGGCTCAGTATCCGTTTCTCATTACATGATTCATAAAGGAATTGCTTCTTAATAAAACCTAGATCATCCTAAGGAAAAGAAGAAGAATCATCTAGTGAGAAGGGGATACGAGACTTTGGCACAATTCTTTTCCCCCAGTTTCACCATGCCCCCATGGATCTCTCCCATTATTGTTGGCAGATGTGTGAGAAGTCAAATGCTGAGTGTATCTACGTCATCTAGTAGACTCATATTCAGTGCCATGGCCTCAGTGTTGCTGTTCCCTCCATTAATCTTTTAGCTCACACATGAAAACTAAATGCCCAAACCTCCTCAGTATACCTCAGACAGCAACAGAAACAATTATGTAAAACATTAATAAAGAACAGGAAACAAATGGGTAAGAAATATAGAACACCATACTTCTCAATCAGGAGTTATTAACCATGAATCAGTTTCAGGGCAGGTTAAATTGTATAAAATTTTTTACATGATAGTATTTGGTGCCTTCCTTCTGAAGAGAAAGCCCACAGTTTTCATCAGATTCCCAGAAGAATCTCTAATCCCTCCGAACCCCAGTGATTTTGATAAACTACTTTATATATTATAGCTCGTAAGCCCTATCCTACTGTTTTCCATTAGTCACATCTCCTGGGAACCCAACTCTCAGGAATCTAACATCCTGAGGCCAGTGTGAATGTAGAGGTTGCAGGGTGAAGGGAAATCTAGGAGACAAGTATTTGTATTGCAAAGTCCAGCGGCCTGTCCCCATATGAAGAGTCTCAATTCTGAAAGATTAGGTTGATTTTACTTCGAAAGGTGGCAGTTTGTTCCTAGGCAGATTTTCTGCAGGATTCTGTTTCACCTTCAGGTCTAGGTTTGATTCCTACTCCTTATCCTGAATCCCTTTACTCAGGATCTATTTACTACGCTTTGAACTTTGAAATGCTCCCAATCCTTTAAGCTTGACCTGGGCCCCTTACCCTCGGTCTGTTTTGACCTTGAGGGTCTGCCTAGCCTACCTGAGCAGGGGCCACATTGCTGGACCTGTCTCAGCAGTCTTACTTCTGCTGCTCCTAATCCTCTGACACCACTCTCAGCAGATCCAAGTGCCTAAACAAGATCTTCATTAACATATGATTTCTAATTCTGAGCTCCCTGGTTTTTGGGTTTACAAAGAATTTGGAAAGGGCTCAAAAGACAGCCATAAAAATGATTTAAAAATGTGAAAAAAAGAAAGAACCCTGGGCTTCCCTGGTGGCGCAGTGGTTGAGGGTCCGCCTGCCGATGCAGGGGACACGGGTTCGTGCCCCGGTCCGGGAAGATCCCACATGCCACGGAGCGGCTGGGCCCGTGAGCCATGGCCGCTGAGCCTGCGCCTCCAGAGCCTGTGCTCCACAACGGGAGAGGCCACAACAGTGAGAGGTCCGCGTACCGCAAAAAAAATAAAAATTAAAAAAACAAACAAACAAAAAAAAAAACGAAAGAACCCTAAGACAAGTTAAAATGATCTTAAATTCTTCATTTGGAAACAGTAAATCTCCAAAGTAATGCAGTTATTATACAGAGGATAGCAAGGGTCTTCCAAAGAAGATAAGGCGAAAAGAAATGCAGCTATACTATAGACTGAGAATCCAGGTTAATCCCTCAAGATATTTATAAAAGCTGTGAAGGAAATTATGAACATAACTTCAAGGGGTTCAGAAACACCCAACAAGGATTCTTGAGGGATCCATGGACTCCAAACTTGAAACCTTCCCATACAAGGAAATCTTTCTGAGACTGACGGTTGTTAAACATGAGAATGGATAATTAAAGAAGAGTGACAAATTTTCTTCTGTAAAGGTTCTTTTAAAATAGGAGTTTTTCAGGGAGACCTAATGTAGAGTACCATTTATATATATTTGTATATAGTAATTAGATTGTTTTCTTAGTTATAAAATTGGCAGATGTGTGAGAAGTCAAATGCTGAGTGTATCTACATCATCTAGTAGACTCATATTCAGAGAATGCAATCAAACTACAGGCAAAATATTATTTTTATTTGAGGTCCTATTGTTTGTACTCAGACTTACACCGCTACTAATGAGACATGCAGCCTAAGGCAATTCAGACACCCATCTGGGCCTCCATTTCTGTATCTAGAAAATGAGAAAATTTGGACTACATAGTCTCCTAGGTTCCTTCTACTTCTGATATTCTCATGTTAAGTGTCTACCAAAGATTCACCCTGGATATGCTAGAAAATAAACATTATATACAAAATGAATTTAGAATTCGTAGGATTCATTTCTCTTGTAAGTAATAAAAAGTCTTAAGAGTTGTCAATATAATGGGAGCCTAGGTATTAATTCATTCAAAATACATATCTCTTTCTTTTGCTCAAAAGTATAGCAAAACAAAGAACCAATGGTGACTTCAAAAAACTTCACATATCTATCAAAGAATCTGTTTTCAGGCAATAAAGACTTGGATTTTCTTTTTGTTTATAACAACTGTGTGAAATACAATACATGGAAATAGAAGGAGACTATCGATTCCTTTCTAAATGTACAATACTACAAACTTGTCAGGACAGACTGAGGCTATACTTATATTGTACCGGCACCAACAAATTTCCCAGTTGTTCAGTGACAGGGAAAACTATGATCGTTTGCCTCACAGGAAACAGAAAATAGGTTTAAAACAGTGTAGGTTTCTTTGTTAGCTTAAAAATTGTAATCCACGGTGGTTTTTCAGAATGCCCAAGTGCTTGATGTCTATATTGAGATTACCTCATAAACATTGGATGCCATTCTGAAACTGAGTAATTTTTAAAAGGTAATCTTCTAAATTGACAAACTAAACATTAGGGAAAAAATCAACTGCATTAATCTTTTAGAAATGATTTTCTTGATTTTGTACCATTTGCCAAGGTTTAAGCACTAGAGAGAAATTAGATCTTTGGTTTTCTAAGCTGTCTCCTCTGCAGCTATATTCAGTATCAGAGGCAAAAACTATTCTGCCAAAGAGTAAATGAATGGAGATCATAAGTGAAGATGAGACCCAAATGCCTATACTTCATTTTTCTTTCATGTTTCAATAATAACACAAAACTGTAGCAACTTTACCTGCTAACGTGCAAGGTGCTTTCCACTTCAATTCTTTTTTTAATCAGTTGGATGAACTAAATGTTGAATTCTCTGTGTTCCTAACTTGCTTCACAGCTATGCCTCAGTTACAGCATTTCAGATTATACTATAATTATCTTTCTGCCCCTTTCTAGAGAGCAAGGACTACATCTTTATTTCCAAACTTTCTCCCATCCTTCAACAACTACTGAAATTCTACTCTGTAGCAGACCTATCTTTGCATTCCTAGAGCCTAGTACAATACCTGGTACAAACTATATACTCAATAGATGAAGGTTTTAAGTGAATTTAAAAATCCACTCATTGTCCACATCTACACTACTGCGCCCAAACACACACACAGAAACATAAACAAACATACTTAAAGGGGTTCTGCTGGAATGCTGTCACTAAGGAAATATAAGCATTTGTTATGGAACTGGATGGTAGAATCATCCTTGTACATTGCAAACTACATCTTTTGACATAGTGTTGACATTTACATTACCATTGAGTTTCATGGTAAACATTTGTCTGATGATTCTTTTAACTTGTTGGCAACTTAATTCCTTGCCAACAAATGGTGCTGGGACAAGTGGATATCCACATGCAAAAGAATGAAGTTGGACTCCTATCTCACACCATATACAAAAATTAACTCAAAATGGATCAACGATCTAAAAGAGCTGAAACTATAAAAATTTTAGAATAAAATATAGGCATAAATATCTGTGACCATGGATTAGGCAATGGTTTCTTAGATATGACCGAAAGCACAAACAACAACAAAAAAACACAGATAAATTGGACATCATCAAGGTTAAAACTTCTGTGCTTCAATGGGCACTATTAAGGAAGTGAAAAGAAAACCTACAGAATGGGAGAACATTTTTGCAGATCATGTATCTGATAAGGGATTTGTATCCAGCATATTTAAATTTAAAGAACTGTTACAATTCAATAAAGACAAGTAAGCTAGTTTAAAAATGGGCAAAGGATATGAATAGACAGTTCTCCTAAGGAGATATATAAATGGCCAATAAGCACATGAAAAGGTGCTCAACATCATTATCCATCAGGGAAATGCAAATCAAAACTCTGAAATACCACTTTATACTCATCAGGATGGGTACAATAAAAAAGACAAATAAATAACAAGTGTGAGGATGTGGATAAATTGAACTGTTATTCACTGCTAGTGGGAATATAAAATGGTGCTGTCACTTTGCAAAACAGTTTGTAAGTTCTGCAAATGGCTAAACATAGAATTACCATATGATCCTGAAATTCCTCTTGGGTATATAACCAAGAGAAAGGAAAATATATGTCCACACAAAAACATGTACGTGAATGTTCACAGCAACATTATTCATAATAGTCAAAAAGTGGAAACAACCCCAATGTCCATCAACTGATGAATGCATAAACAAAATGTGGTACATCCATAAAATAGAATATTACTTGCCAATAAAAGAAAAGAAGCCATGAAATGTACAACAACATGGATGAATCTTGAAAACATCATGCTAATTAAAAGAAGTCAGTCCCAAAGGACCACATACTATATGACTCCACTTAAATGAAATATCCAGAATAAACAAATCTATAGGAACTTAGATTAGTGCTTGCCTGGGGTTTGGGGGATGAGGGAATTGGGATGTAATGGCTAACGGGTGCAGTGTTTCTTTTTGTGGTAATGAAAATGTTCTAAAATTGTGGAAATGAATGCACAATTCTAGGAATATACTAAAAACCACTGAATCCACTTTTAAGTGGATAAATGGTATATAAATTATATCTCAACAAGGCTGTTAAAGTGAAAAAAACAAAAACAGCAACAAAAATTAACTACCAAACTACTAAACTACTGGGCTCCAGCCCAGCAAACTGGTTCATAACCAGAAGCTATAATTTTCCTTACTCATATAATAATCATCTGAAGTATATTTACATTAAAATGGAAATTACTTATTTGTTTTTTGTCCAACATGTTTTTGTACAAAATATCTGAGTGGCTCTCCATTTGAATTCCTCAGAGATCTGAGGAATATGCCCACCTGCTTATTGTAGTTTGCCACTATTCCTTCCCTATTCCTCCAGTGCCCTACTCAGTATTTCCACATAGTAAATTCTCAATAGCTGTGTGTTAAATCAATGAATTAATGCTACCAATACCTGAGGGTTTAAGGTGGTAATGCAAGTGTGCCTACGTAGGAAAATAAGATTGTAAGCAGGTTATCGAAGAAAAAAGTTTTGTTCTTTTATTTTCAACAACGCATAAAACACTGTTTATATTAAAAACCTATATGTAGGACTTCTCTGGTGGTGCAGTGGTTAAGAATCCCCCTGCCAATGCAGGGGACACGGGTTCCAGCCCTGGTCTGGGAAGATCCCACATGCCGCGGAGCAACTAAGCCTGTGCGCCACAACTACTGAGCCTGTGCTCTAGAGCCCACGTGCCACAACTACTGAAGCCCGTGCACCTAGAGCCCGTGCTCTGCAACAAGAGAAGCCACGACAGTGAGAAGCCCACAGACCACAACAAAGAGTAGCCCCCGTTCGCCACAACTAGAGAAAGCCCGCGTGCAGCAATGAAGACCCAACACAGCCAAAAATAAACTAGTTAATTAAAAAAAATTTTTAAAAAGAAACCTATATGTAGTCTCTCACTGGAATTTTAACTTCGTGTCAACCAGGAGATACAGAGCTATTTTTGGAACCTCTAGATCACTCTGAATCTGGTCATTCTCAGTTCTCATAGAGATTTAAAGGAAAAAAAGCCTAGCAAAAGAAAGGACCAGGATGAAAGAGTTAAGTCAGATGGACTACAATTTTTCATACTTTGCTTTGTTCCAGTCACTTTATGAAGAAAAAAATTCAAGCATTTCAGTTGAATTTAAGTCAAATGTACTACAGTCACTTTCAAACATTTAAAATTAGCATAACGTTAAAATAAGGACTTTGAGGAAAGCTTTTAAGAACTCTAAACTTTCAAAGATAGAAAAAAATGTTTAATCAAATTTACAAATTACCTTACTCAAATTTGACTCTTAATCCTTTGTGGCTAATCTGTACAATTTAGTGAGCAATGAACTATTTCTTTCTTGTCTTCCGTACATGTCTGCTGCACTTATTTGCAGAGACATATCTCAAAGACATCGGCCCTTCAAGGGAACAAGGAAATTATTTTTACCCCTGCCCCTTGCTTCTATGTCCTATTACCACAAGGTTTTGACCACTGGATGAGCTGAAGCTTCCCACTATTGTCACTTTTGTCTGTGATGAGTATGATCTTCTATTTACTCATAATCATCCCAGCCAAAATCAGTTTGAGCATTTAATTAAAACAAATGTCATCACAGCCCAGACTATCATAAAGGGATATAATTTCTTTCTGAAATTAAGAAAGAAATGTTTCTACTTTTGGCTATCTTTCCTCTTTCTGTGAGACAAGAACTTTGAAATAAAATAACAAACCTGAGAATCTATGTAATATAGAAGAATCGGCACTGGGCTAGAAGACATTGGACCTAAATTCTGGATCCTGGTTCTATCACTTCTCAGAGTCTTCTCTGTAAAATGACATGACTGTTTGACCTACCACAAAGAATCAAAAAGATTATATATGTGGAAGTCCTTTGACAGGGAAAGCACCATGATAGTATAACATACAGAGTAATGCTTTGGAGTGCATAAGTACTGTATGTAATAAATATGAGAATAGTAGAACTCCCCTTCTACATTATTATTTGTTCCTCTGTCTCTACCCTACCCATGCAGACTTCTGGAGTACCACTATGTGCCTTCATGTTGGCTGGACTTTCTTCTTTGGCAAAGCTACCAGTTTCAACCTCCTGTCATGATTCTCTTTAGTAGCACCCTGGAGTAGGCAAGGTTGATCACCAATGGTCTATCCCTAATATTCCCTTACAGGGCAGGGCTTCACTAAATTTTTCACATCACAGTCCATACGAAGTGCTATTATTTCTACATCCATGGCACACTGTGACAAAGGGGTTCTCTGGTTCCCCAGTGCCCATCCACCTGCATGAAGGCTAAGAGGCTTGAATGTATCAGACATTGTTGGAAAACTCGGCAACCTCTCACTTCCTCCTGCAGAGGGGAAGAGTACAGTGATCAAATCCAAAAACCATAATGGTAAAAACCAGAGTGTATCAAATAACAATAAAAAACAGGCCAAGGGCTTCCCTGGTGGCGCAGTGGTTGAGAGTCCGCCTGCCGATGCAGGGGACATGGGTTCGTGCCCCGGTCCGGGAAGATCCTACGTGCCGTGGAGTGGCTGGGTCCGTGAGCCATGGCTGCTGAGCCTGGGCATCCGGAGCCTGTGCTCCGCAAAGGGAGAGGCCACAACAGTGAGAGGCCCACGTACCGCAAAAAAAAAAAAGAAAACAAACAAACAAGAAAACAAACAAACAAGAAAACAAACAAACAAACAAAAAACAGGCCAAGATCCGATCAGATTCAGATATACTGTAACCTCATAATGCCTCCTGTGGAAGCTGAGGTTCCAGATGGTGAATGTAGGGGTAGAAGAGGAAATACAGACACTCTCCTAGGTATAAATTAGGATGAAGGTAAACAGGGAAAGCAAAAGGCCACAGAGCAGTTGGGTTTTCCAGATCTTTGAAATATGAGCTGATGTGGGCACACATACATTCCATTTTCAGAGTCCACACACAAGTGACAAGACATCCAGAAACAGGCCTTACCTTTCAGTTGTGTCATGTGACAGCTGTCTGTCAAAATTAGGTCAAGGCTGTTCAGCACAGCAGTGACATACTGATAGAGCTATTTCTGCTGTCAGTTGGATGTTTCTAATCTAAACTTGTCCTGGATAAAGAAAATCAGACTGAAACAAAATTATAAAATAAACTGGCTATGTTGCCTTCAAGCCCCATTACTGGTGGCTGACAAAAGGCAGTTTCCTCTGATCCCTTTCCAGTCTCCCACATTGTGGCTAAGTCTTCCATAAGCAAACAAAACATAAACATCACCCCATCCTAGGCTGCTTCAAAAAACTGCTGCTGTAGCTACTAACGAATTGAGCATTCACCTTGAAGGCTTTCTGCACACATTAGAACCTTAGAGTCCCTGTGATCTAGAAAACTTGCTATACCAACAGAACAGGAAAGCAAACTTTCACCTCAATGAAAGTTTATTTTAAAGGTAGTCTGGGGACTTCCCTGGTGGCCAGTGGTAAGGAATCCACCTTACAGTGCAGGGGCCATGGGTTCCATCCCTGGTCAGGGAACAAAGATCCCACATGCCACAGGGCAACTAAGCCCATATGCCTCAACTAGAGCCCGCATGCCGCAAACTACAGAGCCCATGTGCTCTGGAGTCCGCATGTCACAACTAGAGAGAAGACCGCACACTGCAACAAAAGATCCTGCATGTCTCAACGAAGATCCCGTGTGCCGCAACTAAGACCCGACGCAGCAAAAAGTAAATAAATAAATAAATAATAAATAAATCTTAAAAAATAATAATAAAGGTAGTCAGCAAGCTCAGGCTACTTACTATACCAAAATAACACAGACTGGATGATTTAAATGACACAAACTTATTTCTCATGGTTCTGGAGGCTAGGAAGTCCAAGGTCAAGGTGTCAGCAGATTTAGTTCTTGGTGATAGCCCTCTTCCTGCTTTGCAGACCGCTGCCTTTTTGTTGTACCCTCACGTGGGGTACACAGAGAGCAAGCTTTCTGGTCTCTTATAAGGGCCGTAATCCCATCATGGGGATTCTGCCTTCATGACCTCTTCTAAGCTAATTATTTCCCCTATCTCCAAATACAGTTGACCCTTGAAGGACACAGATCTGAACTGTGCAGGTCCACTTACATATGAAATTTTTTTCAATAAATACATACTATAGTACTAAACCATATGAGGTTGGTTGAACATGTGGATGCAGAACCATGGATAAAGAGTGCCCACTGTAAAGTTCTAAGTGGATTTTTGACTGTGTGGAGGGTCAGCACCCCTAACCCCCACATTGTTCAAGGGTCAATTGTATTATACTGGGGGTTACAGCCTCAAAATCCGAGTTTCGGGAGGACACAAACATTCAGCCTGTAACAGAGGTTTTTGCCAAATACCCTGGAGACTGAGGGGTATGAGTCATGAAACTCCATCAAATCACAATAATAAAATGTACATATATGTCCTCAAAGCACTGTTTATAAGAGTGTATGTATATATAAGTTTGTAAACACACACATATCTAACCTTGATATTATATACCTATTTATTTTTGTGACACTGTATAGTTTATAACATGTTTTAGCAGCAATTTAAATTGAAGTCCAGTGTATTTTCAGCTACTGATACCTTCTAAGAAGGCAAGTTTTATAATCACAGATGTTTGTTAAGTTGTATGTGGTCCTATAAGGCACAAGACATCTTTACTTTGAAAAGAAGAACCACCAAGTCCTGGATGGCAGGATAAGAACAGTGAAAGAATTCACACACCCAAATTATTGAAGTTCAAGTTTTCACTTTCTGAAGATGCTATCAGCTGTCTCACTTCTCCCAGTCTACTGAATATGTTCCACCTCTTATCCCGCAGACCTTTCACCAAACCCTAAATCAGAAGAATGGTGAAGGGAAAGAGTTATAAATTGCTTCACAACAAACTTCATTTCAGAACCAAAAAGCAACTGCACCATTTAGATATCTGTGACTTGTGAATTTTCAGTCTATAAGTTACAACTCTCTATTTAACTTTGAGGACTCAATATTCAAAATTAATAATTACTTTTTACACAAATGTGTAAAGAATGTGTAAAAATAAAGTATCTTTAACTTTCATTGCATAAAAAACAACATATTCTGTTCTAATATATGAATGTCAGAGTCATGAAAATTAATTTTTCTTTTTGCTATGTTAAAATGCACTGCTGTGTTCACATTTTAAGTGAAGATGACTATGGAAGCAAGTTTTTTCCTACACTCAAGATTCATGATATCAAAATGCTTACTGAATTGAGAGTTTCAGCTGGGTTTCCCACACACAATTTTCCATGGTGGAAACAACTGAGGCATAGGATTCTGTGCATCCACACATAACTTTGAAATATATTTCTATGAGTTTGGAGAATATGCCAAGTTTTCCAACAGCATCAATGTGGAAAGCAGGCCTGGCTAAAGAGCTCCTGAAATATGAGTGCCTTATATAAAACATCTGAAAATGACAGATGACAGATACCAAGGGATAAAGATCACAAACTTCCAAAGAAATTATAGCAATGATTGTGTCACTGATTGTCACTATTAGTCAATATTTACTATGATGGTTAATTTTATGTGTCAACTTGACTGTCCATGGCATGCTCAGATTATACATTATTTCTGGATGTGTCTGTGAAGGCATTTCCAGATGAAATCAGCATTTGAATTGGTGGACTCAGTAAAGTAGGTTGTCCTCCCCAATGCGGGTGGGCATCATTCAATGCCTTGAGGACCTTTACAGAACAAAAAGTGGAGGAAGGAGGAATTTGCCCCTTTTTCCTCCCTCACTGTCCAGCTGGAACATTTCATTTCTTCCTGTCCTCAGGAAAAGATGGTGGTGAATTACACCACCGACTTTTCCGCAGATGGCAATCATGGGACTCCTACTGGTCTGTTTTTCTGGAGAACCCTGACTAATACATTTACCTAACATTTACCTAATGGCAGCAGTGAACATAATATTCTGTGGTACACGGAGAATGTAGAGACTCTGCTCCCTAAAGAACGAAATTATCTCTCAGGAGAAAAACTTCTCAAATATGGCTTGTTCAACTGCTTATATAAAATTCACATCTACTCTCCCCTACATCTTATGTTATAAACAATAAAAAATGCATCTATAATCTAGTTGGAAAGAGAAATAGAGTTAGAAGATCTGGGTTCAAATTCCAGCTCTGTTGCTTACTACATGCAGCCTTGGCAGGGCTCAGTTCCTTCCTCTCTAAGAGTACATTAATAATGCCTACTCCATATATTATAATCAATGTGTATTATGTATAGTTAGGCATTTAGTTAAAGAAGTTTTTTGAAAAATTTCCTTTACTTTTCCGTATATTATAAACAGTAAACTCTTATCTTTTTCCTCAAGTTTCTACCTTACAATATTTGATATTTATGACATTCAAGGGTGACTGCTTTGATGGTTAGTGTTATGGGCCAAATACTTGTTCGCCCCCCCAAATTCATATGTTGAAGCCCTAACCTCCAATGTAATGGTATTAAGAGGTGGGGTCTATGGGAGGTGATTAGGCTTAGATGAGGTCATGAGAATGGGGCCCCTATGACAAGGTTAATGCCTTTATGAGAAGAAACCAAAGATATCTAACTCCACCTCCATCTCTCTCACTACCTCTCCCTCCCCTTCTTCCCCCTCACCTTCCTCACTCTTTCTTCTCACTCTATCTCCCATGTGAGGACACAGAAAGAACTGGAAGCCAAGAAGAGGGCTCTCAGCAGGAACTGAATTGGCTGGCACCCGGATCATGGGAATTCATAGCCTCTACAACTGCAGGAAATAAATGTCCTTTGTTTAAGCCACCAGGTTATGGTATTTTGTTACAGCAACCCGAGCTGAATAAGACAAATAGCATTCACTCATTTGCATGTAAATGTTCTTGTATTAAATCCAATGAAATAAAACTTTTTTTATTGCTTTACAGATATCACCTGGTAAAAATTACTAATGGCCTCTGCACTTTTTTCAAAAGTGTTTTTATATTCTTTCTTCTTTTGACCCATAAAAAACAACTTTGTGAGATATACAGGATATGGATTATTACCCCTATTTTACAAACAAAGAAACGAAGTACAGCCAGAAGTTCAGAGGTCACACCGGTGATAACAGGCTCTTTCTGATCTAATTCAGTTTTTGATAATTCCAGACTGCTCCCAGCCAAAACAATCTCATGGACCTGATTTTATGCCACTCATTTTGTGAATAACATCAGAAAAGTATTCAGTAGGATACTGGCTTAACCATGAGCATAATATTTTTCTCAGTATTAAAGAATAAAACCAAGTCTTACACACAAAGTTGCTTCATTCAAACCCCAATTGCAAGACACACACATGGCTTAAAGTTGGCTCTCAGGGGTGTTGTACCATAAACTGCTATAAACAGATTTGGACCCCGAGAATGTAGAAAGAAAAGCCAGAATGAAGTGTATAATAGTAGCTGTTACATTTTTAAATGTTGGAGCTATTTTAAAATCCTTTTGCTTTGACCGATTTTCTGTGCTTGTAAGTCTCTCTTCCCTCCCCAAAACCTACCTTGTTTAAAGACTTTTCAATTAGTATGTGAAACCAAAGGGTCAGGGGCTTGAAAATGACACAAATCATCCCTAACTGAAATTATTCTAATATGTGCTGCCATTTCATTTCACAAAAACTGTTCTGCCCAAACGTGGATATGCTCAAGGATATGTTATCCAGAAGAATTATCCAGAATTCTATCCATAATGCATTATCCAAAGAAACAAATTGTACACTGTAAATAAAGAGCAGTTCTCGGGCTTCCCTGGTGGCACAGTGGTTGAGAGTCCACTTGCCGATGCAGGGGACACGGGTTCATGCCCCGGTCTGGGAAGATCCCACATGCTGCGGAGCCACTGGGCCCATGAGCCATGGCCACTGAGCCGGAGCCTGTGCTCCGCAGCGGGAGAGGCCACAACAGTGAGAGGCCCGCGTACTGCAAAAAAACACAAAAAATCAAGCAAAAAAAAGAGCAGTTCTCTCACTGCAGAAAGTTCTAGTCAACAGTCATGCTCTAGAGGTCAGCAAACAACACCAGGGATTCACCTCCTGTTTTTCTAAATAAAGTTTTATTGGAACATAGCTGTGCCCATTCATTTACATATTGTCTATGGCTGCTTTAGTACTATAATTGCATAGTGGGTAGCTGCAACAGACACACCTTACAGTCTACAAATCTAAATTATTCACTAGCTGGCTCTCTAAGAAAAGGTTTGCTGATCTTGCTCTAAATCATAAACTCTGAACACAGGGGCATATCTGTCCCTGTTCACTGCCGTATGTAACCCAGCTTATATTTAATGAGTATCTAACATGTAGCACTGTCCTTGGCACTGAGGCAGCTGCCTTGAACAATACAGATAATGTCCCTATTCTCATGGTTTTCACAATCTGGTGAGAAGTTCAGGTAACACAACAAGGAAGTAAATAATAATATGTAAGGCAAGGCTGAATGTTAAAATGAGAATAAAACAGAAGGTACAGAACATGACTGAGAGGCAACTTCCATTTAGGTACTCAGGACAGGCCTCTGGGAGAACCTAAGATCAGAACAATTAGAAACAATCAACACTGCAAAGATGTGTGGCAAAAAAAAAAAGACAAAAAGGGAATAGCAACACCAAAGCCTCAGAACAGAATGAATGTGATGACTCAATGTGTGAAAAGGAAGGCCCATGTGGCTGGAGAATACACAAGCAAAGCAGAAAAGGCAGATGAGGGGAATGAAGTAGGGAGGGCTAAGTACAGGAGTCTGAATTTTATTCTAAATATGATGGAAAGCCACCACAAGATTTTAAGCAGTGAGGAACGCGATCAATTTAAATTTTTAAAGATCATTCTGGTGCTCCTAAATGGAGACTAGGTCAGGGAAAAGCAAAAAATGTGTTAGACAAGTTAGGGAACTTCTGCAAATGTTCAAGTGAGAGATGGTGGTGGTTTGGCTTCGACTACAATGGCAGCAGTAGAGATGAAAGTGGAGAAATTCAAGATATGTTTTGAAGTGATATTCGACTGGCCTTTCTGATGGTTGTTGTAGACTGAGGAAATAAATGCCAGTAGTTGAAAACAAATTCTAGATTTTTAGCTTGAACAATTGGGACATAGTAGTGTGAATTACAGACATGGTACGGAAGTACAAATAAGAGCCATCACTTACTGAGTGCTATTATATATTAATATTCACTCTCCTTCACATTTAATTTTCCTAACTATCTTGAGGACTTAGGTACTATTGTTATTTTTCATTTCACAAATAGGAAACTGTAAAAATTCTGGGGTGGGATAGGGAGGGTGGGAGGGAGACACAAGAGGGAGGAGATATGGAGATATATGTATATGTATAGCTGATTCACTTTGTTATAAAGCAGAAACTAACACACCATTGTAAAGCAATTATGCTCCAATAAAGATGTTAAAAAAAAATTCTGACTGTTCAGTAAGAAACACATTTTACATCGCTGCCCAAAATGCACAAATATATAAATGAAACAGAGAAAAAAGTTACACAAAGCAATCTTTACCCTTACCACTGTGCCAATATTTTCTGTTCTATTTCATTTTTTAAAATGTTGATTGTAACTGGCAGTTTAAACAACACTGATCCAAATCTTAGTAATTAACAGTACAACCATATAGTAGACTTTTTAAGAAATAAGTCTCATGACTCACTAGGACTACCAAACACTAAAAAGGCAAGATGAAACATAAAAGATCAATCTGTTGAATATTGGGGTTACAAAAAGATTGTGGTCCATGAGAGTGTAATGGCAATGATTCTGTGAGCTACAATTTGGAAATATTCTTTTATTATTATTATTTTCTATTGCTATGGAGGTCTGAAATCAAACAGATATGCCTACTAACATTTAAAACAGGCAGAGATGCACTTTTCTGGAAAAAAAATATTAAAAGCAAAATAAAATAGTTCTTCAACCTCACTCTCACCCTAAAGGGAGTAAAAAGCTGTAGAAAGACCAGACTGGCAAAATTTTAAAAGGAAAAGACTAGACTGGTAATGTGACAAATCATTACGTTTTATAATGAAGGACAGCATCTTAAGGACAATGGCTTAAGATGCCCAGCAACCCTTCATTTGTTGGACAAGTACTTTGCGGTACTCGGGCCTCTCACTGTTGTGGCCTCTCCCATTGCAAAGCACAGGCTCCAGACGCGCAGGCTCAACGGCCATGGCTCACGGGCCCAGCTCCGCGGCACGTGGGATCTTCCCGGACCGGGGCACGAACCCGTGTCCCCCGCATCGGCAGGCGGACTCTCAACCACTGCGCCACCAGGGAAGCCCAGGACAAGTACTTCTTGATTGATCAAGCTACTCTCATGCTTTCTCGCTTAATTACCGTTAGTAAAAAAGGATGAGATCTGTTCTGGAATACAAATACTTTATTTCCCCCAATTCCTTAAGTTTACAGGAATAAAAACTGTTTTAAAACCTATGTTAATTACTGAAAATTCATATAGCACTAACCTAGTAAATTCTCTCCCTCCCTCCCTGCATCTCTGAAGGGGAAAAGCGACAAGGACAAACCGCAGCCTCCATACATCAAAGGCTTGAACCAGCACTACAGCCGATACAACATCAAGTTCACTGACACTCCTAGATCGCTCCGCGACACGGTCAAGGTCCTTGGGAGCTCACACACACTTTTACTCTGCACCGATCTCACCACTCTTCCACTGACCTCTAGCCAACCCAGGATCCTGTTGGGAAGAGTCATGAAAGGCAGTAAGATCCGGACAATCAGGGGAGCCTGCGTAGCCCCTTAAGGTTCCAATGATGCAAATGCAATGCCTCAAGATATTTCTTAAGGATGAGTTAGGTTATCCCTCTAATCCCAATTTTTCTCCACAGAAGCTGGAAGGGAACCACCAGGACACAGAGAAAAAAAGCCAAATATCAGGTTTTGGGGGAGGGGAGGAGCGAGGGCAGACACGGCTAAAAACACCCGAATCAATTCCTCCGAGAGCCAAGCAGCAGAGGCCGGCAGCTCGCGGCCACGTGCACTTGCTGAGGGAACCGTTCCAAAGAAACCTGACCCCATCGGAATCGGCACGCCGCTCGGCGGCCGTGTTTATCCGAAAGGAACGCTACAAGTTGTTGCCCGCATCCCTCCTCCCAGCTTTGTCAGGGGCCACGCGCGCCGCCCGCACGCCCACACCGACACCCAACCCCTCTCCAGCCCTGCCAAGCCCCGAGGGCCAGGGGACAAGCGTAGGGTGAAGGCCCCTAAGCCGCAGCCCACCCGCCCCACCCAGCCCAATTCCAAGCCGAACCGGCCCTCCGCGTCCCCGGGCGTCGACCGGGAGTCGTTCTGTGGGGCGCAGGCACCTCTTCCCGGCCACCCCCAGCAAAATATCGCGGAGAGGCCGCGTCCAGGTGAGGGGCTGAGCCCCGCAGGCGCCGCAGCCCGGCCGCCTACCTTCCTCAGCGCGGTAGCCGCACACGGGCGGACGCCGCTGCCCTGACGACCTCAGAGCTGACCCCGTCAAGGGACGGTGAGCTCCCGGGGTACCTCAGGGAACCCCGGGGCTGGGCACCCAGAGGGGCCGGGAAGGGCGATGCCCCAAACCCGGGCCGCGCGCCCCGCCTGAGGGAGGGGGGGCGGGTCCCGCGGCGGATGGAGACGGGGAGGGAGGCTGCCGGGTCCGCTCCGAGAGCGACTGAGACTCTAGACGCGAAAAACCCGGGGGTGACGGGGTAACTTGGGAGACGGGAAGGCGAGAATGGCCTCAGACGAATGACGCGGGCCTCGAGCGTTAAATCCCTGCGGCGTTCGGCCCGCGCGGCGGCAGCGGGCGCCGGGCCCCGCTCGGCGTCCTCACCTTCTTGGTTCCGGGGGCGCCCGCGATCCGAGACACTCCTGTCAGGGAAGAGGAGCGCGCCGGCTGCCCCCCTAGAGTCTCCTGCTGAGGGGACATCGCTTCCATGAAGAGGACTTTCAAGCAAATCCCAGCCCAGGAGGAGGCTACGCGGGCATGTCCGTGGGACGTTGGCCGGACGGGCGAGGACGCGCGAGGCCGAGGCGGGCGCCAAGCTCAAGCAGCGAGCCGGGCTCCGAGTGCGAGCCGCGCGCCTCCCGTCGGGGCCATGTACAGCCGCCCGCGCTCGGCACCGCAGCTGCAGGCGATTGCGGCGGCGACCGCCCGTCAGCGCCGCGGCCGCCCCGCCTCGGGCCCGCCCCTCGGCGCCAGGCGCCCCGCGCTGGGCCCTCCCCAGGCCGCCCTCCTCCGGCCGCGGCCCTCCCCGCGCCGGTCCGGCCTGAGGCGCGCCCTTCTAGATATATATTAGGGCACGGGCGCCCGACTGACCTTCTCAGTCTGCGCCTCCGAATGGGGCCAGCCCGAAGGAGCTCACCGGCCGGTGTCACGAACGCAGGCCTCTAGCGTGGATGCGCGCCTCTCCAGCTGCCCAGCCCACTCGCACGCGACCCCATCCCTTCCCGCGCCGCGCCCGTGGGGAAGGCGCCCCGTTAGCGCGTGGAGCGGCGCAGCTGTGGCGACCTCAGCCTGAACAGAGGAGTGGCAGCGATTCCTGCCTAGCTCTCGGCCGACCGCCGAGGGGTCCCCCGCCCCCGCCCCTTCCCCGCCCGGGAGGCCGGGGACGGAGTCGCACGTTGCAGAGGGCCGCGGCCGCGCACGTGGGAAGCCCGCGGCGCCGCCTGACCTGTCGTGCGGTTCCGCACGTTAGCCTGCCCGCGGTGGCTCTGCAGCCGCCCGGCAGCAACCCCTGCGCAATTTGCACTGGCGGTTTCTCTGCGAGCTGCAGAGACCCGGGCATTCCAGACGTGCAAGCGCAATTAAGGAAAATGCGGCAGAGAGAGGACTCTGAAATTTGGCTTAGCTATTGAGAAGGCTACAATATGTGGAAGTGTTTATCAGATATCTGCGCTGAGAGCATAACTTCCTGTCAGCCCAAATAGTGGCAAATTTTTTAAAGGCTAAAGAATAATCAGAGGGAGAGGATTTGGAGCCGACCTGGGCTGAGTTGAGTATTGCCTCACTTTGCAGGACTGGCTGACTGGGGCGGATGATTCGGTAGGTGGCATTCTTCCCTTGGAGTCAGGACTCCATAGGGCGGATTAGTGATGAAGGACACCGCTCTATGATACTAGCTTGTGGAAGAGGTTTGTTTGTTTTTCTGTAAGAAATAACAGATTGAGGCCCCTGCTGGGTTGGGCTGCTGTCAGGTCAGGTTGTAGAAGAATAGGGTTCTGGCCAGCTCTGTTCCAAGCAGAAGTTGCTGTCCAAAACCTACCCACACACTACCACCACCACCAAACCCCGGAATTGTTTATTGTGGAAGTAGTGGGGAGAAAATATTCCAGCCCAATTTAAGCCTCGTCCATATCACATTGTTTAAAGTAGGCTTACACAGGCTTTGTAAATCATGCATGCACATATATATATATATATATATATATAATTTTATAAATCATATACACACACACACACACACGTTTTCAGGTTGACTCTCTGTGCTTAGATCCATGTCCAGAGACAGGACTTTGCACTCACCCTAGAGTTTTTCATGAATTTTACACTGCAGAGGGCTTTGCAGCTCTTTTCATTCCTTGTTGAAATCATGTTATTGTGATTCCTATCATGAATGGATGATTTCAGTTCTCTTGCTCTGCTTCATTTTTTAATTTCAATATTTTTTAAGAATATTTCATGTAATTTACTTATTATGTTTAAGGTTTATTATCTTTGTCTTCCAGAGAGCAAGACTCCTTATTGTTGTTCATCCCAAGTGCCTAGACCAGTGTCTGGCACAATAAATATTTGTTGACTCAATGAATGAATGACACGCAAAAAGGATATGAGATAGATCCAGAAGGGCCAGGCTGTAGTTGGTTATTTCAGAGCCTCGTGTATTAACAGCTGTTTCTTTTTGAGATAAATACCTCGTGCTCCAAATCAAAGTATTATTTAGACTGCATATATGGAAAACCCACTTTCACTTCTTAATTTCTAAGCACTTTTATTTCAAAATCCGTTAGTTCTGATTTGCTTAGAAAACTGTCCTACCCCTCTCCTATAAGGAGTTTTGAGGGAGGTCTCACTTCCTAAATAAAACTGAGTTTGCTCAGATTAATATGATTACCAGTGTAATGATTTAAGAACACAAATCAGATCACATCACTCCTCTGCTTAAAACCTTCTTTGGCTCCTTATGTCTATGGAATAAATTTCAAATGCTATAGTACAAATGTCAGTACAATCTGACACCCTTGCCATCACTTCTTTCTTTTCTCATTTCTTACCCCTTTTCACCTCTCACCCTTTTCTCCCTCTCATTGAACTATTTGCACTTCAAGAACTTGTCTTGACCTCTCACATCTTCATGGCTTTGAACCTGCTGTTTCCATTGCCTGGGAAATTTTCCTTCTATATTTTCCAACCTACTGCTTTATACTTACTTATCTAGTGCAGGGTGCATAGTAAATACCCAATAAATATTTGTTGAGGAAATAAATCTTCAACACTTACGTTAATAATTAAATCAGGGAAATCTTCCTGACTTTATTACTCTTTACCTAGCTACCTCCACACACCAATCACACACAAAGGGTTAAGTGCACCTTCTGTAGTAGTAACAGATAACATTTATTGAGTGCTTACTTGTTTATTGAGTGCTTACTTCATATCAGACACTATTCTAAGCATTTTACACATACTAATTTACTTAAATCTTCATAATAATCCTGCAGGGTAGATTTCCTCACACTTTACTTTCCAAATTGGAAAACCAAGCCACAGAGATGTTAAATAACTTGTTAAACAGCTGTTAAGAAGTGAAGCCAAGCTTGGAACCTGGGGAGTCTGCTCCAGAACCAGTGCTCTTAACCACTTGGATGTACTGTCTCTCCTGTGTGTGGTTTCTTCTCTTTATAGCATGTATTACACTATACTATTATTATCTGTTTTACCTGCCTGTAAGCTCCTTGAAATTGAAGGTTATATTTATTTGTCTTCTTTGTGCCAGGCACAGAAGTATGCTTTCAATGATTTTTTTTTCAATGACTTACCTTTGAAGGAATGAATGAATAAAGTATTAGAAACAACCATCTTCATTTTGCTGCACAGTAATAAGGAAGATGCTCTGATAGCGAAGAAACAGTCCTAGGCTAGTCCTGTCATCCCTTAGATAGTAAAAACTATTTTCCCTTCACTGGAAATGTTATGTTGTAGAAAAGGGTGATGCCAAAAAACAAAAGTGATGACAAGGCAGTTGAAGGAGTGTGATGACCATGTCTGACACAAGCAGGATATATCCAGAAGATTTTGAAACAAACTATTAAGCAAAGTACTAAGAATAGCAACATTTAACAGCTGGGAAATACCAATAGCAGACTTTAACAGGAACCAATCTAAGAATGAATCCAAAATGTTTTGCCAACCATTAGATTGAATAACAGTGAATAAGGTTAGCTGTAAAGTGAGATGTCTATGCAAGGTGTTCATTCAGTGTATATTTATTGTGCGCCTGCTATGTGCCAGACACCGTGCCAGGTGCTTGGAATATGGTTGAGTCCACAGGTATAGTCCTTGCAAGCCCCAAAATGCACACAAGAATCATTGGCAGTGCTATCCAAATATCCTAGAGCCAAGCTGCAAACAGATAGCCCACAGAGTGAATTCAGGCATGTTTTTCAACGTATACACTCTTTTTTTTCAAACTTGTTGCCAACCTTTAAAATCAAGATAGTTTACATAAAAATCTCTGTCGTCTTGAAAAAAATCAGAAAATATTGTCAACACTCAGCTCAATTTCTGCAAGGCAACAATCAGCTAAAACTGAGTTGTAGCTGTTATTACATTTCATGCTCACAACAACCCTATGATTGTCCTCTCACCACTGTCCCTAATGCTGGGGAACCACTAATAGGTAAGGCAATGGAAAATGAAAAACTGGCAAGAGAGGAAGAGAATAGGGCAGAGTAAAATGAGAAACACCGTGTGTGTGTGTGTGTGTGTGTGTGTGTGTGTGTGTTGAAAGCCAAAGTAATAAGAGGTTTTCAACAAGAGAAAAGATTGACAGTGTCTAATGTTGTAAGAGATCAAGCCCTCTCCGAGGTAACTAGGAGCCTTGATAGAAGAGAGCTTTTGACTTTACTTAATTATCAAGATCAGATGTGGGGCTTTCTTTATCATCCTAGTTTAGAATCTCAAAAGGGGCTGTTTCCTTACAGAACATAATCCCAGTTCTAAGAGTGGAAGCTTATGAAGTGGAAGACGTGGGAGTTAGGAAAGGGAGGAAGGAAGAGATAGAGGATGTTAGGAGTTCAGGCTAGAAAAAGAGCTAGGGACCAGACCGTGAAGGACCTTAGATTTTATGGTAAATATTTGGTTATTTCCTAGGGAAAGTGGTAGAAAGGGAACTGGCATCTGTTGAATGCCTGCCATGTGTTAGGTATACCTCACATACATTATCTCATTTAACCTTGACCATCACCAAAGATGTGGGTATTATTATACTCACTTTAAATATGAAGATGAGGCTCAGAGAATTGTTAAGCAATTTTCTGAAGTCACACAACCAAAAAGTGATGGAGTCAGGATTTGAACCCAGGTCTGATTGAATCCAAAGGCCATATGCTTATGATGTGAACAGTATTATAATATTATTAACAATAAATACCATTCATTGAGAGTTAGCTTTGTAGAAATATGTATTAGGTAGCCAAACACTTTGCTAAGCGTTTTACGCACTATCAAAATATTTGAAACAAAACTAAGGGCTTTATGCCCACCCTACAAATGAAGAGCCTGATACTCAGAGATATCAAGCTACTTGTCAAAGATTATATAGCTATTGAGTCCAAGAGCCAGAATCAAACCCAGGGCCCCCAAACCTATGTTCTTAACTGCTACACTTAATGGTATTGTCTTAGTTTTTTTCCTTATGAATGAAGAGCATCATACATTGTGTTGCATCCATTTCATGTGAGATAAAACTAGATATGACCCTAAACCCTTCTGCTTAGTCCATGGTAAGCTTGCTTGCTGGTCAGAGGCTTAACTTAATCATTTAAAAAATGTATTTTACAAAGCAACTTGATATTTTAATAAATAGCAAAAAAAAGGAAGAAAAAGGTGTTTTCCATCGAAGTTTAGGTTGCTCTGTAAGCCAGGCTAAGTCTACCACATGCCTCGTGCTCCTGCCTGTCCTTCAAAGGTAAGCACAATCTGTGACACTTCTCTCCCCCACAAATCACTTTGGGTTTAAAAATTTTTTTCTCTTTGTTTTTCCTAGGCATTTCAATTGACTGAATGTTTTTTAGCTCTGTCTACATGTTTATGTTATAATCCTCTCCAGAGATTTGTGGAAACTAGCTCTTTTAATTATACTCCTGTTTCTCTGCTAGATCTGCTGCACAGTTGATTATTATCTTGCTGATATGGTAGAGTTAGGGAGCTCAGTAGATTCAGGAATCTGTGCAAGATTGCTCGACTAATAAGTGGTGGAACAGCATTCTAGTCCACTTGTTACTCTCAAAACTGTGAGACTTAAATTCTTAACCTTAAATCCTATTTAAATTATAAATGAAAATTACCTGTTGCATACTTGCAATATAAAATAACAGAAAATGGTACTGGTAATTAAACAAAAATATGGCTTATTTTTTAATAGTGCTTATGTCAAATAAAAAGAACTTAGAGATGAACATTCTGAAAGAATTTTTACTTTAAAGCATATTTTTCAAAGCATCTTATGTGCAACACTAGTCCCTTAAGATGCTTTTAGGGAAAAAAGGGTTCCATAGTGAAGGGTTTCATTGGAAATACTACTAACGTGTATTAGCACTTACTACGGTCCCTTGCCCCCAACTTTCTTTTTTCTTCACTGCCAGCTTTTGGAGAAGGGAATCCATATGAACTGCCTCCACTTTTTCATTGCCTTCCTTGTAAATATGAGATACCTTCCATGATTTCCCAAAGATCAAATGCAAATAGCTTCTATAATCAATTCAAGGATAACTCTTTGTAGCATATGATCGGCCACTCTTCTCTTGGCAGCTATGACACTGTACTTCTCATTCATTCATTTCACAAATCTATATCAATTACCCAGTTGTGCTTGCTACCATCTTAAGCACTGATGGTACAAAATGAACAATTTAGACATGCTTTCTACTCTCCTGAAGCTTACATTCCAGTTGCTCTCCTATTCCTCTGAATTCTCTAAGTCACCTTCACTGGATCCTCTTTTCCTACTCATATGTTTAATATATGCATCTCCCAAGCCCCTACCATTTCTCTTTTTCCAACATACACTTGTACGTGCAGTCTCTCTTACTCTTTCTCTCCCCGCCTGCCCCCCCCGTTGAAGTGTCATGACTTTTGATCCCACAAATGTTTGTCAAATAAGTGAATTTATGATTTTCCTAATACTGGATATAATTATAGCACTTATACTGTTATTTTTATTCAAAATGTAGATTGTTATATTACCCACAAATGGAATGAGGAGGAGGTTTTTTGCCCCCATGATAAATAGTTCTGTGTTGAGTGAGGGAAAGGCAGAAGTGGATTTCAGAGGACTGTATCATACATAGGAAAAAGACAATGTAAGCAATTAGCAAATAGTTATTGAGAACTATTCAATTTCCTGTTAAGAATTTATTAGGAAGATGGCAGGTTAAAATTTTACCATAGAACTTCTCTCCCAAAGCATATCACAAAATGAGCAAAAAGGGTGTTTAAAAAATTACCAACTGTCACCAAAGAAGGAAAAGAGCATAACCTAAGCTTGTGGTTCTTAAGCTTGGGTCTCAAGCATTGAAACCACCTTGGGAGCTTTTGATAATTGTATTTGGATTTCGTATCCAAAGAGTCTAATTTAACTGGTCTGGGGTGCAGCCTGAATGTCAGAATTCTTTAAAACTCCATAGCTGCCTCCAAGGTTAGAAAACACTGACCTAAGTAAAACATTTCAAAACCTGGTTGTTGAGGGGGTGAAAAAGATTCTGGAGAGTAGTAAAAAAGAGTAGTAGGGCTGTATTTCTTACCTCACTACAAATCCTAGAGGATGAACTTCTAAACTGGCCAAATAGAACTCTCCCTAGTATCACTAAATCTAGATAGAAACAAAATGAGTAAGTATCCTTATTTTTTCTCCCTTCCTTCTGACCGTTGATTAACAGGAACTATTGCTGGAGAGAAATAGGTGATAATACCTCTTCCTTATGGGCAGAGAGGCTCCATAACTGCAGTTCAAGAAATGATCTAAGTTAAAGGTTTTCCCTTACTGGAATGGCCTCCACCCCAACTAGAAGCAGAGAATCCTAATACAGAATATATAACAAAATCTCAAAAGAGATAAGAGAATGAACAAGATGAAACAAATGGCTTGACAACAATGCAAAAATACTACAGCACAACATGAAATCATGAATTAGATGCAAAAGATAGAGTCCAACCTAAATGAAAATATAAAGTAAAGGAACAGAAAATTCATAAATTCTGCATTCTATAGAACAACTTAATATGAACCCATATTCAATGAACAAGAGCTCAAAGATGAAAAGAGAGGTTGCGTGCCTAAGAAAATAAAATGACCAAAACCAATGTCATTACAGAAAAATTAAATAAATTTGACACAAAAATTTAATTTTAAGATCAAAAGAGCACACTCTGTTCTTGGTAAATTTAAAATAAAATGCTTAACACAAAGATATATTCTTATTAAAGTACTCAACTTCAAGTTTCCCCTATCATGCAAGTTCCATGAAGGCATGATGTTTTGTTCACTCTTATAATACCAGTGCTTGGAACCCAATCTGGGAAGTTGTAGGTGCCCAGTAAATATTTGTTGAATGAATGAAAGGATGAAGAAAAATTTCTTCGCTTATTCAGGAATAAAAAGCAAATTATTGAATTTCTGGTTTTGCTTATAAGGAGCCTAGGAGTCACCACTAGCTCTTAACAAGTAAAAAGCTGAATGGACTGAAAAGTAAACCACCCTTCTTAGATCCATAAGAAGGGAAGACACAAGGCAAATGGCTGCCCCCAAGATTGAGAGGCAGGCAGGCAAATACAGGCAGGGAGCCACAGCTTACTGGAGCAAAGACTCACAAGCAGAAACTTGCCACTGGAACCAGTGCCAGTGTAGGAAAACCTGAACTGTAATTGATTAATTGCTGGAGGCTCAATGCAGATAACTCTGAAAATTAAAAACTCTAGGGATCTCAGACATAGGAGGTGTCCCACATATTGTGATATTTACTTCCAGGAGCTCAATCAGGTTCCCATACTAAGTGTTGGAGTGAAATCCCTGAGGGTTTCCACCAGGGAGAAGGGAAAAGGAATCATTTTGAAATATGCCAGAGCATTCTGTTCTTCTTAATAAGGCCTGCCCTCAGGGAAAACTAGTTAACCAGAGCCTAGCCTGGTGGAGAATTATCACAGCTTACGTGACCTGGGAAAGGAAATACACAATTCCAGCCAACTCTAGCCATCCTATTCTAGGTAAGTTGGGAGAAAAAAAAAACAAACCTGAGGAATGCTTGTGAAGTTCACAGTCCAGAAGCATAGGCTCACTAAAACAGTAAGACCTGATCATAGGACTATAGGACACTTCCCCTCCCACACACCTCACCATCACATTACTAAAGGCCTACTTACAGTAGTTCCTTTTACCCAGTACACCATATCTGGCTATCAAGATAAAGTTACCAGGCATAACAAAAGGCAAAAAACCCAACTGGAAGAGCCAGAGCAAGCATCAGATCCAGACAAGGCAGGGATGTTTGAATTATCAGACCAGGAACTTGAAACAACTATGACTAATATAGTAAGGGCTCTAATGATAAAGTAGACAGCATGTAAGAACAGATGGGCAATGTAAGCAGAGAGGTAGGTAATCCCAAGAAAGAACCAAAAAGAAATGCTAGAGATAAAGAAAACCCACCATAACAGCTCATTAGTAGGTTGGATAATGCTGGGGAAAAACCCTCTACACTAGGTTATATATCAATAGAATCCTTAAAAACTGAAAAGGAAAGAAAACAAAGGCTGAAAAAAAAGAACAGAATATCCAAGGACTGTGGGACAACTACAAAAGGTGTAACAAACACATAATGGGAGTACCGGAAGGTGAGGAATAGAAGAAATATTTGAAACAATAATAACTGAGAATTTCCCCAAATTCATGTCAGACACCAAACCAGGAATCCAAGAAGCTTGAGAAGACCAAGCAGAATAAATGCCAACAAATGACACCTATGCATATTATTTTCAAATTATAGAAAATGAATGATGAAGAAAAAAATCCTGGAAGAAGCCAGAGGAAGAAAACTTACTTATAGACGAGCAAAGAGAACAATTACGTCTGACTTCTCAGGAACTATGCTAATAAGAGAGTGGAGGGAAATATTTAAAGTGTTGAGAGAAAAAAAAAGCCGACAACCTAGAATCCTGTACCCTGAAAAACATTATCATTCAAAAGTAAAGGAGAAATAAAAACTTTCTCAGAGAAACAAAAATTGAGGGAATGTGTTGCCAGTAGACCTGCCATGTATGAAAAGTTAAAAGAAGTTCTTTAGAGACAGGGAAAATAATATAGACCAGAAATTCAGTTCTACATTTTAAAAAAGAAAGAACATCAAAGAAGGAATAAGTGAAGATAAAATAAAAACTTTTTTCTTATTCTTTATTGGTCTAACAGATAACAGTTTATTAAAAATAATAATAGCAATAATGTATTTGGTTATGTATGCTTATGAATATATCATACATATGCTTATGTATGCTTATATATAAGATAAATAAATGATAGGAGAAAGAAATTAAGAATATTTTGTTACTATAAGGTACTCATTACCTGTGAAGTGGTGTAGTGTTATTTGAATGTGGATTTGGCTTAGTTATAAAAGTATATTGCAAATTCTAGGGCAAGCACTAAGAATAGTTTTTAAAAAAGTATAACTGATGTGCTAAGAGGAGAAAATGTGAACATAAAAAATGGTCAATTAAAACTATAAGAGGCAGAAAAAGAATGGAAGACAAAAATAGGAACAAAGAATAAGGGCAACATATGCAACACAGTAACAATGATGGTAGAGATTAATCCAACTATATCAGCAATCACTTTGGATGTCAGTGGTCTAAATGCACCAATTAAAAAACAGATTTTCAGAATGGATCAAAAAACATGACCCAACTATACATTATTTGCAAGAAACCTACTTTAAATATAAAGATACATATAGATTAAAAGTAAAGGGATGGAGAAAAATATACCATGCTAACATTAATCAAAATAAAGTAGGAGTAGCTATATTAATTTCAGACAGAGCAGACTTCAAAGTAAGGACAGTTATTGTGGATAAAGAGGGCATTACATACGATAAAAGACTCAATTCCCCAAGAAGACGTTACAATTATTAACATGTAAGTGCTGAACAACAGTGTCAGACGATGTGAGGCAAAAAACTGCAAGGAGAAACAGATGAATTCATTATTCATAGTTAGAGACTTCAATACTCCTCTCTCCCTCTCTGTCTCAGAAAGGGATAGATCCAGCGTGCAGAAAATCAGTATGGACATAGATGACCTCAACTGGATATAATTTTCTTCTATAGACTACTTTACCCAACAACAGCACATTACACATTTTTCTCAAGCTCACATGGAATAATCACCAAGACAGAACACATTCTTGGCTATAAAACACACCATAACAAACTAGGAATAGACAGGGAATTTCTTCATTTGATAAAGACTATCTATAAAAAACCTACAGCTAACTTCATACTTAGTGATGAGAAACCCAAAGCTTTTCCACTAAGATCAGGTATAAGGCACTTTTTGTCCCTTCTCACCACTCCTTTTCAACGTCATACTGGAATTTCTTGCTAATTCAATAAGGCAAGAAAAGGAAATTAAAAGTATACAGATTGGGAAGGAAGACAGAAAATTGTCTTATTTGCAGATGACCTGATCATCTATGTAGAACATCAAAAGAATCAATAAAATAACTCCTTGACCTAATAAGTGACATAGCAAGGTTGCAGAATACAAAGTTAATATACAAAAGTCAGTTGCTTTCCTATGTACCAATAATGAACAAGTGGAATTTGAAATTAAAAACAGAATAACATTTACATTAGCAACCCACAAATGAAATACTTAGGTATAAATCTAACAAAATATATGCAAGATCCGTATGAGGAAAACTGTAAAACTTTGATGAATGATATTAAAAAAGAACTAAATAAATGGAAGGATTTCCATGATCATGGATAGGAAGACAATATTGTTAAGATATAAATTATCCCCCAGCTTGATCTATGGATTCAATGTAATCCCAATCAAAATCCCAGCAATTTATTTTATAGATATCAATAAACTTATAAAGTTTATATGGAGAGGCGAAAACCCAGAATAGCCAACACAATATTTGAAGAAGAACAAAGTTGAAGGACTGATGCTACTCGACTTCAGGACTTACTGTGAAAATATAGTAATTAAGACAGTGTGGTATTGGTGAAAGAATATACAAGTAGATCAGTGAAACAGAATAGAGAGCCCAGAAATAGGCCCCCCCATAAATATAGCTAAATTGTCTTTGGAAAAGGGGCAAAGACCATATGATGGAGCAAAGTTAGTCTCTTCAACAAATGGTACTGGAACAACTGAACATCCATATGCAAAAAAACAAAAACAAAAAGAAACCTAAACACAGACCTTACATCCTTCACAAATATTAGCTCAAAGTGGATTATAGACCTAAATGTAAAATGCAAAACTATAAGGAGAAAACCTAGGTAGTGATGTCTTTTTAGATACAACACCAAAGGCATAATTGATAAAAGAAATAATTAATAAATTAAAAACTTCTGCAGTGCAAAAAACAGTATCAAGAGAATTAGAAAAACAAGCCACAGATTGGTAGAAAATATTCACAAAAGACACATCTGATAAAGAAATGTCATCCAAAATAAAGAAAACTCAAAACTCAACAATAAGAAAACAGACAACCTGATTGAAAATTGGGCCAAAGCGCTTAATAGACACCTCACTAAGGAAGATATACAGATGGCAAATAAGCATAAGAAAAGCATAAGAAAAGATGCTCCACGTGATATGTCATCAGTGAAATATAAATTAAAACAACAACAGCGAGATACCACTACACACCTATTAGAATGGCCAAAATCCAGAACAGTGACAACACCAAATGCTGGTGAGGCTGTGCAACAACAGCAACTCTCATTCATTGCTAGTAGTACATCCACTTTGGAAGACAGTTTGGCCGTTTCTTACAAAACTAAACATACTCTTACCATATGATCCAGTAATTGCGCTCTTTGGTATTTACCCAAAGGAGTTGAAAACTTATGTCCACACAAAAACCTGTACATTGATGTTTACAGCAGCTTTATTCATAATTGCCAAATCTTGGAAGCAACCAGGATGTCCTTCAGTAGGTGAATGGATAACTAAACTGTAGTATATCAGACAATGGAATAGCATTCAGTACTAAAAAGAAATGAGCTATCAAGCCATGAAAAGACATGGAGGAACTTAAATGCATATTACTACGTGAAAGAAGCCACACTGAGAAGGCTACATACCATATGATACCAACTATATGACATTCTGGAAAAGGCAAAACTATGGAGACAATAGAAAGATCAGTGATTGCCAGTAGTGGGGGAGGAGAGGAGATGAATAGGCAGAGCACAGAGGACTTTCAGGGCAGTGAAAATACTCTGTGGGTTATTATAAAGATGGATATATGTCATTATACATTTGTCCAAACTTTTTAAATGTACAACACCAAGAGTGAACCCTTAAGTAACTATGGATTTTGTGTGATTACAATTGTCAATGTAGGTTCATCCTTGGTAAAGAAAAATGTACCATTCTGGTGAGTGATGTTGATAAAAGGGGAGGCTATACATTTATTGGGGCAGAGGGTATATGGGAAATCTGTATACCTTCCTCTCAGTTTTATTGCAAACCTAAAACTGCTCCAAAAAGTCATCTTAATAAAAAGCAAATTACCTACAAGGGGAAAGGGTTGATTGAGGCTGGCTTCATACTTCTCCACAGAGCGTCAAGAACTGTATCTAGCCAAAATGGCATTATGATATAAAGGCAGCAAACAGACATTCTCAGTTTGGAGAACACAGCATTACTGAAAGAATATTTTGACAAATAAATCTAGCCATTTAAGAAATGAATCAAAATAAAGAATTCAGGAATATAGAAATCATTGTAAAAGACTGGTGGGTAAGCACTGAGTCAATTTAAGTATAAAACCAATATAAATTAATTATGGGGTATGGAAACAGGACAAGAAATGAGCATGGTTAAATATTGACAATGGAAAGATAAAAAAAAGTTTTTTGAGAGATCAAAGGAAGAGACTAGGAAAGAAGACCATTAACGTCTTTTAAAGCATGGCATCAATGAATATTAACTAAAATTGATAATTATATGTTTTTAAAAAATGACAGGCCATTAATATTTTATAGTCTCTCTTTGTCTCCCTCAATCCCTACAATTCCTTCAATTTATTTAAATGTTTTTAAAATAAACTTCAAGGGAAATAGAATGTAATTATTTTTCTATCCATCCATCCATCCATAAACACATTCATGAATTCATCCAGCTATCTTTAGTAGGAAATACCTTGAATTATTTTCTTCTAATATTAATAAGAGTAGTTTATGCATAGTGTGGTTTAAAGTGATTTTAAAACTTTAGTTTTGGAGTTCTTGATCCTTTTTAATTAGCACGTATTATTTTTACAAAAACAATAGAGCAACTTTTGTTTAAAACAAAAAATATTTAGAAGCTAATTTGCTAAGATGTTAACAGTAATTAATTCTGGGTGCAGGAATCTTTTCATTTTTTTCTTTTACTATATATATATATTTTGTTTCTAAAAAGCATAAACAACATATTTTTAAAATAAAACATCTTTAGAAATTTGTTTAATCAACAGAACATTGGCAAACAGGAACATTTACTAAGTTTCACTTTCAGAATGAAATTTAAGATGAATTTTTCCCTATATTTCTAAATTTTAATAGTGGGGAGTTTGATAGAAGTTATTAGAATGTTTAATAAGAATAATTGCAAGAAAGAAAGTTACATTTGGGAACTAAAGGGAAGGGAAAAAGAGAATGATCATTTCATGAATGTGTACTATATGCTTGGTACTGGACTAAGTCCTTTATACATGATCTCATTCAGTCTTTACAATAAACCTATGAGAAATGCACTATTATTATACCTGTTTTTAAAAATGAGGAGTTTGAGGTCCTACAACATTAAATCACTTGCCAGGATTGTCTGAGCCAGGAATCTAACCCAGGTGTATAACTTCAAAGCCCTTTATATTCATTCTTTCATTTAATTATGATGATTCTGTGGATGATGTTTTCCCCTCAGATAAGAAAACTGAAGTATTAAAAGGTGAAATAATTTTCCCAACTTATGATAGGGCTGGGATTCAATTCAGACCTATATGATTCCATCAATCATGGACTTTCCAGTGGATCAAACTTTAATATTGTGTGTGTGTGTGTGTGTGTGTGTGTGTGTGTGTGTGTGTTTAATAATAATTTGATTTGATTTCCATCCATTCTCCTCCCCTATTCACCTTTTCTTGGAAAACATGCTATACAGAAAGAGATAGCATGATTGATTCTTAAGGCTTTCACTTAACAACCGTATTTTATGATCTAGTAAACATGCCCTAGTCAATTTTCATTCAAGATCAGAATCGAACTTTGTGACAAGAGAGCTTTGGTTCTAGGTGTGCTTCAGAAATGAAAGAAATTGGAGAAGGGCAGAGAGTGGTGATATTCTCACAAGATAACTAAACACTGCTATTCTACTTACTTCCTTAGCTATTTTTCTTGTGGAAAACAAAACAAACCTAATAAGCTCTGGTTTCTCTGCCTGTTCAGATACCTCTTTATTTGTCCTTTCTTTTGTTTTTGAGAAAAATATATATATTTTAAGATTTAGAATAAAAGATTTCCAGTTACTGGCCAGATCAGGAGATATTTTATAGTATGATTCTATGAAGCAATAGCCAAATCCTTGTGTTTGTGAATTAGAAAATAGAAAACTTTGGAGGAGTGATTACTTTGGGACTGGTTATATGTACAGAAGTATATAATACAGACAGTCAAATTGCTTCAGGGATGAGCAAATCAATGAATGTAGATTTTATTTTTGTATAAGAGACCAACATATCAGTTACGACTATGCTCTGATTTTATTTTACTGTTATGAACCCACATTCTGAGGTAATGGGCCATGGAAAGAAATTCCCACCATGATTTGAACTGAGTCTTTAGTTTCTTGGAAGGCATAATATGCCCTGTGAGAATTTTAAAGTCATAAATGAAAAAAATTCTTAGATGCTCTTCTGAAATTTTAAAAACAAGACTTTTTTAAAAAAAGGTCTTCTTCAGGCAAATAGTTAATTTTAGATTACATTACTAATGGACCCGAGTGTAGCTAATCCCAAACCACAATGAGCCAAAAAGAATGTATTCATTTTGTTTGGAAATACTAGTAGAGGTTTTTTGGTGGTCGGTGTTAATTGTACCATATTTAGGCTAATGTTAAAATTGATTTGATTACCTAGAATAGTAAATGTTGACTGGTTGATTCAGGGAGACAACTGGTCTGGGATTATAGCTTTTCAACTATTTGTTGTTCCTGCCTGGGATTATAACTTTGCAACTATTTGTTGTTCCTGGGTAAAGATCACTTAAATAGCAGTCAACCTTGAATCTGTTCACTTCATTCTTTTTATACCTGGGTTGGGATAGCAAAACCATTTTATGAAATGGCCATTTGAAGGAAGATTTTATAGCTGATTTTAAGTATGAATCCTAAAAACTGTTTGAAAACAATCAAGAAGACCTGAAATGTTTATTCCAGGGAAGAACAAATAGCTAGTGCATACAAATAATTTTAAATCTCCACAAGCATATTTACATTATTTTTTGTAGTCATTGTACGTTCCTGGCATTCTCATGTACATTATTGATACCCAATAACTTGACCACCTAGCATTTTATTTAAACTGAAAGCTTATTTATCCTTAAAAATAGAAATTAAAAAGACATCTAAGATGGGTGAAGGTCATCAAATGTACAAAGTTCTAGTTATAAAATAAATAAGTCCAGGGGATGTAATGTACAACATGGCGACTATAGTTAATAGTACTGTAATGTATATTTAAAAGTTGCTAAGAGATTAGATCTTAAATATCTCATCATAAGAAAAAAACTGTAACTGTGTGTGGTGATGGATGTTAACTGAACTTACTGTGGTGATCATTTTGCAGTATACACATATATCGAATCATGTTGTACACCTGAAAGTAATATAATATTATATGTCAATTATATCTCAATTAAAATAAACAGATATTAACTATATCTCAATTTTAAAAGTTTATGAATTTGCTGCTGGTACTTTCCTTTAAGAACCATTAGCACAAAGCATGGAATTAAGCAGAGAAACTCCACTTGGAATCAAGAATCTAAGTTTGCTTCCTGGCTCTACTTCCCAACTGAGTAAACACAGGCAAATTACTTAACTGCTCTGCACTTCAATTCAGATATATTTAACACTTACCTCAAGGGTTTGCTGGCTTGGCATATATGAGATGTAGGTAAAACCATGTTGAATAATGTAAAGCACGACACAGGTGGTATTTACTGTTATCTTCGGTTTAATACAGACATGAATTCCCCTGAACGTTAGCTCTAGGGTGGGAGCCTCAAGTTAATTTTGCAGTTTCTTGACTAAGTCTTGTGATAGGCACGGGCTATGGTCTGAGAGGAGAGGGTGGGGTGGGAAGGAGAGAAATGATCTTCTTTTCATCTTTCCTAAGCCATGAAAAAAGGCCTTACAAAATAAGAGAGTATGCAAATAAGAGTGAAACAATGGGAATTCACTCTCCTGTAAATTAAACTTGAGAGAACTTTTCTCTCTTCTGTGAGCTAATCATTAAGACACTGAAAGCTTTGTCCATAGTTCCAGTGATAAAATACTTCAATGTTAAATTACTGAATGACACCATAACTCAAAGAACAGAGCGGGAATAGGAGAGCAATGAGAAAAGAAAATGCTTATGTTGACATATAGCAATCCTCTAGTAATCAGCAAGGAATGGAATGAAATAAAGTATACATGAATGTTTAATGGGGTTTTAGCAAATTAAATTTTGCAGAAATATGCTTAAACATGTGGCATTGCTAAGGGCTAGCCCCATCAGGTCAGGTGAGACAGTCTTTTGTTTGCATACCGTGCGTGGCAAGGAAGAGAGAGAAATACACATTCATTTTCAAGGAACGTAGGATGTGTGAGTTAGAGCAGTAATATATCTTCTGCTAAGTCTTTTGGTTAGGAACATTAGGCACCATCTACACTGAATCCCTGGACAAGGTAAGAAAATAATGCTTTCTAGAAAGAAAAGACCAAGTGAAGAAAGCTTCATTGTATCACAGAATGTGTTACTATAGGCATACTGTTGCTCTGTAGGGAGATATTAAGAGGGGACAAGATAAAATTACAGCAGATACTGCACTTTTTTGTTATCTTGACAAGAACAGCGGCAGGACTTAGCTTAACCAAATGTTAACACTCTTCCCAAATGCTAATGAAATACAAGTAGAAAAATTGGGGGGATTCCCAATTTAAGTATTTTATTGGCTGGTGCTTTACACATTTATCATGTGTCTTGTTTACACAGGCACCAACAAAGAATTGGAGACACATGTCCCCCCACCTACACAATCACATTCCCTGAATTGTCATAGTCATCTTGCTGTCCTTCAAGTATCCAGATCTATGTTTAGGAAAGAAGGACTGGGGGGTGGAGAGAGAGAGGAGGAAAGGAGGAATGGGGAGGGAGGAAGGGAAGGAGAAAGAAAAGGAGGGAAGGAGAGGAAAAGAAGGAAAGGAAAGGAAAAAGAAAAGAAAAGATATTGTGTGCAAACAAGCATTAGTTTGCCAAATCTCTAAGAAGTATGTGAAGGACTGACCTATGATTGGAAGGTAGAAAAAGATTAGGCCTAACTGCATTCATCAGAAATAGCCTACGTGGAGAAGAAACACACCCAAGAACTTTACATCCTCCTCTGCAGTACACTGCAAATTGATTAGAATATCCTTTCTAACTACTGCTGCTGCCTTGCCTAAGGAAGGAAATCTATTGCAGATGAATAGTTTAGTGACTTAAAAGATAATGTGAGAGAGGAGCTCTGCATAATTAAATTTAAAAAACAGTGTTTTCTCAAACCAGGAAAGTAATTTATAGCAGGATAGGCTGACTTGATCAAGTTTTCTTATAGAGTCTTTTTCTCATAGACTGACATGGTTTGTATGCCTCTGATAGTTCTCTGCAAAACTTCTCTGCAAAATAAAGACATTCTACTTTGACTTCAGGGAAATATTTTTATGTATCTCTCCATTGAAGATACAGTCTCGTATGTCAAAGATTTTCCTATTTATTTTGTGAATCTCTCCACCTGGTAGATACAATTATATTCCATCCCGTTTTATTTTTTGAAAGAAAAAGTGTTATAAAGATTGATATTTCTTAAAGTGTTCCTGCCGGAGGAATTCCATACCTCAAGTCTGGAGGTAGGAACAATGAAGAGGAGAAACCTCTAACATTGTGCTGTCCTTCCAGTTGTGGTCTAGTGAATTTCACCCTCATCACTTACAGGCTGTTAAAAGAACAAAATTCAACAGAGTAAATTTGAAGATCTACTTGGCTTTATTCAACTATTCATGAACCAGGCAGCATCCCATCTAGCAACTAGCAGGGCACTCTGAGGAAGGCGCTATAAGAAGGAAGGCTTTTACAGAAAGGAGGATGGGCCAAGGAAGACTTAGCAAAAGAAAAGAAAGGGTTATTTGGGGGTCAGGTCATCTTCTTTTGTGGGGGAAGGGAACAAGTGTTTAATCATGCAGTTTACCTAGTGTGGAGCAGGAAGTTTCAGGTTGATGGTTTTAAAGGTCACATTTCTGGGAAGGGTTGAAACTGCAATTAAATCTTGATTTGCTGTGGGTAGGGAGCAAATGACTTCATTTTGGGCGTTCATTTTTTTAAAAAAAATATACATTTTATTTATTTATTTATTTTTGGCTGCATTGGGTCTTCGTTGCAGTGCACGGACTTCTCATTGCGGTAGCGTCTCTTTGGGGGAGACCGGGCTCGAGGCACGTGGGCTTCAGTAGTTGTGGCACTCAGTTAAGATGACTTAGTTGCTCCACGGCATGTGGGATCTTACAGGACCAGGGCTCGAACCCATGTCCCCTGCATTGGCAGGCAGATTCTTAACCACTGTGCAACCAGGGAAGCCCCATTAATTTTTTTCTTTTTTTTTTTTTTTTTGTGGTACACGGGCCTCTCACTGCTGTGGCCTCTCCCGTTGCGGGGCACAGGCTCCGGACGCTCAGGCTCAGCAGCCATGGCTCACGGGCCCACCGCTCCGCGGAATGTGGGACCTTCGCGGACTGGGGCACGAACCAGTGTCCCCTGCATCGGCAGGTGGACTCTCAACCACTGCGCCACCAGGGAAGCCCCCGTTAGTTTCTTTTTAACGAGGTCTTGTGTAGGAAAAAATCTTTTCACAAGGATGGCTGAGGAGCTGTCCCTACTCACTCAATGGTTTCCATTAAATGTATTAAAGTTACGGCATTTCCTTCAGATATACAGTCAAATGCAACAGGTTTAGGTGGACGCTTCCTCATCCCCCATTACATTGGCTCCACTTCTTTCCCCTCAGTTTTACTACCTTTCTGTCAACCCCCAAAAGTAAAAACGTAACTCCTACCTTTTCCTCAATCTCCATGTTAAATCAGTAAGGAATGCTCAAACATGCATCTTCTAACCTCAGCGAGTGCACGTGCGTGCACGCGCGCACACACACACACACACACACTCCTCTTCTTCTCAGTGCTTGGATTCTACAAGCTGGTCTTCATACCTCCATTCTCTTTATGTCCAACCCTCCTACAGATCCTGTGATTTGTGTGTAGGAGGGTTATCAGAAAGTGCTCACAGAAACATCTGTGAGGGAATAAAGGAAGCAGGACTGGGCAGATGGAAATGTAAAATTGCAATGTAGTTGCAACAGAGACCTTAACCAATTCCACAGGGAACTCTGAAGGGCTGGACCTTCAGAGAGATCCACAATTGAGGCAAGTGGGCTGGGTCCTTGTAATCCCACAGAGAGCTGTCATTAGAGGTGGGCTGCCTATGGAGATGTAGGCATAATCTTGGGCAAGGTAGCTCTCTTTAGCCACCATGCCCTCCTCAGGCTATGGCTGTAGCATTTGTCTATTTACCACCAAAACTGTGCATAAGAATACCAAAAAATTCCCCAGTTGGTCACCTGGGGTCCTAAATAGACTGCATACTGGCCCAGAGAATGGCACTTGCAGGGTATTGTCTCTGAAAGCTCTCAGTTGGTGATACCGTTTGAGGCCTTGTGGTCAGGAAAGGCAAACCCTACCTGGAATATGTGGCACTTCTAGTCAAGGTGAATTGTTGCCCCTTCCAGTGTGGAGGGAATCCACTGTAATAAATCTGCTAAGAGGCTAATTGATCTCTTCAAGAGATAGTGCTGTAACAGGGACTCAGCATGGGTTTCTGTTTTTGGCAGGGGGGACATTTGGCAGTGGTAGTAACTGAATCAACCCTGGTGATTGGGAGCCTGTGCAATTGGGCCCATGAGTATCCTCTATGGCTTTTCTTTATATAAAACAATTGTACTAGCACTTATTTTTCCAGTGGCAAAGGTAGGCTGACATCAAATGGCTAGGCCATTCTGTCTACTTGGGGGTTAAGTGCCTCTTCTGTGGGTGTGTGCTCTCTGGTGGCGATAACATGTGACACAAAGATCTTTACCATTTGTACTCTCTCCCATTTGTCTGTCCACATGCCTCCTCCCCAAACTTGTACACAATCTCCCAATCTTTCTCCTTCATGCCCCTGCCAAGTCACTCATCACTGCCATGGGTTTATATTCTTTCCCTGGCCTACTGCTCTTTTCATACAAAGTGGATGACCAGTACACTATCCAAAGATTCCCCATCACTAGCTTGCTTACATTCTCTTCTTATTCTTATGCTCAACTCCAGATATAGCCCTTCTATCTTAAGATGGATTGATGCTGGGAAAGGCCAGTCTTGGTAGGTCTGACAGAATGATGGACTGTTCTGTCCTCATAGTCACCTGACGTTTCACAGTCAAATCTCCATCTCTACTAGGGCCCCGTATATATTGGGATACATATATTGTAGTATGTTTGTCAAATGATGTATAATTTTGTGTTGTAGATGGCATGACCCTGGGATCTACTTGTGATTCTTCTATGGCTGCTTTCCAAAAATTCCACACAGTGTCTTTTCCCACCAGAAGTATAGTAGGGTCTGCTGGGTTGTATGAGTCATATGGCCCGAGTGGCAAGGCTATTGACACCACAGCCTGGACCTGTGCAGGGCATGTCCTTGCTCCAGGTCTCACTCAAAGCTAGCAGCATTATGGGTCACTCAGTAAATGGGCAGAGTAGTATTTCCAGTTGGGGAATATGCTGACTCCAGGATTCAATAAAGAAGTTTTGTGTTTCTTTTTTCATGGTCAGAGGGACAAGATGTAATAATTTGTACTTTACTTTGATAAGATATCTTAGGCTCCCCCACTAGCTTCCTGAACATTGCACCGATCTGGCAGGTCTTCCATCTTTAGAGTGCACATATCTTACCAAGTCCTGCGATGTACTTGCCAAGGTTCTTTCTTATTTTGTTCAATTAATGTGATCTCTTCTGCCCACTGAGATATTCTGCAGAGTGTCTAGATGGTCTAGGTTCCTTTGGATTATATTAAGACAGACAGCAGGATAGTTAACATCCCTGGGGTATGACTATAACTTTATACTGACGTTTGTCCCACATGAATGTACATTGCTTCTAGCCCTCCTTCCAGATAGGGTAAAAAAACCCCAAAACATATTCCTCAGATTAGTAGCCTTATACCAAGTACCCAAGGCCATGGTATACAGTTTTAGCTACATGTGGCACAACAATTGGGCCTACTACTTGGTTGATTTTGCATTATCCCACTTTCATTCTGTGGGATCTATCTAATTTTTGTAGGACCCAGACTAGTGAATTAATGGAGATTCAATGTGGACACCATTTCTGTATCCTTCAGGTTTTTTAAGTTGGCAATCTTCTCTTCCATTCCTGGGAAGCAATTTTATATTCTCAACTGGGAAATTTCAGAGGCTTCCACTTGGCCTTCTCTAGAGTCATAGTTTGTACTTCATAGGCCAAGGAACCAATGTTGAGGAGATGACCATGGATCAAGTAGATGCACTCTGAGTCAAACCTTTTTATTATCTGGACCCCATAAACCTCACTCTAAAACACAAGTCAAGGATGGGTAATCAGGCTCTAAGCCCTGATTATCCATTCATGATTTCTTTTGATTTACAAAATTTAACAATATCTTTATTGGCTGCCCATTTATATTGCCCATAGGGGTGCCATGTTCTATTAACCTAGTGGTTCTCAAGTTGTGATTTCAAACTACCAGCATCAGTATCAAAAGAGAGCTTGTTTACAATGCAGTTTATCAAGTTCCACCTCAGACCTACTGAATCAGAAATCTGGAGGGTGAGGTCCAGCAAGTTGTGTTTTAGAAACTCTCCAGATGATTTTGGTGCATGCTGAAATTTGAGAATAATCATATTAACCATTGCCTTAGCTCTCTTTGAGTCAGGTCTCTCTGACATCCACTCTCAGTTGTTTTTTTTTTTTTTTTTTAATCCTTATTGGAATATAATTGCTTTACAATGGTATGTTAGTTTCTGCTTTATAACAAAGTGAATCAGCTATACATATACAGATATCGCCATATCTCCTCCCTCTTGCATCTCCCTCCCACCCTCCCTATCCCACCCCTCTAGGTGGTCACAAAGCACCGAGCTGATCTCCCTGTGCTATACGGCTGCTTCCCACTAGCTATCTATTTTACATTTGGTAGTGTATATATGTCCATGCCGCTCTCCCACTTCATCCCAACTTACCCTTCCCACTCGCCATGTCCTCAAGTCCATTCTCTATATCTGCATCTTTATTCCTGTCCTGCCCCTATGTTCTTCAGAACCATTTTTTTTCTTAGATTCCATATATATGTGTTAGCATACGGTATTTGTTTTTCTCTTTCTGAATTACTTCACTCTGTATGACAGTCTCTAGGTCCATCCACCTCACTACAAATAACTCAATTTCGTTTCTTTTTATGGCTGAGTAATATTCCATTGTATATATGTGCCACATCTTCTTTATGCATTCATCTGTCAATGGACACTTAAGTTGTTCCATGTCCTGGCTATAGTAAATAGAGCTGCAATAAACATTGTGGTACATGACTCTTGTTTTTTTTTTTTAATTAACTTATTTATTTATTTTTGGCTGTGTTGGGTCTTTGTTTCTGTGCAAGGGCTTTCTCTAGTTGCAGCAAGCGGGGGCCACTCTTCGTCGCGGTGCGTGGGCCTCTCACTATCATGGCCTCTCTTGTTGCAGAGCACAGGCTCCAGACACGCAGGCTCAGTAGTTGTGGCCCACAGGCCCAGTTGCTCCGCACCATGTGGGATCTTCCCAGACCAGGGCTTGAACCCGTGTCCCCTTCACAGGCAGGCAGATTCTCAACCACTGCGCCACCAGGGAAGCCCCCGTGACTCTTTTTGAAATATGGTTTTCTCAGGATATATGCCCAATACTGGGATAGAAGGGTCATATGGTAGTTCTAGTTTTAGATTTTTTTTTTTTTTCTGTGCACGGGCCTCTCACTGTTGTGGCCTCTCCCGTTGCGGAGCACAGGCTCCGGACGCGCAGGCTCAGCAGCCATGGCTCACGGGTCCAGCCGCTCCGCGGCATGTGGGACCTTCCCGGACCGGGGCACGAACCCGTGTCCCCTGCATCGGCAGGCGGACTCTCAACCACTGCGCCACCAGGGAAGCCCCCGTTAGTTTCTTTTTAACGAGGTCTTGTGTAGGAAAAAATCTTTTCACAAGGATGGCTGAGGAGCTGTCCCTACTCACTCAATGGTTTCCATTAAATGTATTAAAGTTACGGCATTTCCTTCAGATATACAGTCAAATGCAACAGGTTTAGGTGGACGCTTCCTCATCCCCCATTACATTGGCTCCTCTTCTTTCCTCTCAGTTTTACTACCTTTCTGTCAACCCCCAAAAGTAAAAACGTAACTCCTACCTTTTCCTCAATCTCCATGTTAAATCAGTAAGGAATGCTCAAACATGCATCTTCTTCTAACCTCAGCGAGTGCACGTGCGTGCACGTGCGCGCGCGCACACACACACACACACACACACACACACACACACACACACACACACACACTCCTCTTCTTCTCAGTGCTTGGATTCTTACAAGGTGGTCTTCATACCTCCATTCTCTTCATGTCCAACCCTCCTACAGATCCTGTGATTTGTGTGTAGGAGGGTTATCAGAAAGTGCCCACAGAAACATCTGTGAGGGAATAAAGGAAGCAGGATTGGGCAGATGGAAATGTAAAATTGCAACGTAGTTGCAACAGAGACCTTAACCAATTCCACAGGGAACTCTGAAGGGCTGGACCTTCAGAGAGATCCACAATTGAGGCAAGTGGGCTGGGTCCTTGTAATCCCACAGAGAGCTGTCATTAGAGGTGGGCTGCCTATGGAGATGTAGGCATAATCTTGGGCAAGGTAGCTCTCTTTAGCCACCATGCCCTCCTCAGGCTATGGCTGTAGCATTTGTCTATTTACCACCAAAACTGTGCATAAGAATACCAAAAAATTCCCCAGTTGGTCACCTGGGGTCCTAAATAGACTGCATACTGGCCCAGAGAATGGCACTTGCAGGGTATTGTCTCTGAAAGCTCTCAGTTGGTGATACCGTTTGAGGCCTTGTGGTCAGGAAAGGCAAACCCTACCTGGAATATGTGGCACTTCTAGTCAAGGTGAATTGTTGCCCCTTCCAGTGTGGAGGGAATCCACTGTAATAAATCTGCTAAGAGGCTAATTGATCTCTTCAAGAGATAGTGCTGTAACAGGGACTCAGCATGGGTTTCTGTTTTTGGCAGGGGGGACATTTGGCAGTGGTAGTAACTGAATCAACCCTGGTGATTGGGAGCCTGTGCAATTGGGCCCATGAGTATCCTCTATGGCTTTTCTTTATATAAAACAATTGTACTAGCACTTATTTTTCCAGTGGCAAAGGTAGGCTGACATCAAATGGCTAGGCCATTCTGTCTACTTGGGGGTTAAGTGCCTCTTCTGTGGGTGTGTGCTCTCTGGTGGCGATAACATGTGACACAAAGATCTTTACCATTTGTACTCTCTCCCATTTGTCTGTCCACATGCCTCCTCCCCAAACTTGTACACAATCTCCCAATCTTTCTCCTTCATGCCCCTGCCAAGTCACTCATCACTGCCATGGGTTTATATTCTTTCCCTGGCCTACTGCTCTTTTCATACAAAGTGGATGACCAGTACACTATCCAAAGATTCCCCATCACTAGCTTGCTTACATTCTCTTCTTATTCTTATGCTCAACTCCAGATATAGCCCTTCTATCTTAAGATGGATTGATGCTGGGAAAGGCCAGTCTTGGTAGGTCTGACAGAATGATGGACTGTTCTGTCCTCATAGTCACCTGACGTTTCACAGTCAAATCTCCATCTCTACTAGGGCCCCGTATATATTGGGATACATATATTGTAGTATGTTTGTCAAATGATGTATAATTTTGTGTTGTAGATGGCATGACCCTGGGATCTACTTGTGATTCTTCTATGGCTGCTTTCCAAAAATTCCACACAGTGTCTTTTCCCACCAGAAGTATAGTAGGGTCTGCTGGGTTGTATGAGTCATATGGCCCGAGTGGCAAGGCTATTGACACCACAGCCTGGACCTGTGCAGGGCATGTCCTTGCTCCAGGTCTCACTCAAAGCTAGCAGCATTATGGGTCACTCAGTAAATGGGCAGAGTAGTATTTCCAGTTGGGGAATATGCTGACTCCAGGATTCAATAAAGAAGTTTTGTGTTTCTTTTTTCATGGTCAGAGGGACAAGATGTAATAATTTGTACTTTACTTTGATAAGATATCTTAGGCTCCCCCACTAGCTTCCTGAACATTGCACCGATCTGGCAGGTCTTCCATCTTTAGAGTGCACATATCTTACCAAGTCCTGCGATGTACTTGCCAAGGTTCTTTCTTATTTTGTTCAATTAATGTGATCTCTTCTGCCCACTGAGATATTCTGCAGAGTGTCTAGATGGTCTAGGTTCCTTTGGATTATATTAAGACAGACAGCAGGATAGTTAACATCCCTGGGGCATGACTATAACTTTATACTGACGTTTGTCCCACATGAATGTACATTGCTTCTAGCCCTCCTTCCAGATAGGGTAAAAAAACCCCAAAACATATTCCTCAGATTAGTAGCCTTATACCAAGTACCCAAGGCCATGGTATACAGTTTTAGCTACATGTGGCACAACAATTGGGCCTACTACTTGGTTGATTTTGCATTATCCCACTTTCATTCTGTGGGATCTATCTAATTTTTGTAGGACCCAGACTAGTGAATTAATGGAGATTCAATGTGGACACCATTTCTGTATCCTTCAGGTTTTTTAAGTTGGCAATCTTCTCTTCCATTCCTGGGAAGCAATTTTATATTCTCAACTGGGAAATTTCAGAGGCTTCCACTTGGCCTTCTCTAGAGTCATAGTTTGTACTTCATAGGCCAAGGAACCAATGTTGAGGAGATGACCATGGATCAAGTAGATGCACTCTGAGTCAAACCTTTTTATTATCTGGACCCCATAAACCTCACTCTAAAACACAAGTCAAGGATGGGTAATCAGGCTCTAAGCCCTGATTATCCATTCATGATTTCTTTTGATTTACAAAATTTAACAATATCTTTATTGGCTGCCCATTTATATTGCCCATAGGGGTGCCATGTTCTATTAACCTAGTGGTTCTCAAGTTGTGATTTCAAACTACCAGCATCAGTATCAAAAGAGAGCTTGTTTACAATGCAGTTTATCAAGTTCCACCTCAGACCTACTGAATCAGAAATCTGGAGGGTGAGGTCCAGCAAGTTGTGTTTTAGAAACTCTCCAGATGATTTTGGTGCATGCTGAAATTTGAGAATAATCATATTAACCATTACCTTAGCTCTCTTTGAGTCAGGTCTCTCTGACATCCACTCTCAGTTGTTTTTTTTTTTTTTTTTTAATCCTTATTGGAATATAATTGCTTTACAATGGTATGTTAGTTTCTGCTTTATAACAAAGTGAATCAGCTATACATATACAGATATCGCCATATCTCCTCCCTCTTGCATCTCCCTCCCACCCTCCCTATCCCACCCCTCTAGGTGGTCACAAAGCACCGAGCTGATCTCCCTGTGCTATACGGCTGCTTCCCACTAGCTATCTATTTTACATTTGGTAGTGTATATATGTCCATGCCGCTCTCCCACTTCATCCCAACTTACCCTTCCCACTCGCCATGTCCTCAAGTCCATTCTCTATATCTGCATCTTTATTCCTGTCCTGCCCCTATGTTCTTCAGAACCATTTTTTTTCTTAGATTCCATATATATGTGTTAGCATACGGTATTTGTTTTTCTCTTTCTGAATTACTTCACTCTGTATGACAGTCTCTAGGTCCATCCACCTCACTACAAATAACTCAATTTCGTTTCTTTTTATGGCTGAGTAATATTCCATTGTATATATGTGCCACATCTTCTTTATGCATTCATCTGTCAATGGACACTTAAGTTGTTCCATGTCCTGGCTATAGTAAATAGAGCTGCAATAAACATTGTGGTACATGACTCTTGTTTTTTTTTTTTAATTAACTTATTTATTTATTTTTGGCTGTGTTGGGTCTTTGTTTCTGTGCAAGGGCTTTCTCTAGTTGCAGCAAGCGGGGGCCACTCTTCGTCGCGGTGCGTGGGCCTCTCACTATCATGGCCTCTCTTGTTGCAGAGCACAGGCTCCAGACACGCAGGCTCAGTAGTTGTGGCCCACAGGCCCAGTTGCTCCGCACCATGTGGGATCTTCCCAGACCAGGGCTTGAACCCGTGTCCCCTTCACAGGCAGGCAGATTCTCAACCACTGCGCCACCAGGGAAGCCCCCGTGACTCTTTTTGAAATATGGTTTTCTCAGGATATATGCCCAATACTGGGATAGAAGGGTCATATGGTAGTTCTAGTTTTAGATTTTTTTTTTTTTTCTGTGCACGGGCCTCTCACTGTTGTGGCCTCTCCCGTTGCGGAGCACAGGCTCCGGACGCGCAGGCTCAGCAGCCATGGCTCACGGGTCCAGCCGCTCCGCGGCATGTGGGACCTTCCCGGACCGGGGCACGAACCCGTGTCCCCTGCATCGGCAGGCGGACTCTCAACCACTGCGCCACCAGGGAAGCCCCCGTTAGTTTCTTTTTAACGAGGTCTTGTGTAGGAAAAAATCTTTTCACAAGGATGGCTGAGGAGCTGTCCCTACTCACTCAATGGTTTCCATTAAATGTATTAAAGTTACGGCATTTCCTTCAGATATACAGTCAAATGCAACAGGTTTAGGTGGACGCTTCCTCATCCCCCATTACATTGGCTCCTCTTCTTTCCTCTCAGTTTTACTACCTTTCTGTCAACCCCCAAAAGTAAAAACGTAACTCCTACCTTTTCCTCAATCTCCATGTTAAATCAGTAAGGAATGCTCAAACATGCATCTTCTTCTAACCTCAGCGAGTGCACGTGCGTGCACGTGCGCGCGCGCACACACACACACACACACACACACACACACACACACACACACACTCCTCTTCTTCTCAGTGCTTGGATTCTTACAAGGTGGTCTTCATACCTCCATTCTCTTCATGTCCAACCCTCCTACAGATCCTGTGATTTGTGTGTAGGAGGGTTATCAGAAAGTGCCCACAGAAACATCTGTGAGGGAATAAAGGAAGCAGGATTGGGCAGATGGAAATGTAAAATTGCAACGTAGTTGCAACAGAGACCTTAACCAATTCCACAGGGAACTCTGAAGGGCTGGACCTTCAGAGAGATCCACAATTGAGGCAAGTGGGCTGGGTCCTTGTAATCCCACAGAGAGCTGTCATTAGAGGTGGGCTGCCTATGGAGATGTAGGCATAATCTTGGGCAAGGTAGCTCTCTTTAGCCACCATGCCCTCCTCAGGCTATGGCTGTAGCATTTGTCTATTTACCACCAAAACTGTGCATAAGAATACCAAAAAATTCCCCAGTTGGTCACCTGGGGTCCTAAATAGACTGCATACTGGCCCAGAGAATGGCACTTGCAGGGTATTGTCTCTGAAAGCTCTCAGTTGGTGATACCGTTTGAGGCCTTGTGGTCAGGAAAGGCAAACCCTACCTGGAATATGTGGCACTTCTAGTCAAGGTGAATTGTTGCCCCTTCCAGTGTGGAGGGAATCCACTGTAATAAATCTGCTAAGAGGCTAATTGATCTCTTCAAGAGATAGTGCTGTAACAGGGACTCAGCATGGGTTTCTGTTTTTGGCAGGGGGGACATTTGGCAGTGGTAGTAACTGAATCAACCCTGGTGATTGGGAGCCTGTGCAATTGGGCCCATGAGTATCCTCTATGGCTTTTCTTTATATAAAACAATTGTACTAGCACTTATTTTTCCAGTGGCAAAGGTAGGCTGACATCAAATGGCTAGGCCATTCTGTCTACTTGGGGGTTAAGTGCCTCTTCTGTGGGTGTGTGCTCTCTGGTGGCGATAACATGTGACACAAAGATCTTTACCATTTGTACTCTCTCCCATTTGTCTGTCCACATGCCTCCTCCCCAAACTTGTACACAATCTCCCAATCTTTCTCCTTCATGCCCCTGCCAAGTCACTCATCACTGCCATGGGTTTATATTCTTTCCCTGGCCTACTGCTCTTTTCATACAAAGTGGATGACCAGTACACTATCCAAAGATTCCCCATCACTAGCTTGCTTACATTCTCTTCTTATTCTTATGCTCAACTCCAGATATAGCCCTTCTATCTTAAGATGGATTGATGCTGGGAAAGGCCAGTCTTGGTAGGTCTGACAGAATGATGGACTGTTCTGTCCTCATAGTCACCTGACGTTTCACAGTCAAATCTCCATCTCTACTAGGGCCCCGTATATATTGGGATACATATATTGTAGTATGTTTGTCAAATGATGTATAATTTTGTGTTGTAGATGGCATGACCCTGGGATCTACTTGTGATTCTTCTATGGCTGCTTTCCAAAAATTCCACACAGTGTCTTTTCCCACCAGAAGTATAGTAGGGTCTGCTGGGTTGTATGAGTCATATGGCCCGAGTGGCAAGGCTATTGACACCACAGCCTGGACCTGTGCAGGGCATGTCCTTGCTCCAGGTCTCACTCAAAGCTAGCAGCATTATGGGTCACTCAGTAAATGGGCAGAGTAGTATTTCCAGTTGGGGAATATGCTGACTCCAGGATTCAATAAAGAAGTTTTGTGTTTCTTTTTTCATGGTCAGAGGGACAAGATGTAATAATTTGTACTTTACTTTGATAAGATATCTTAGGCTCCCCCACTAGCTTCCTGAACATTGCACCGATCTGGCAGGTCTTCCATCTTTAGAGTGCACATATCTTACCAAGTCCTGCGATGTACTTGCCAAGGTTCTTTCTTATTTTGTTCAATTAATGTGATCTCTTCTGCCCACTGAGATATTCTGCAGAGTGTCTAGATGGTCTAGGTTCCTTTGGATTATATTAAGACAGACAGCAGGATAGTTAACATCCCTGGGGCATGACTATAACTTTATACTGACGTTTGTCCCACATGAATGTACATTGCTTCTAGCCCTCCTTCCAGATAGGGTAAAAAAACCCCAAAACATATTCCTCAGATTAGTAGCCTTATACCAAGTACCCAAGGCCATGGTATACAGTTTTAGCTACATGTGGCACAACAATTGGGCCTACTACTTGGTTGATTTTGCATTATCCCACTTTCATTCTGTGGGATCTATCTAATTTTTGTAGGACCCAGACTAGTGAATTAATGGAGATTCAATGTGGACACCATTTCTGTATCCTTCAGGTTTTTTAAGTTGGCAATCTTCTCTTCCATTCCTGGGAAGCAATTTTATATTCTCAACTGGGAAATTTCAGAGGCTTCCACTTGGCCTTCTCTAGAGTCATAGTTTGTACTTCATAGGCCAAGGAACCAATGTTGAGGAGATGACCATGGATCAAGTAGATGCACTCTGAGTCAAACCTTTTTATTATCTGGACCCCATAAACCTCACTCTAAAACACAAGTCAAGGATGGGTAATCAGGCTCTAAGCCCTGATTATCCATTCATGATTTCTTTTGATTTACAAAATTTAACAATATCTTTATTGGCTGCCCATTTATATTGCCCATAGGGGTGCCATGTTCTATTAACCTAGTGGTTCTCAAGTTGTGATTTCAAACTACCAGCATCAGTATCAAAAGAGAGCTTGTTTACAATGCAGTTTATCAAGTTCCACCTCAGACCTACTGAATCAGAAATCTGGAGGGTGAGGTCCAGCAAGTTGTGTTTTAGAAACTCTCCAGATGATTTTGGTGCATGCTGAAATTTGAGAATAATCATATTAACCATTACCTTAGCTCTCTTTGAGTCAGGTCTCTCTGACATCCACTCTCAGTTGTTTTTTTTTTTTTTTTTTAAACCTTATTGGAATATAATTGCTTTACAATGGTATGTTAGTTTCTGCTTTATAACAAAGTGAATCAGCTATACATATACAGATATCGCCATATCTCCTCCCTCTTGCATCTCCCTCCCACCCTCCCTATCCCACCCCTCTAGGTGGTCACAAAGCACCGAGCTGATCTCCCTGTGCTATACGGCTGCTTCCCACTAGCTATCTATTTTACATTTGGTAGTGTATATATGTCCATGCCGCTCTCCCACTTCATCCCAACTTACCCTTCCCACTCGCCATGTCCTCAAGTCCATTCTCTATATCTGCATCTTTATTCCTGTCCTGCCCCTATGTTCTTCAGAACCATTTTTTTTCTTAGATTCCACATATATGTGTTAGCATACGGTATTTGTTTTTCTCTTTCTGAATTACTTCACTCTGTATGACAGTCTCTAGGTCCATCCACCTCACTACAAATAACTCAATTTCGTTTCTTTTTATGGCGCAGTAATAGTCCATTGTATATATGTGCCACCTCTTCTTTATGCATTCATCTGTCAATGGACACTTAAGTTGTTCCATGTCCTGGCTATAGTAAATAGAGCTGCAATAAACATTGTGGTACATGACTCTTGTTTTTTTTTTTTAATTAACTTATTTATTTATTTTTGGCTGTGTTGGGTCTTTGTTTCTGTGCAAGGGCTTTCTCTAGTTGCAGCAAGCGGGGGCCACTCTTCGTCGCGGTGCGTGGGCCTCTCACTATCATGGCCTCTCTTGTTGCAGAGCACAGGCTCCAGACACGCAGGCTCAGTAGTTGTGGCCCACAGGCCCAGTTGCTCCGCACCATGTGGGATCTTCCCAGACCAGGGCTTGAACCCGTGTCCCCTTCACAGGCAGGCAGATTCTCAACCACTGCGCCACCAGGGAAGCCCCCGTGACTCTTTTTGAAATATGGTTTTCTCAGGATATATGCCCAATACTGGGATAGAAGGGTCGTATGGTAGTTCTAGTTTTAGATTTTTTTTTTTTTTCTGTGCACGGGCCTCTCACTGTTGTGGCCTCTCCCGTTGCGGAGCACAGGCTCCGGACGCGCAGGCTCAGCAGCCATGGCTCACGGGTCCAGCCGCTCCGCGGCATGTGGGACCTTCCCGGACCGGGGCACGAACCCGTGTCCCCTGCATCGGGGGACTGTTCTTCATTGTGAGTGTATCAATTTACATTCCCACTGACACTGCAAGAGGTTGCCCTTTTCTCCACACTCTCTTCAGCATTTATTGTTTGTAGATTTTTTGATGATGGCCATTCTGACTGGTGTGAGGTGATACCTCACTGTAGTTTTGATTTGCATTTCTCTGATGATTAGTGATGCTGAGCATTTTTCATGTGTTTGTTGGCAATTTGTATGTCTTCTTTGGAGAAATGTCTATTTAGGTCTTCTGCCCATTTTTGGATTGGGTTGTTTGTTTTTTTGATATTGAGCTGCCTGAGCTGCCTGTATATTTTAGAGATTAATCCTTTGTCAGTTGCTTCATTTGCAAATATTTTCTCCCATTCTGAGGGTTGTCTGTTCATCTTGTTTATGGTTTCCTTTGCTGTGCAAAAGCTTTTAAGTTTCATTAGGTCCCATTTCATTAGGTCCCATTTATTTTCGTTTTTATTTCCATTTCTCTAGGAGGTGGGACAAAAAGGATCTTGTTGTGATGTATGTCATAGAGTGTTCTGCCTATGTTTTCCTCTAAGACTTTTATAGTGTCTGGCCTTACATTTAAGTCTTTAATCCATTTTGAGTTTAGTTTTGTGTATGGTGTTAGGGAGTGTTCTAAATTCATTGTTTTACATGTAGCTGTCCAGTTTTCCCAGTACCACTTATTTAAGAAGTTTTGTTTTCTCCATTGTATATTCTTGCCTCCCTTATCAAAGATAAGGTGACCATATGTGCATGGGTTTATCTCTGGGCTTTCTATCCTGTTCCATTTATCCATATTTCTGTTTTTGTGCCAGTACCATACTGTCTTGATTACCATAGCTTTGTAGTATAGTCTGAAGTCAGGGAGCCTGATTCCTCCAGCTCTGTTTTTCTTTCTCAAAATTGCTTTGGCTATTCGGGGTCTTTTGTGTTTCCATACACATTGTGAAATTTTTTGTTTTAGTTCTGCGAAAAATGCCATTGGTGGTTTGATAGAGATTACATTGAATCTGTAGATTGCTTTGGTAGTATTTCACAATATTGATTCTTCCAATCCAAGAACTTGGTATATCTCTCCATCTGTTTGTATCATCTTTAATTTCTTTCATCAGTGTCTTACAGTTTTCTGCATACAGGTCTTTTGTTTCCTTAGGTAGGTTTGTTTCCTAGGTATTTTATTCTTTTTGTTTCAGTGGTAAATGGGAGTGTTTCCTTAATTTCTCTTTCAGATTTTTCATCATTTGTGTATAGGAATGCAGGAGATTTCTGTGCATTAATTTTGTATCCTGCTACTTTACCAAATTCATTGATTAGCTCTAGTAGTTTTCTGGTAGCATCTTTAGGATTCTCTATGTGTAGTGTCATGTCATCTACATTCAAACAGTGACAGCTTTACTTCTTCTTTTCTGATTTGGATTCCTTTTATTTCTTTTCTTCTCTGATTTCTGTGGCTAAAACTTCCAAAACTATGTTGAATAATAGTTGTGAGAGTCGGCAACCTTGTCTTCTTCCTGGTCTTAGTGGAAATGCTTTCAGTTTTTCACCATTGAGATGGATGTTGGCTGTGGGTTTGTCTTATATGGCCTTCATTTTTTTATTTTTTGTTTTGTTTTTTTTTTTTTCAGTACGCGGGCCTCTCACTGCTGTGGGCTTTCCCACCGTGGAGCACAGGCTCCGGATGCACAGGCCCAGCAGCTACGGCTCATGGGCCCAGCCGCTCCACGGCACACAGGATCCCCCCAGACGGGGGCACGAACCAATGCCCCCTGCATCGGCAGGCAGACCCCCAACCACTGTGCCACCAGGGAAGCCCCATGGCGTTTATTTTGTTGAGGGAAGTTCCCTCTATGCCTGCTTTCTGTAGGGTTTTTATCATAAATGTGTGTTGAATTTTTCAAATGATTTTTCTGCATCTATTGAGAGGATCATATGGTTTTTCTCCTTCAGTTTGTTAATATGGTTTATCACATTGATTGATTTGCATATATTGAAGAATCCTTGCATCCCTGGGATAAACCCCACTTGATCATGGTGTATGATGCTTTTAATGTGCTGTTGGATTCTGTTTGTTACTATTTTGTTGAGGATTTTTGCATCTATGTTCATCAGTGATATTGGCCTGTACTTTTCTTTCTTTGTGACATCTTTGTCTGGTTGTGGTATCAGGGTGCTGGTTGCCTGGTAGAATGAGTTTGGGAATGTTCCTCCCTCTGCTATATTTTGGAAGAGTTTGAGGAGGATAGGTGGTAGTTCTTCTCTAAATGTTTGGTAGAATTTGCCTGTGAAGCCATCTGGTCCTTGGCTTTTGTTTGTTGGAAGATTTTTAATCACAGTCTCAATTTCAGTGCTTGTGATTGGTCTGTTTATATTTTCTATTTCTTCCTGGTTCTGTCTCGGAAGGTTGTGCTTTTCTAAGAATTTGTCCATTTCTTTGTGGTTGTCCATTTTATTGGCATAGCGTTTCTCGTAGTAATCTCTTATGATCCTTTGTATTTCTGCAGTGTCAGTTGTTACTTCTCTCCTTTTTCATTTCTAATTCTATTGATTTGAGTCTTCTCCCTTTTTTTCTTGATGAGTCTTGCTATTGGTTTATCAATATTGTTTATCTCCTCAAAGAACCAATTTCTACTTTTATTGATCTTTGTTATTGTTTCCTTCATTTGTTTTTCATATATTTCTGATCTGATCTTTATGATTTTTTTCTGTTGCTCACTTTGGGGTTTTTTTGTTCTTCTTTTTCTAATTGTTTTAGGTGTAAATTTAGGTTGTTTATTTGAGATGTTTCTTGTTTCTTGAGGTAGGATTTTATTGCTATAAACTTCCCTCTTAGAACTGCTTTTGCTGCCTCCCATAGATTTGGGTCATCATGTTTTCATTGTTATTTGTTTCTAGGTATTTTTTGATTTCCTGTTTGATTTCCTCAGTGATCTCTTGGTTATTTAGTAGTGTGTTGCTTAGCCTCCATGTGTTTGTATTTTGTGCAGATTTTTTCCTGTAATTGATATCTATTCTCATAGCGTTGTGGTCAGAAAAGATACCTGATATTTCAATTTTCTTAAATGTACCAAGGCTTGATTTGTGACCCAAGATATGACCTATCCTGGAGAATACTAGCTGTGGCACACTGGACCCCTTCAGGCTGTCTTCATATAGCCAACCCCAGTCTTCTCCCTGCGGTCTGTTCGCCAACGTCTGAGCCTCAACTCCCAACCCCGCCCGCCCCAGCAGGTGAGCAGACAAGCCTTTCAGGGTGGTGAGTGCTGGTTGGCTCCAATCCTCTGTGCGGGGATCTCTGTGCTTTGCCCTCTGCACCCCTGTTTCTGCACTCTCCTCCGTGGCTCTGAGCTTCACCTCCCACCCACTCCACATCTCCTCCAGTAAAAGGGCTTCCTGGTGTGTGGAAACTATTCCTCTTTCACAGCTGCCTCCACGAGGTGCAGGTCCTATCTCTATTCTTTTGTCTCTGTTTTTTTCTTTTTTCTTTTGCCCTACCCAGGTATGTGGGGATTTTCTTGCCTTTTGGGAAGTCTGAGGTCTTCTGCCAGCATTCAGTAGGTGCTCTGTTGGAGTTTTCCACATGAAGATGTATTTCTGATGTATTTGTGGGGAGGATGATGATCTCCATGTTTTACTCCTCTGCCATCTTGAAGGTCTCCTCCCACTCTCACCTTTTGAGTTGTATGAGTTATTTTTATATTTTGGATATTAACCCCTTATTGATACATCATTTTCAAATATCTTCCCCATGCAGTTGGCAGGCTTTTTGTTTTGTTGATACTTTCCTTTGCTGTACATGAGCTTTTTAGTTTGATGTAGTCCCATTTGTCTATTTTTCTTTTGTTTCCTTTGCCTAAGGAGACATATCCAAAAAATATTGCTAAGATCCATGTCAAAGAGCTTACTGCCTGTTTTTTTCTAAAAAATTTCTGATTTTGGGTCTTACATTTAAGTCTCTAATCCATTTTGAATTTATTTTTATATATGGTTTGAGAAAGTAGACCAGTTTGAGTCTTATGCATGTAACTGTCCAGTTTTCCCAACCACTTATTGATGTGGCTGTATTGCCTCCTTTGTCCTAGATTAATTGACCATGTAAGTGTGGGTTTATTTCTGGGATCTCTATTTAGTTTCATTGATCTATGTGTCTGTTTGGGGGCCAGTACCATACTGTTTTGATTACTATAGCTTTATAGTATAGATTGAAATCAGCAAGTGTGATACTTCAATCTTTGTTCTTTTTTCTCAAGATTGCTTTGGCTATTCTGGGTTACCTGTGGTTCCATATAAATTTTAGGACTATTTGTTCTAGTTCTGTGAAAAATGTCATCAGTATTTTGATAGGGATTGCATTGAATCTATAGATTGCCTTGGGTAGTATGGTCATTTTAACAATATTAGTTCCTTCAGTTCATGAGCATGTTTTATCTTTCCATCTGTTTGTGTCATTTCCAATTTCTTTCATCAGTGTCTTATAATTTTCTGAGTACAGATTTTACCTCCTTGGTTAGATTTATTCGTAGGTATTTTATTCTTTTTGATGCAATTGTAATGGGATTGTTTTCTTAATTTCTATTTCTGATAGTTTGTTGTTAGTATGTAGAAACAAAAACAGATTTATGTATATTAATTTTGTATCCTGCAACTTTATTGAACTCATTGATGACTTCTAATTTTTTTTAGTGGTGTCTTTAGGATTTTCTATGTATAGTATCATGTCATCTACAAACAGTGATGATTTTACTTTTTCCTTTCCAATTTGGATTCCTTTTGTTTCTTTTTCTTGTCTTATTGCTGTGGCTAGGACTTCCAATACTATGATGAATAAAAGTAGTGGGAGTTACCATCCTTGTCTTGTTTCAGATCTTAGAGGAAATGTTTTCAGCTTTTCACCATTGAGCTTGATGTTGACTGTAGGTTTGCCATATATAGCCTTTATTACATTGAAAGTTTATATCTCTATAACCACTTTTTTGAGAATTTTTATTATAAATGGATGTTGAATTTTATCAAAACCTTTTTCTGGATTTATTGAGATGATTATATGATTTTTATTCTTCAGTTGTTAATGTGGTGTATCACATTGATTTATTTGTGAATATTGAAATATTCTTGCATCCCTGACATTTATCGAACTTTATCATGGTGTATGACCCTTTTAATGTATTGTTGAATTTATTTGCTAAAATTTTGTTCAGAATTTTTGTATCAAAGTTCATCAGTCATATTGGCTTGTAATTTTTTTTCATTGTGTGTTTGTCTGGTGTTTGTATCAGAATGATGCTGGCTTGGTAGAATGAATTTAGAAGCATTACTTCCTCTTCAACTTTTTGGTATCGTTTAAGAAAGATAGGCATTAACTCTTCTTTAAATGTTTGGTAGAATTCACCTATGAATTAATCTCATTTTGCACTTTTGTTTTTGTAGGATTTTCTTTGACTACTGATTCAATTTCATTACTAGTAAACAATCTGTTTATGTTTTCTATTTCTTCCTGATTCTGTCTTGGAAGAGTGTACATTTCTAGGAATTTATCCATTTCTTCTAGACTGTCCTTTGTTAGCACATAATTTTTTTGTAGTAATCTCTTGTGATCTTTTGTAGTAATCTCTTGTGATCCTTTGTATATCTGTGGTGTTGTAACTTCTCCTCTTTCATTTCTTATTTTATTTACTTGGGCCCTCTCTCTTTTTTTTCTTGATGAGTCTGGCTAATGGTTCATCAATTTAGATTATCTTTTCAAAGAACCAACTCTTGAACCGGTTTCATTGATCTTTTCTATTTTTTTTGTCTCTATTTCATTTGTTTCTGTTCCGATCTTTATTATTTCTTTTCTTTTACTAACATTGGATTTTGTTTGTTCTTTGTTTTCTAATTACTTTAGTTGTAAGGTTAGAGTGTTTATTTGAGATGTTTCTTGTTTCCTGTAGTAGGCTTGTATCATTATAATCTTTCCTCCCAGGACAGCTTTTGCTGCATCCCACAGCTTTTGAATCATTGTGCTTTCATTTTGTTTTGTCTCCAAGTATTTTTTGATTTCTTCTTCAACTTTTTCAGTGATCCTTTCGTTGTTTAGTAGTGTATTGCTTAGGCTGTACATGTTTGTGTTTTTTGTAGTTTCTTTTCTTGTCCTTGATGTAGTCTCATACTGTGGTGGTTGGAAAAGATGCTTTATATGATTTCAGTCTTCTTAAATTTATTGGGACTTGTTTTGTGGCCTAACATGTGATCTATCCTGGAGAATGTTGCAAGTGCTTTTGAAAAGAATGTTCATTCTGCTATTTTTGGATGGAATGTTCTGTAGATATCTATTAAGTCCACTGACCTATGTGTCACTTAAGACCACATTGCCTGAGAGGTGGAGTCAAGATGGTGGTATGGGAAGACGTGGAGTTAGCATCTCCCCAGAACTGGGGCACATGCCAGCCGCTGGTGGAGAACTCTGATGCCCAAGGAGATGGAAGAAACCCCAAAGTGAACCGGTAGGACATAGGGAGACTGAGGGGGGAGAAGTGGAGGCCAGACAGGATCAGCACCCCTGAGCCAAGGGAGATCAGGAGAGGTGGGGGGAGGGACTCTCCAGGAAGAGCAAGAGAGGAGCAGAGGGCGATTGTATGGCCCACTTGAACCAGGGAGCCTGCTGAGCTCCCAAGACAGTGTCCCCACTCCAAAGCCCCATCCAGGCCACGTGGGTTCTGGTGGCATAGGAGGGAGACTGGGGAGATCAGGAGAGGCAGGGGGGAGGAGCCATCCAGGAGGAGCAGGAGAGGAGCCAAGGGCGATTGCCCCACCCACTTGGGTACAGGAGCCTGCTAAGCTCCCAGGCTGGCCCCCTGCTCTCAAGAGCCCCCTCCAGGCTGCGTAGGTCCTTGCTGGCATAGGAGGTAGGTTGGGGAGATCAGAAGAGGCAGGTGGGAGGGGACTTTCCAGTTAAGAGGAGCAGGAGAGGAGAGAAGGGCGTTTGCCCCACTCACTCGAGCCCAGGAAGCCTGCTATGCTCCCAGATGAGGTCCCCTGCCCTCTGAGACCAGGTATTGGGAGCAAACCTGGGCCCCTTCTGTTCCTTGAGCCTAAGCCCCACCATCCACAGCCCCCAGGGTCTTTTCCAGCCCTGTGAGTCCTGAGCATTGGCCCCACCCACCACCCAAACATCATCCTTGTTTAGGCCCCACGCTCCATAGCCAAGGCCTTTAACCCCCTTTTTTTTTCTTTTCCCTCCTCCTCTTTTTTACTATTGTGGTACTGATGTACCTTCCGCTTGATGATTCATCTTATTTTTATTTTCTTCCTAACATATCTGTAAGTTTCCTAGTCTAATTTTATTTTTTACTTTGTTATTGTTCTTTTTCTTTTTTTGCTGCCCCAGGTGGCTTGTGGGATCTTGGTTCATGAACCTGGGGTCAGGCCAAAGCTCCTGCAGTAGGAGCTACAAGTCTGAACCACTGGACTAACAGAGAACCTCAGACCCCAGGAAATATTCATCGGAGTTAGGTCTCACAGAGTTCCTCATCTCAGTACCAAGACTCAGCTCTACCCAATAGGCTACAAACTCATATGTTGGAGGTCTCAGGCCAAACAACCAGTAAGACAGGAACACAATCCCACTCATAAAAAAAGAAAAAAAATTACACGGCAAAAAAAATATCTTACCAATGAAGGAGCAAGGTAAAAACCTATAAGACCAAATAAATGATGAGGGAATAGGCAATCAACCTGAGAAAGAATTCAGAGTAATGATAGTAAAGATGATGCAGAATCTTGGAAATAGAATGGAGGCACGGATTGAGCAAATACAAGAAATGTTGAACAAACATCTAGAAGAAGTAAAGAACAAACAGAGATGAACAACACAATAACTGAAATGAAAAATTCACTAGAATGAATCAATAACAGAATAACGGAGGCAGAAGAATAAGTGAGTTGGAAGACAAAATTGTGGAAATAACTGCCGAGAAGCAGAATAAAGAAAAAAAAAAAAAAGAAAAGAATTGAGGACAACCTCAAAGACCCCTGGAACAACACTAAATGCACCAACATCTGAATTTTAGGGGTCCCAGAAGAAGAAGAGACAAAGAAAGAGTCTGAGAAAATATTTGAAGAGATTACAGTCAAAAACTTCCCTAACATGGGAAAGGAAACAGTCACCCAAGTCCAGGAAGCACAGAGAGTCCCATACAGGATAAACTCCAGGAGAAACACACCAAGACACATATTAATCAAGCTAACAAAAATTAAATTCAGAGAAAAAAATATTAAAAGCAGCAAGGGAAAAACAAAAAATAACATACAAAGGAATCCCCATAAGGTTATCAGCTGATTTTTCAGTGGAAACTCTTCAAGCCATAAGGGAGTGGCAGGATATACTTAAAGTGATGAAAGAGAAAAACCTATAACCAAAATTACTCTACCCAGCAAGGAGGTCATTCATATTCTATGGAGAAGACAAAAGCTTTTCAAACAAGCAAAAGCTAAGAGAATTCTGCACGACCAAACCAGCTATACGACAAATGCTAAAGAAACTTCTCTAAGTGGGAAACACAAGAGAAGAAAAGACCCACAAAAACAAACCCAAAACAATTAAGAAAATAGTAATAGGAACATACATATTGATAATAAACTTGAATGTAGATGGATTAAATGCCCCAACCAAAAGACACAGACTGGCTGAATGGATACAAAAACAAAAGCCATATATATGCTGTCTATAAGAGACCCACTTCAGACCTAGGGACACATACAGACTGAAAGTGAAGGGATGGAAAAAGATATTCCATGCAAATGGAAATCTAAAGAAAGCTGGAGTAACAATACTGGTATCAGATAAAAAAGAATTTAAAATAAAGACTTTTACAAGAGATAAGGAGGGACACTACATAATGATCAAAGGATCAATCCAAGAAGAAGATATAACAATTACAAATGTTTATGCACCCAACATAGGAACACCTCAGTACATAAGGCAAATGTTAACAACCATGAAAGGAGAAATCGACAGTAACACAATAATAGTAGGGGACTTTAACACCCCACTTACACCAATGGACAGATCATCCAAACAGAAAATCTATTCTCCAGGATAGATCACATCTTGGGTTACAAATCAAGCCTAGGAAAATTTAAGAAAATTGAAATTATATGAAGCATCATTTCTGATCACAACACTATGAGACTGGAAATCAATTACAGGAAATAAACTGTAAAAAACACAAATACATGGAGGCTAAATAGTGTGCTACTAAATAACCAAGAGATCACTAAAGAAATCAATGAAGAAATAAAAAAAATACATATGACAATGAAAACATGATGACCCAAAACCTATGGGATGCAGCAGAAGCAGTTCTAAGATGGAAGTTACTAGCAATACAATCTCCCCTCAAGTAACAAGAAAAATCTCAAATAAACAATGTAACCTTACACTTAAAACCACTAGAGAAAGACAAAAAATGAAAGCCCTAAGTCAGCAGAAGGAAAGAAATCATAAATATCAGAGCAGAAATAAATGAAATAGAAATGAAGAAAACAATAGCAAAGATCAATAAAATTAAAAACTGGTTCTTTGAGAAGATAACAAAATTGATAAACCCTTAGCAAGACTCATCAAGTAAAAAAGGGAAAGGCTGCAAATCAATAAAATTAGAAATGAAAAGGAGAAATCACAACTGACACTGCAGAAATACAAAAGATTTTAAGAGACTACTACAAACAACTATATGCCAGTAAAATGGACAACCACGAAGAAATGGACGAATTCTTGGAAAGGTACAATTTTCCAAGACTGAATGAGGAAGAATTAGAAAATATAAACAGACCTATCACAAGTAATGAAATTGAAACTGTAACTAAAAATCTTCCAACAAACAAAAATCCAGGACAAGGTGGCTTCACAGGCGAATTCTATCAAAGACTCAGAGAAGAGCTAAAACTGATCCTTCTCAAAATCTTCCAAAAAATTGCAGATGGAGAAACACTCCCTAATTCATTCTGTGAAGCTGCCATCACCCTGATACCAAAACCAGAAAAAGGTATCACAAAAAAAGAAAATTATAGACCAATATCACTGATGAACATAGATGCAAAACTCCTGAACAAAATATTAGCAAACAGAATCCAACAGCACATTAAAAGGGTCATACACCATGATCAAGTGGAATTTATCCCAGGGATGCAAGGATTACTGAATATAGGCAAATCAATCAATGTGATACACCACATTAACAATTTAAGGAATAAAAACCATATGATCATCTCAATAGATGCAGAAAAAGCTTTTGACAAAATTCAACACCAATTTATGATCAAAACTCTCCAGAAAATGGGCATAGAGGCAACCTACCTCAACATAATAAAGTCCATATATGACAAACCCACAGCAAACATCATACTCAATGGTGAAAAAACTGAAAGCATTTTCACCTAAGATCAGGAACAAGACAAGGATGTGCACTCTCGCCACTCTTATTTAACATAGTTTTGGAATTCCTAGCCACAGTAATCAGAAAAGAAAAAGAAATAAAAGGACTACAAATTGGAAAAGCAGAAGTAAAACTGTCACTGTTTGCCAATTACATGATACTATACATAGAAAATCCTAAAGATGCCACCAGAAAACTACTAGAACTAATCAATGAATTTGGTAAGGTTTCAAGATACAAAATTAAAGCACAGAAATCTCTGGCCTTCCTATACACCACCAACAAAAACTCAGAAAGAGAAATTAAGGAAACACTCCCATTTACCAATGCAACAAAAAGAATACAATACCTAGGAATGAAACTACCTAAGGAGGAGAAAGACTTGTACTCTGAAAACTATAAAACACTGATGAAAGTAATCAAAGATGACATAAGCAGATGGAGAAATATGCCATGTTCTTGGATTGGAAGAACGAAAGTTGTGAAAATGACTATACTACCCAAAGCCATGTACAGATTCAACGCAATCCCTATCAAACTACCAATGGCATTTTTCACAGAATTAGAATAAAAAAATTTGCAATTCACATGGAAACACAAAAGACCCTGAATAGCTAAAGCAGTCTTGAGAAAGAAAAACGGAGTTGGAGGAATCAGGTTCCCTGACTTCAAACTATACCACAAAGCTACAGTAATCAAGACAGTATAGTACTGGCAGAAAAACAGAAATATAGATCAATGGTACAGGATAGAATGCCCAGAGATAAACCCATGCACATATGGGCACCTATTTTATGACAAAGGAGGCAAGAACATACGGTGGAGAAAAGACAGCCTCTTCAATAAGTGGTGCTGGGAAAAGTGGACAGCTACATGTAAAAAAATGAAATTAGAACACTACCTAGTGGGAAGCAGCTGCATAGCACAGGGAGATCAGCTTGGTGCTTTGTGACCACCTAAGGGGTGGGATAGGGAGGGTGGGAGGGAGGAAGATGCAAGAGGGAAGAGATATGGGGATATATGTATATGTATAACTGATTCAATTTGTTATAAAGCAGAAACTGACACACCACTGTAAAGCAATTATGCTCCAATAAAGATGTTAAAATAAAAAAGAACACTACCTAACACCACACACAAGAATAAATTCCAAATGGATTAAAAACTTAAATGTAAGACCAGACACTAAAAATGCATAGAGCAAAACGTAGGAAAAACACTGTTTGCCATAAACCATAGCAAGATATTTTTTGATGCACCTCCTAGAGTAACAGAAATAAAGACAAAAATAAACAAATGGGACTTAATTAAACTTAAAAGCTTTTGCACAGCAAAGGAAACCATAACCAAGATGAAAAGACAACTCTCCGAATGGGAGAAGATATTTGCAAATGAAACAACAGACAAAGGATTAATCTCCAAAATATACAAACAGCTCATGGAGCTCAATATCAAAAAAAACAAACAATTCAGTTAAAAAATGGAAGATCTAAATACACATTTCACCAAGGAAGACATACAGTTGGCCAAGAGGCACATGAAAAGATGCCCAACATCACTAATTATTAGAGAAATGCAAATCAAAACTACAATGAGGTATCACCTCATGCCAGTCAGAATGGCCATTATCAAATAATCTAAAAACTATAAATGCTGGAAAGGGAACCCTCCTGTGCTGTTGGTGGGAATGTAAATTGATACAACCAATATGGAAAACAGTATGTAGGTTCCTTAAAAAACTAAAAATAGAACTATCATATAACCCAGCAATCCCAGTACTGGCCATATATCCTGAGAAAACCATAATTCAAAAAGAGACATGTACCACAATGTTCATTGCAGCACTGTTTACCATAGCCAGAATGTGGAACCAACCTAAATGTCCATTGACAGATGAATGGATAAAGAAGATATGGCACATATATACAATGGAATATTACTCAGCCATAAAAAGAAATGAAATTGAGTTATTTGTAGTGAGGTGGATGGACGTAGAGTCTGTCATACAGAGTGAAGTAGTCAGATAGAGAACAACAAATACCGTATGCTAACACATATATATGGAATCTAAAAAAAAAATTGTATTGATGAACCTAGTTGCAGGGTAGGAATAAAGAGGTAGACATAGAAAATGGACTTGAGGAAAACGGGTTGGAGTGTGAAGGTGGGGTGAAATGAGAGTAGCGTCAACATATATACACTACTGAATGTAAAATAGTTGGCTGGTGGGAAGCAGCAGCATAGCACAGGGAGATCAGCTCAGTGCTTTGTGATGACCTATAGGGGTGGGATAGGGAGGAGCGGGGGGATGCTCAAGAGGGCGGGTATATGGGGACATGTATATGCATATGGCTGATTCGCTTTGTTGCACAACAAAAAACTAACACAGTATTGTGAAGCAATTATACTCCAATAAAGATTTTTTTTTTTAAAAAAGTACATGTACACCTTCCCTATGACCGAGTAATTCAGTTCTAGAGAAATAAAAACAAACGTCCAGAAAAAGAAAAAAAGAAAAGTCACTTTGATTCCCGTGTTCATTGTACCATTATTCCTAGTAGCCAAAATGTAGAAACAACTCGTGTCTATCAGCAAATGAATGGATTAAAAAAATGTAATCTATACATACAATGGGATATTATTCACCCATGTAAACGAATACACTTGTGATATATGCTACAACATGGATGAATGTGAAAATATGCTATGTGAAATAAGGCAGTGACAAAAAGACAAAAGTTGTATGATTCTATTTATATGAAATATCTAGACAGGCAAATTCATAGAGACAGAAAGTAGAGTAGAGTTTCCCAGTGGCTGGGAGAAGAGGGGGATGGGAGATATATTCTTATGCTTATAGTTTCTTTTGGGGGTGATGGAAAAGATTTGGAAACAGAGCAGTGATGGTTGCACAACAGTGTGAATGTAATTACTACACTGAATTGTAAACTGAAAATGCTTAAAATGACATATTTTATGTCATATATATTTAATCACAATAAAGAATTTTTAACCCCCCCCCCCCACAGAAAAAAGACTACATTGCCTTATTGATTTTCTGTCTAGATGACCTGTACATTAATGTAAGTGGAGTGTTAAAGTCCTCTAGTGTTATTGTATTATTGTCAATTTCTCCCTTTTATGTCTGTTAACATTTGCTTTATATATTTAGGTGATCCTGTATTGGGTGCATATATGTTAATGAAAGTAATATCCTCTTCTTTATTGATCTCTTTATCATTATATAATGCCCTTCTTTGAGTTTTGTTGTTGACTTTGTTTTAAAGTCTACTTTGTCTGATATGAGTATTGCTACCTCAGCTTTCTTGCCTTTTCCAGTTGCATGAAATAGCTTTTTCCATCTCCTCACTTTCAGTCTTTGTGTTTCTTTAGCTCTGAAGTGAGTCTTTTGTAGGCAACATATATATGAGTCTTGATTTTTAAATCCATTTAACCACTCTATGTCTTTTGGTTGGAGCATTTAGTCCATTTAAAGTTAAAGCAAGTATTAACAGTTATGTACTTACTGCCATTTTGTTCATTGTTTTGGGGTTGTTTTGTAGTTGTTTTTTGTTTCTTTCTTCTTTTGCTCTCTTCCCTTGTGATTTGATGACTACCTTTAGTGTTACGTTTGCATTTACTTTTCTTGTCTGTATCTGTTATACATTTTTGGTTTGTTATTACGAACCTTTATACATTATTGTTTTAAGTTGATAATCTCTTAGGTTTGAATGCATTTTAACTCACCCCACCACATTTAATATTTCTGATATCACATTTTATGTTTTTTTGTGCATTCCTTAACTACTTATTGTGGATATAGATGATTTTACTACTTTTGTCTTTTAACCTTTCTAAGTGGTTTATAAGTGGTTGATCTACTACCTTTACTATATGTTTGCTTTTACCCCTTAGATTTTTCTTTTCATAATTTTCATATTTGTAGTCATGGCCTTTTTTTTTTTTTAATGCTTAAAGAAGTCCCTTTAACATTTTTTGTAAAGCCAGTTTAGTGGTATTGAACTCTTAGCTTTTGCTTGTCTGTGAAACTCTTTATCTCTCCTTCAAATCTGAATGAAAGCATTGCCAAGTAGAGTATTCTTGATTGGAGGTTTTCCCCTTCATCATTTAAAATTTATCATACCACTCACTTCTGGCCTGCCAAGTTTCTGATGGAAAGTCAGCTGATTATCTTATGGGAGTTCTCTGTTCTTACCTAGTTGCTTTTCTCTTGATGGTTTTAAGATTCTCTCTTTATTTTTAATTTTTGACATTTTAATTGTAATGTGTCTTGGTGTGGACGTCTTTGGTTTCCTCTTGTTTGGGACTCTCTGTGCTTCCTGAACCTGAATTTCTCTTTCCTTTCCCAGATTCGGAAGGTTTTTATTTTTTACTTTTTTTTTTTTTTTTTTTTTTGGTGGTACGCAGGCCTCTCACCGCTGTGGCCTCTCCCATTGAGGAGCACAGGCTCTGGACGTGCAGGCTCAGTGACCATGGCCCACAGGCCCAGCCACTCTGCAGCATGTGGGATCCTCCCAGACCGGGGCACGAACCTGCGTCCCCTGCATCAGCAGGAAGACTCTCAACCATGGCGCCACCAGGGAGGCCCAATTGGGAAGTTTTCAGCTATTATTTCTTCAAATAATTTCTCTGTCCTTTTCTATCTATGTTTTTTCTTCTGGGACCCCTATAATGGGAATGTTAGCATGCTCGATGTTGTCCCAGAGGTCTCTTAAACTATCATTCTTTAAAATTCTTATTTCTTTTTTCTGTTCAGCTCAGGTGATTTCTGCTACCCTGTCTTCCAGTTTTCTATGTTTCTCTGTATCACCCAATCTACTCTTTATTCTTTCTAGTGTATTTTTATTTCAGTTATACTCTTTAGTTCCTTTAAGTTCTTCTTTATATTTTCTAACTCTTTGTTAAACATCTCCCTGTATTCATCCATTCTTCTCATGAGTTCATTGAGCATCTTAATAATCATAACCTTGAACTCTTTATCAGATAGATTTCTTGTCTCCATTTTACTTAGTTCTTCTTCTGGGGTTTTGTCTTATTCCTTCATTTGAAACATATTTCTCTCTCTCACCACATTTATTCTAATTCTCTCTGTTTATACCTATGTAATAGGTAGGTCAGTTACATTTCCCAATCTTGGAGAAGAGGCCTTATGTAGAAGACATTCTATAGAGCTCAGCAGCACACTCATCTCTGGTTACCAGAGCTATATGCTCCAGGGGTGCCCACCTCTGGGCTTCATGGGCCCCTGTTGTTGTGTGGCTGACCACTATGGGCCTGCTGCTAGGTAGGGTTGGCCCCTGGTCTGGTTAGTTGCTAGGCCTTGCCTTGTGCGATGGCTGCTGGCCTGCTGGTGGGTGGGCCTGAGTCTCTGTGGGGCTGGCTGCTTGGCCTGGGGCTTCCAGTGCCTGGTTCAGGCCTGCTAGTGTGAAAGACTGGGTCCCTCCATGACTGCCTACTCTGCCTGGAGGGGTCCCAGGACTGATGCCTGTTCACTGGTGGGTGGGTAAGCTCCTGGTGCTAATAGGCTAGAGAAGGAACTCCAAAATGGTGCTTGACAGCACTAGAGTGTCCTCATGGTAGAACAATCTTCCCAAATTGGCTACCACCAGTATCTCTGTTCCCAGGGGGTATCCCAGTGGCCTCTTGCCTCTCCAGGAGGCTCTCCAAGATCTGCAAGTGGGTCTGGCCCAGGTTCCTTTCCAATTATTGCCTCTGAACTCGGACTTGGAACATGAGAGATTTTGCATGCACACTTTAAGTGCAGAGTTTCTGTTTCTAGAGCCCTCTGACTCTCCCGCACCTAGGCCCCACTGGCTTTCAGAACCAGACATTTTGGGGGCTTGTCTTCCCAGTACAGGACCTCTAAGCTGGAAGCCTAATGTGGAGCTCAGACTCCTTGCCCCTTGGGGAGAAACTTTGTGATTGTGATTATTTTCCCTTTTGTGAGTTAGCTATCTCGGAGTGTGGGTCTTGACTATTCTACATCTCTGCCCCTCCTACCCATCTCACTGTGGTTCTTTCTTTATATCTTTAATTGTGGAAAATCTTTTCTGTTAGTCTTCAGTTCATTATTATAGATAGTTGAAATTTTTATGTGGCTATGGGAGATGGTGAGCTCAGGGTCTTCCTACTCTGCCATCTTGCCCACACTCCTCCAGCAAAAGTTTTAAATTTTCATGAATTTTGTTGTGGTTAGTGCTTTTGCATTTTGTCTAAGAACTCTGTCTATATCAAGGTCACAAAGATAATCTCCATGTTTTCTTCTAGAAGCTTTGTAGTCTGTAATTTGATCTTTCTCAAATTAAATTTGGGTATGATGTAAGAGAGAGAAGTAGAGGTTTTGTGCATGTGGTTTTTAAAAGTGTATGATTATCCAATTGTGTTGAAGACCTTCCACATTTAAATTGCATTGATATATTTGATAAAAATCAGTTGATTATATATATGTATATATATATACACATATACATATGTATATATATACATATATATGTGTATCTATACATATATATATGTGTATCTATATATAGGCTTATTTTTAGGTTCTTTAATTTGTTACATTGATCTATTTGTCTATCTTTATGCCAGTTGGATACTGTCTTCATTACCCTTTATATAATAAGTTTTGAAATCCTGTAGATAAGCTTTCCAATTTTGTTCATTTTCAAGATTGTTTTGGCTTTTCTAAGTCCTTTTTATTTCCATAAAATTTTAGAATTAGCTTCCCATTTTCTAAAAATATAAAAAACTTTAAACGGCCTGCTTGGATTTTAATTCAGATGGCATTGAGCCTATAAATCAATTAAGGACACTAGAATTAATCTTTTAATACATAATCTCAACTCTTTCAATCCATGAGCATGGGGTACCTTTACCTTTATTTAGGTCTTATTTAACTTTCTCAGAACATTTTAGTGTCTTTTATTTTATAAGTCTCGTACATATTTTGTTAAATTTATCTCTAAACGTTTCATATTTTGTGCTATTTTAAATGGAATAATTTTTAATTTTTAAAAAATTGTTGCTAGTAAACAGAAACGCAATTAATTTTTGTATTTTTACCTTGTGTACTGTGACCCTCCTAAACTTACTTATCAGTTTTGGTATTTATTTTGTAGATTTCTTTGGATTGTCTATATAAGTCAATCATTTGTGAATTAAAACAGTTATATTCATTCATTTCCAACATTTATGCCTTTTAAAAAATTTTATTGACTATTTCACTTGCTAGATCTCCAAAATAACATTGAATAAAAGTGATGACAGTAAACATTCTTTTCTTCTCTCTGGTTGGGAAAGGGTTCAGTATTTCACCATTTAGTACGATGTTATTTGTAGTTTTTTTGAAAGATGCCCTTTATCAGATTGAGAAAATGTCTTTCTGTTCTTAGTTTGATGAGAGTTTTATTTTTATATCATAAATGGATATTGAACTTTATCAAATCCTTTTAAAAAATCTTTTGAGATGATCACGTAACTTACTCCTTTATTCTTTAATGTAGTAAGTTACAGTTATTCGTTCTCCCAATAGTGAACTGGTCTTGTTTTCCAATAATAAATCCCACTTCATCATTTATTATCTTATTACTACTAAACTTGGTTTTTATTGAAATTTAGTATTCCCATCCATTATGTTTGTAGACAACAAACCACAATAATATTATTGATGCTTGTGATTTAGTCACCAGTAAAAATGAGATGTTTTCATATTTCATTACAATTAATACAGATATCTTGAATATAGTTTATGCTCACTACTGCATTGGTATTATATATCGTGGTTATTACACTTTCTGCTATATCATATTACTCAATGAGTTAAAGAAGTAGTACCTCTTATTATAATATCATAAATCTATTTTCTTGTACTTGCTAACTGTGTTTCAGCACAATGTATTTCTTTTATAATAGTCTGTATTTTACTTATACATTTAAAAGCGTTTTCCTGTGAAGGGGTCCCTAGGCTTTATCAGACTGCTAGAGATGTTCATGGCACCGAAATTTAAGAATCCCTGGACTAGAGCTAAAAATTCAGTCTTTATCTTAAAACAGATAGAACTGGATGGGATCACCTAGAGAGTGTAGACAGAGAGGATTAGGGAGTGGAGGACACAGCCCCATATATTCTCAATGTTTAAAATTTGGTAGAAGTAGAGGATCTTACCAGGAGAAAAATCAAGTGATTGTGATATGAAAGATGTGTAGAAAAAGAGGTTCAGTAACACATCCAATGCTACTGAGAAGCCACAAAAGATGAAAATGGAGAATTGGGACACTGACCAGGTTATGTCACTGATGAGTAGCAGCAACAAAAGCACAATTAGAGGAGGTCAAGAAGTGAATGAGAGTCAGGTTAAGTAGAGAAAGGAGCATAGATAACTCTTTTGAGTAGTTTTGCTGCTAAGGGAAGCTGAGAAACAGTGGAGCTAAAGAAATGTGGAATCAAGGGAGTCCAGTTTGTTTTTTAATACAGGAGACGTTAATTAAGTCATGTTTGTATGTCAATGAGAATGATCCATTAGAAAGGGAGAAATTTATGTAGAAGGGAAAAGATTGAAGGTGTAAGGAGGTTGGCAGAAGGATCATTAGGCAACGAGGTGGTTCTTTTTCTACTGGATTTATATTTTTCTGTGAAGTATGATGTAAGATCCTTAGGTATAAGGAGGAAGAGGAGGAGAAATTAGAGATTTGAAGAGAGAAGAGAAGGTTTGAAATAGATGCCTGGGGGAGTAGAAAGTTAATTTTCAGTATAAGTGATTTATTTAACCATCGGGTCTTATGACACTTGCTAAATAACTCTTATTAGGTATTAGGGCTGTCTTCAGCCACTCTTGTCAAGATAAATGTTATAAATTAGTTTTATAGGCAAAACACAGTCCTGGAATCCTTTCTAGTCTTTCCCATGTTAAGGTTTGTGTGACTGTTTAGGGGAGAGCACAGGGGGCAGGACTGTACCACAGCTGATGATAAATAGCCCTCTTCTAATCCTACAAAGTCAGAATCTGTAGGCAAGTGCTTTGTCATCCAGATTATTTAAAGATACTAGAAAGTTTCAAATGCTTAACACTAGTCAGTTTCACAAGGTATCTTTAAACCAACTTCCATCACACTCCCTTTGTACCACTTACCCATATGTTGGTTACTTAATCCTTTGGCAGAAGTTTCCATTCATATCTGGCTATTTGATATCAGCCAGTTTCAGTGTGTGGATCATCACTCCCATGTAATGGACTGAAATGTCATGAACACTGGCTTTTGACAGCTCTAAATTAACAAGAAGATGAAAGGAATATTTGATTATTGAGCCAATTTTTTTTTAAATGCATCTTGCTTGTTAGAAGTGATGGGAAAGGAAATACTGGAAAAGCACATGACGACTTAATGATGTTTTGGGAAAAAAAGTCAGTCTGTTTTCAGCAGTTCTTCCATGGAATGGCTGATTAGGCTTTGGTTGGTCCCACCTAAGTTTTATTTTTGGAAAAGAAAATTAACCTAACAGCTGTGGCTTATTGCAGTCAGCAAGGGCATCTACTTTATCAAGGGGCCTGTTATCTCAGGCCCCCATATGCTTCCATCCCTAGTCCATCCTTATGAAATGCAATCTCCTGGTGACAAAGGGGCTTGCGTTTAATGTCATGATAGTTTCCAAAAAATCTATCACAGACCTGAAACCTTTGGGAACTGGATTCTAACTCTTTCACTTTATATATTTGCTCTCTCTTCCAATTTCAAGTCACCTACAAATTGTTGTTGTTGGTGGTGGTGGTGGAGGTGGTGTGTGTGTATTTTAGTCACCTATACATTAGGAGATAGCACTGAAGAAATGCCCCAGGACTGCTCCCTCACTATACTGAGGTCCTTTGCAGTGAGAATCATGTGAACCTGAGGTCCACCATGTTTTTGACACTATGGCCATGTCTTGCTTTTAGAAAATTTAATATGTATATTTAGAAATATTTACCTAACAATTATAGTGTATATATGGTTGATTCTGATTATTCTTGGTACTTGTGTTCTGTAAAGTTCCAGCAACACTTAATTAGTGAATACTGAATCATTGGTCCTAGGAGAAATACAAGGTTCTTTTCTTTTACTTTAAAAATTTTTTATTTTATTGATGTATATTTGGGTTAGTTTCAGGTATACAGCAAGGTGATTCAGTTATACCTATATATACATGATTTTTTTCATATCCTTTTCCATTATGGTGTATCACAAGATATTGAATATAGTTCCCTGTGCTATACAGTAAGACCTTGCTCTTTATCCATTCTTTTTTTTTGAATTTTATTTTATTTATTTTTTTATACAGTTGGTTAATAGTTATCAATTTTATACACATCAATGTATGCATGTCAATCCCAATCGCCCAATTCATCACACCACTACCCTCACCCCCCACCGCTTTCTCCCCTTTGTGTCCATACGTTTGTTCTCTACATCTGTGTCTCAATTTCTGTCCTGCAAACCGGTTCATCTGCACAATATTTCTAGGTTCCACATATATGCATTAATATACGATGTTTGTTTTCCTCTTTCTGACTTACTTCACTCTGTATGACAGTCTCTAGATCCATCCACGTCTCAACAAATGACCCAATTTCGTTCCTTTTTATGGCTGAGTAATATTCCATTGTATATATGTACCACTCCTTCTTTATCCATTTGTCTGTTGATGGGCATTTAGGTTGTTTCCATGACCTGGCTATTGTAAATAGTGCTGCAATGAACATTGGGGTGCATGTGTCTTTTTGAATTATGGTTTTCTCTGGGTATATGCCCAGTAGTGGGATTGCTGGATCATATGGTAATTCTATTTTTAGTTTCTTAAGGAACCTCCATACTGTTCTCCATAGTGGCTGTATCAATTTAAATTCCCACCAACAGTGCAAGAGGGTTCCCTTTTCTCCACACCCTCTCCAGCATTTGTTGTTTGTAGATTTTCTGATGATTCCCATTCTAACTGGTGTGAAATAATACCTCATTGTAGTTTTGACTTGCATTTTTCTAATAATTAGTGATGTTGAGCAGCTTTTCATGTGCTTCTTGGCCTTCTGTATGTCTTCTTTGGAGAAATGTCTATTTAGGTCTTCTGCCCATTTTTGGATAGGGTTATTTGTTTTTTTAATATTGAGCTACATGAGCCATTCTGACAGCTATCTTTTCATGTTGTTTATGGTTTCCTTTGCTGTGCAAAAACTTATAAATTTCATTAGGTCCCATTTGTTTACTTTTGGTTTTATTTCCATTACTTTAGGAAGTGGATCAAAAAAGATGTGATTTATGTCATAGAGTGTTTTTCCTATGTTTTCCTCTAAGAGTTTTATTGTGTCTGGTCTTACATTTAGGTCTCTAATCCATTTTGAGTTTATTTTTGTGTATGGTGTTAGGGAGTGTTCTGATTTAATTCTTTTACATGTAGCTGTCTAGTGTTCACAGAACCACTTATTGAGGAGATGTCTTTTCTCCATTGTATATCCTTGCCTCCTTTGTTATAGATTATTTGACCATAGGTGCATGGGTTTATCTCTGGGCTTTCTATCTTGTTCCATTGATCTATATTTCTGTTTTTGTGCCAGTACCATATTGTCTTGATTGCTGTAGCTTTGTAGTATAGTCTGAAGTCAGGGAGTCTGATTCCTACAGCTCCAGTTTTTTCCCTCAAGACTGCTTTGGCTATTCGGGGTCTTTTGTGTCTCCATACAAATTTTAAGATTTTTTGTTCTAGTTCTGTGGAAAATGCCATTGGTAATTTGATAGGGATTGCATTGAATCTGTAGATTGCTTTGGGTAGTATAGCCATTTTCACAATATTCTTCCAATCCAAGAACATGGTATATCTCTCCATCTGTTGTTATTATCTTTAATTTCTTTCATCAGTGTCTTATAGTTTTCTGCATACAGGTCTTTTGTCTCCCTAAGTAGGTTTATTCCTAGGTATTTTATTCGTTTTGTTGCAATGGTAAATGGGAGTGTTTCCTTAATTTCTCTTTCAGATTTTTCATCATTAGTATATAGGAATGCAAGAGATTTCTGTGCATTAATTTTGTATCCTGCTACATTACCAGATTCATTGATTAGCTCTAGTAGTTTTCTGGTGACAAGTTTAGGATTCTTTATGTATAGTATCATGTCATCTGCAAACAGTGACAGTTTTACTTCTTCTTTTCCAATTTGTATTCCTTTTATTTCTTTTTTTTCTCTGATTTCCATGGCTAGGACTTCCAAAACTATGTTGGATAATAGTGGTGAGAGTGGACATCCTTGTCTTGTTCCTGATCTTAGAGGAAATGCTTTCAGTTTTTCACCATTGGGAATGATGTTTGCTGTGGGTTTGTCGATATGGCTGTTATCATTTGAGGTAGGTTCCCTCTATGCCCACTTTCTGGAGAGTTTTTATCATAAATGGGTGTTGAATTTAGTCAAAAGCTTTTTCTGCATCTATTGAGATGATCATATGGTTTTTATTCTTCAGTTTGTTATTATGGTGTATCACATTGATTGATTTGCGTATATTGAAGAATCCTTGCATCCCTGTGATAAATCCCACTTGATCATGGTGTATGATCCTTTTAATATGTTGTTGGTTTCTGTTTGCTAGTCTTTTGTTGAGGCTTTTTACATCTATATTCATCAGTGATATTGGTCTGTAATTTTCTTTTTTTGTAGTATCTTTGTCTGGTTTTGGTATCAGGGTGATTGTGGCCTCATAGAATGAGTTTGGGAGTGTTCCTTCCTCTGAAATATTTTGAAAGCATTTGAGAAGGATGGGTGTGAGCTCTTCTCTAAATGATAAAATTCACCTGTGAAGCCATCTGGTCCTGGACTTTTGTTTGTTGGAAGATTTTTAATCACAGTTTCAATTACATTACTTGTGATTGGTCTGTTCATATTTTCTATTTCTTCCTAGTTCAGTCTTGGAAGGTTATACCTTTCTAAGAATTTGTCCATTTCTTCCAGGTTGTCCATTTTATTGGCATGGAGTTGCATGTAGTAGTCTCTTAGGATGCTTTGTATTTCTGTGGTGTCTGCTGTAACTTCTCCTTTTTCATTTCTAATTTTATTGATTTGAGTCCTCTCCCTCTTTTTTTTTTTGATGAGTCTGGCTAATGATTTATCAATTTTGTTTATCTTCTCAAAGAATCAGCTTTTAATTTTATTGATATTTGCTATTTTTTCTTTGTTTCTATTTCATTTTTTTCTGCTCTCATCTTTATGATTTCTTCCCTTCTGCTAACTTTGGGTTTTGTTTGTTCTTCTTTCTCTAGTTCCTTTAGGTGTAACGTTAGATTGTTTATTTGAGATTTTTCTTGTTTCTTGAGGTAGGATTTTATAGCTACAAACTTCCCTTTTAGAACTGCTTTTGCTGCATCCCATAGGTTTTGGATTGTCGTCTTTTCATTATCATTTGTCTCTAGGTATTTTTTGATTTCCTGTTTGACTTCTTCAGTGATCTCTTGGTTATTTAGTAACGTACTTTTTAGCCTCCATGTGTTTGTGTTTTTTACATTTTTTCCCCTTTAATTCATTTCTAATCTCATAGCATTGTGGTCAGAAAAGATGCTTGATATGATTTCAATTTTCTTAAATTTATTGAGGCTTGATTTGTGACCCAGGATGTGATCTATCCCAGAGAATGTTCCATGCACACTTGAGAAGAAAGTGTAATCTGCTGTTTTTGGATGGAATGTACTGTAAATATCAATTAACTCTACCTGGTCTATTGTGTCATATAAAGCTTGTGTTTCCTTATTAATTTTCTGTTTGGATGATCTGTCCATTGGTGTAACTGAGGTGTTAAAGTCCCCCACTATTACTGTGTTAATGTCAATTTCCTCTTTTATTGCTGTTAGCAGTTGCCTTATGTATTGAGGTTCTCCTTGTTGGGTGCATATATATTTACAATTGTTATATCTTCTTCTTGGATTGATCCCTTGATCACTATGTAGTGTCCTTCCTTATCTCTTGTAACATTCTTTATTTTAAAGTCTATTTTATCTGATATGAGTATTGCTACTCCAACTTTCTTTTGATTTCCATTTGCATGGAATATCTTTTTCCCTCCCCTCACCTTCAGTCTGTATGTGTCCTTAGGTTTGAAATGGGTCTCTTGTAGACAGCATATATATGGGTCTTGTTTTTGTATCCATTCAACGAGCCTGTGTCTTTTGGTTGGAGCATTTAATCCATTCATGTTTAAGGTAATTTTCGATATGTATATTTTTATTACCATTTTCTTAATTGTTTTGGGTTTGTTTTTGTAGGCCCTTTTCTTCTCTTGTGTTTCCCACTTAGAGAAGTTCCTTTAGCATTTGTTGTACAGCTGGTTTGGTGGTGCTGAATTCTCTTAGCTTTTGCTTGTCTCTAAAGCTTTTGATTTCTCCATCGAATATGAATGAGATCCTTGCCAGCTAGAGTAATCTTGGTTGTAGATTCTTCCCTTTCATCACTTTAGGCATATCATGCCACTCCCTTCTGGCTTGTAGAGTTTCTGCTGAGAAATCTGCTGTTAACCTTATGGGAGTTCCCTTGTATGTTATTTGTCTTTTTTCCCTTGTTGCTTTCAATAATTTTTCTTTGTCTTTAATTTTTGCCAGTTTGATTACTATGTGTCTTGGTGTGTTTCTCCTTGGGTTTTTCCTGCATGGGACTCTCTGTGCTTCCTGGTCTTGGGTGGCTATTTCCTTTTCCATGTTAGGGAATTTTTTGACTATAATCTCTTCAAATATTTTCTCAGGTCGTTTCTTTCTCTCTTCTCTTTCTGGGACCCCTATAATTCAAATGTTGTTTTAGTTAATGTTGTCCCAGAGGTCTCTTAGTCTGTCTTCATTTCTTTTCATTCTTTTTTCTTTATTTTGTTCCACAGCAGTGAATTCCACCATTCTTTTTCTCCAGGTAACTTATCCATTCTTCTGCCTCAGTTATTCTACTATCAATTCTTTGTAGTGTAGTTTTCATTTCAGTTATTATATTGTTCATCTCTGTTTGTTTGTTCATTAATTCTTCTAGGTCTTTGTTAAACATTTCTTGCATCTTCTTGATCGTTGCCTCCATTTTTTCCCCAAGGTCCTGGATCATCTTCACTATCATTATTCTGATTCTTTTCCTGAAAAGTTTCCTGTCTTTACTTCATTTAGTTGTTTTTCTGGGGTTTTATCTTGTTCCTTCATCTAGTACATAGCCCTCTGCCTTTTCATCTTGTCTATCTTTCTATGAATGTAGTTTTCATTCCACAGGCTGCAGGATTATAGTTCTTCATGCTTCTGCTGTCTGCCCTCTGGTGGATGAGGCTATCTATGAGGCTTCCACGGTTAAGTTCTGAGAACCTCTGATCATGACATTTTCATCTACTGATCAATAATACAGAGTGTTGTTTTATGTGTGTTTCTGTTTAAAGACACCTTATTTAATATACACCTTGAACTCAATTGCAAAAGCACTATAACTTTCACCTGAACAAAGCTTATCTTACACACATGTTTTCTCCTTAAGGCACATCACAGCTTTCTTGCCCTCAGGAACACCAGACAGCCCTTTAGCACTGTGCTTGGAGGCTTGTTTTAGATAGAAAAATCACCACCAAAAAGCACTAAAATGCAAAAACGTGACACTAAGTGGACAGTGAAAAGACAGACTATGGGAGTTGAAATAAGAAGGCAGAATGTCACCTAGTTTGACGTCAATTGGGAATGTACACATTGTGCAATTCAAAGTTTTCACTGATCTGTGCATGTTCACAAATGGCTGTGAAAGCACCATAGGTATTGATCTTGGCATTACGAGTACATTTTAGTGAGTAGGTGAATTCACAACTGCGGAATCTGCAAATAAGGAGGATGAACTATGTTTTTTTCAAGCAGATATGGAGCATTTACAGATATTGACCACACTTTAGGCAAAACAAAAGCAAAAAACAAACACCCTCAACTATCAATGGATCAGTATCATACAGATTATATCATGTGTCTGGAGTGTAATTAAAGTACAAACTAATCTTACCTCCCCAAAACTTATCAAACACTTAGAATTGAATAATAACAAAAATAACATAATTTAAAATGTGTGGGATATAGCTAAAATAGGGGGCATAGAGAATTTTATAGCTTTAAATACTTCATTAAAAAAAGTGAAATTGGATGTGCTAAGAGTATATCTTGTGTTAGAAAAGGAACAACAGTGCTAATCTAAAGAAAGTAAAAGTAATAAGATAATAAAAGTAGAGACTAGAAAAACAGAGCATAAATATATAATAATTTAGATTAATGTAACCAAAAATTAATAAACATACCTCTGCTGAAACTGATCATAAAAAAAGGTAAAACAAACAAAATCTTAGGAATAAAAAGTGATTATAATACAATATAGCAGACTTAGTGAAAGAATAATATATTTACATTTTGCTCATAAAATTTAAACATATACCAAATGACCATATTCCTCAAGGAGAAATAGAAAACCTAAATAGTCCTGTAATTAAAAAAATATTCTATCAGTAATCAACCACCTCCCTTGATTGAAGACATCTTACCAGATGATTTTATTAGTTCTACAAAACTCTAAAAAACAGGTCATTTTAGTTTTATACAAAGTCTTCAAGACAATAGAAAAATAGAGTTATTCCCAAGTCATTTTACAATATTAAATAACCTTCATATCAAATTTGGACAAAGAGAATAAATTAAAAATAAACAGGGCTTCCCTGGTGGTGCAGTGGTTGAGAGTCCGCCTGCCGATGCAGGGGACACGGGTTCGTGCCCCGGTCCGGGAGGATCCCGCATGCCGTGGAGCGGCTGGGCCCGTGAGCCATGGCCGAAGAGCCTGCACGTCCGGAGCCTGTGCTCCGCAACGGGAGAGACCACAACAGTGAGAGGCCCGCGTACGGCAAAAAAAACACAAAAAAACAAAATGCCAATCCACTTTCTTTCCCCTTTAGAAAACTAGAATGCTACTCACCTTTACTTACTATGTCTTTTAAGACCCCTTCTCTACTTCTCTTAGAGCTCACTTGTATGAACACAATGATTTTGCTTGCAAGATTTCTGAGTTCCCTGGCTTTAATCCCTGGCTGAGGAACTTGAACTGATTGGGAGCAGCCAGATGATTTCTTAGAATCTCTGAATCTACCTCATCCATTTTAATGTATCTTTCTCATCATGGAGATAATTTTCCTTGAAAAGGCAGAAGTAAAACAGAAGTTAAGCTCTATTTTCTCTTTGTTATCCATGAACATTACACTATCTTTCTTAAGTTAATGTCTAAAATTATTATTATTAATAACCCATAACTTAATAGCTTCCAAAGGGTGATCACATACTTGGCCTGGAATAGTTATTGCAATTTAGCAAAGGAATATCCTGGAAAAAACTTGAACCCAAACCAAATAGAATAGATGGTTTCATTCATTTATTCAATAACTATTTATTGATCATCTGTTATATGTCAGGAATTATACTAGGCCCTATGGACACAGAGTTTTGTGTTCCTAACCTGGAGGAGCTCACAATTTAGGAGCTAGGAAGGGAGTGGGTTGGGGAAAAACATAACCTGAATGATAACACAGTAGCTAAAATTTCAGTTGGTTGTATATAAAAAAGATGATTAATAACTAGGTACTAACATGAAGGGAATTATTTCATGGTGCCAATGGGCTGTGTCCATGTCTGTCCTCTTCCAGAAACCTAGTGAAGATGTGGAAGGCATGCTCATCAAATCTACAGATAACACAAATCTGGGAGGAAGACTTAGGGCAGGGATGACACTTAGATTTAAAGCATTCCTAACAAGTCAAAAAAATAGGCTTAAAGCCGATAAAACGTAATACAGAAAACAATTATGTATATAAAATTTTTGATTGCATAGTACAGGAAGGAAAAGACTTGAATAAGCAATACTTCATATGACAAAATCCGGAAGTTTCAGTTGACCGCAAGCTCAGTTTTAACTGGTAAAAAGTTAATGCATTTTATGCTACATTAGTAAAAGTAAAATATGAAGATATGCTTGTGCATGCAGCTAATTTAGCAAATATCAAGCTATATTAAAACTATTTGTTTAGTGTTCCTCCCAATAGATTGTGAAATCCTTGAGTATAGGGTTTGTAAATTGTTTATTTACATATTCCCAAGATGTAGCTCAGTTCTTGGAATATAGTGAATACTCAGGAAACAACTGTCAAATGACTAATGAATAATAATTTTGTGTAGAGGCTGCTCTAAGCTTGTTAATGTAATTAACTCACTTAATCCTCTCAATATACCTATTAAGGACAGTACTATTACTATTTCCATTTTATAGATGAGGAAACTGGGTCTTCAATATGTGGTTTATGAAATAAGGGGCACAGAAAAGCAAAATACACAAAAACTTTCAAAATCTAAATATAGAAAATAGTTTCCAACTTCTGTCTTCAAGACTTTTTCAAGACACAAATAACTTGTCAAAGGTGACACACCTATAAGTGGCAGAGCTGAGAGTTGAACCCCTGAAGTCAAGCTTTTAAGCTTAGGTTCTTATCCAGTTTGCTTTACTATAGTGTTTACATAACATATGCTATTGGATTGCATGGCTCAGAGCATCATAAGGTTCAAAGGCCAATGGAGACACTTTTCCTTTGCTTCTTCCCTTTCTTCTTCTCTCCCTCCCTCTCTTTTCCTTCCTTACACTTTTATAAAAGAAAAAAAAAAGGATTTAAATTGGTTTATAAAAATAAATGTAACAAAATGGAAAACAAAAAGGAAAAGTTTCAGTGAAGGGAAAATTAAGATAGGTAAATAAGATGGAGTCATAGTGAGGTTAGTACAGAGAACACACAGAGTGAGGTCCTATTTCCATGAAATTCTTTTGTGACTGCCTAACTCCATACTTAGAGCTCCCTTCTCTCATCTATTGCATTTCTTGTTTACATGATGCATTTGGCACTTTATCATAGACTTTTGATAATTTTATGTATATAATCTGTTTTCCCTATCTGTGAGTTCCACATCCCTGGATTCAACCAACTGTGGGTCAAAAATCACAGATATAAAGTGCTGATTGTACTATGCCATTTTATAAAAGGGGCTTGAGCATCTGTGGATTTTGGTATTCGAAGGGAGTCCTGGAACCAATCCTGCAGATACTGAGGGACGACTTTACAGCTTTTATCCCCTCAGTAAGATTGTACACTTATTGAGGTAGGGACCTTGTCATATTATCCTTCATATTCATTTCACCACTAACATGATGCTAGTTTCATAATAGATTCTGTGTAAACACCTATTAAATTGAAAGGACTTTCAATTATTGGGAGTTAATCCATATCTACTTCTGAATTTTTCCCAAATCCTTGTTTCTTCTCTTTGTCTTTCTGTCTTCCTGGAACTCCAGGCAGAATTAACCATTCTTCTTCAGTGCTTCTGCAAAGAACAATTTTCTTTATATTGTATTTCTACTCTAATACATTACCTACTGCTTATATGTCTATTGTCCTATATAGGCTGTGAATTGTTTGTGAACATTATTTATGCTCATATTCCACTATGAGTTCAATTCCTAGTAAAAATTCAGATTCAGTAAACAAACATGGTAAGGAGTAAAGAAGAAAGGGAGAGGGGAAGAATTGTTTTCCTTTTGCCATTTGATTACTGATCATCACCAGAAAGATGTTAGGAGAAAACACTTAGGTGACAAAACTTTGCATGGTATGGGCATGGGCCACAATACACCCTGTTGTGCATGGTAGGTCTAGCCCAATCCAGTGAAGGATGGATCTGGTATATACAGAGAGTCCTGTGCCCTGGGACTAGAGGTCTGGAACAGGAATCCTTTATCACACATACAGTTGACCTTTACCTAATCTTGGTTTCCCCTCTCTGCACCTTTTACCTGGCCCAGCCTCTCCTAACCTCTCTGCACCACCTTTTCCTGTTCAGACCAATTTCCAGTCTTTCAATAGAAGGAGACCAGTCATGGGGCAACCAAGTTAAAACCTAGTCTCCCATGAAACACTGAAGATGGAGGGGTTTAAAGAGGACATTATGGAAGAAAATCCAGATCTAATTGGCAAAAATGAGGTAGTTCAATAGGTTATACGCTCCAAATAGTTGTTCCCTCTGGTGATACAGCAACAGAAAGTATTCCGGCTGTGCAGACCTGGAGCTGCTGCCGACTCATCCCTGAGATTGCTCACGTACCTGAGAACACAGGGCAGGAATGAGGGCCTTAGATTAAAATACACAAAAATACAAAACCAGAATATTTATATTATGAAAAAAAAGTTAAAATGCACAAGATACGTCATTCGCACACAGCTAGTGCAGCTGGCATCCTGGAGAAAGTGGGACCCAAGGTACAGTCATCCAAGGGAGCAAATAAATAAAATTGTATTGGCCCAGAATGGGGTGGGAGTGAGCTTAGAAGCAGCAGGTCTGCAGCTGTTCCCTCAACCACCCCTTTTGCCTAACATCACAACCCACTGCTTGGGACAGTTCTCAGCACTGTATCCCAGGAGAGGGTTATGAGGAGACAAGATGAGGAAAACCCTGCCTTACCCCTGAGATATTTCCTCCCACAGAAGGTAGTGGCTTGTGGGTTGGGTCCATCAATCTGGTCTCATGCTTAATCTTTTCACTCTAGCATAGGAAATATTATTCCCTATCTTTCTTTAAGAGTAAGACAACTTCCCTATCCAGGCCACTTTCAAAAGGTGGAGATTCTGGGGTTGGAGACTCAGATAAAGCATGTAAGGAGGGTTACCCCCCAAAGCCCTCAGGTGTATTTGGATAGAGGGAAGAGGGGGTGATGCTATGGACCCTGGCCTGAGTTATATGGCAGTGCCAGCTGCCCCTACCCACCCTGTCCCCACTTTCTCCACTCTGCCAATTGATGCCTATTCCTCAAAACTTTCTGATCACAGAAGGATAACCCCCACCCACTGTGGCTCAATTCTGGGCCTCTGGGAACATGGCAGGGCTGTGAATCTCTTCTTCCTCTTCCCGAAAGCAGGCTGGCCTTCTCTGTGAGCTGGGAGCTTGCTGGGCCTTCAGTGGACACGAGGCTACGATATGGTTGATGCTCTGGCAGAAGTGTCACTTCTTGGGCTGGGTGGCTGTTTGGAGTCCTTGGCATGATGGTCTAGACCTCCCCGGTTGTAGCACCTGTCTCCCTTTGATCTGCGTTTCTGCCTGTTCTTCCCTTTGGGCCACCTCTTGCTCCCAATAAAGAACACCCCACCAGGGCCAGTGACTCTGAGAGATTCAGGCCTTTGGCGGACTTCTTAAAGGTGAACTCCACGGCCTCACCATCCTTCAGGCTCCGGAAGCCCTCCATGTGCAGCTTACTCGGGTGCACAAAGACATCCCCCGCAGGCCGTCATGGGCAGGAAGCCGAATCCCATGTGCAAGTTGAACCACTTACAGATGCTGGCTCCGTGCATCAGCTGCGGCTCCACGGGCGCCCTGGCCGCATCCTCCTGCGACTCCTCAGGCGCCTCGGCGCCGCCACCTGCAAACTGCTGGTTTGACCCCAGAGCCCATGGCAGTTGGCTGAGCCCGGGGTCCTGGGCCCCTGGCTGGCCAGTTGCTGGCCCCAGAGAAGTCCGGAGGCAGAAAGAGTATTAATGAGGGGAAATAGTTGAAATTACTTGCTATAATGAGATTTTGGAATTTGTGTCTTTTGCTTTTCAACACCCCCTTTCAATGAATAGCCTTGTAAGTAAGAGTCTGGAACCTTCCTATCTGGGTTCGGATGCTGCCACTACTACTGCATAGCTATATAACCTTGCACAAGGCATTTATTTCTCTGTACCCCAGACTCATTATGTATAGTATTGGGTTACTAAAAATAACCTACCTCACAGGGTCCTAGTATGAATTAACTAAATAGGTATGACAGAAATAATTTAGAATGGTTCTTGGCACATAGAAAGTACTATAGAAGTGTTTGCTGTTATTATGACCCCTGTTTTTGAAAGATAGAATTTCTTGCATTGCAAAGTTTGGAATGCCAGATACTACTACAGCATCAACTTCCCTTTTAGAAGAACTGGAAACACTCCAGGACTCACTTTTAGCCAGGGTGTTCTGCACTTCCTGAAGTGATGCTGGCCACAAAAGCAATGCTCATACAAGATAATGAAGTACCACATGATTGCAAAGTCAAGAATATCTAACCCCTAAAAACACCAAAAGGAACTTGGTTTAGATTTGTCCTATGCTTGAGAGCATAATTGGTATGAGGCAGGCAAAGATCCAATTAATGGGTGGCCCAGGCAATGGAGAGGAGATCCTGGGGATGGGAGGATGGCTCCACAGAACACCCGGACTCAGCTATGACATTCCTGACAGCTGCACACAGGAGCTGGCTCCAGGACCTGAATCCAAGTTTACAAATTCTCTAAGTTAAAAGTGATGGAACAGAGGCAACTGAACCCATGCTACACTTTTATTCTTGTAATAGCATCTTAACTCAGTAAAGTCTTTTGAAGTTTATAAATACTCTTTCCAATATAAAATCTCAGTGATTCACCAGTGAAAGATAGAGGACATATATCTTCTCTAAAAAATTCATAATATAAAAATAAGTATTAAGAGGATGATACAAATTTACTTATCATCCCCAAAGTCATTTCCCATCTTTCACCTCTTATCCAATGGATACAGTTTTTCTTAGAGAAAACATCCTGGATCTAGAAGTTGAGAAACAAATTAGGAAAAGTGAAACTATTGAAAGGGTCATCTCAGCTAGGTAAGAAAAATAGTAATGGCACCATAAGCATGGCTCCAATGTTTAGATTTGACTCTACTCCCTCAGCCTGTACAGAAAGTCATGGCAGACACAGCTCCTATAGTGCTATGGTTTGCTGCTTCAACCCCACCCCAAACTCTGATTGAATCCATTCCAGATTCCCCCTTGCCCAAGCTGCTCAGCACTGCCTACTGCTCAGTGAAGATACTCCCAGTTGGAAGTGGTAGTTGAGGAGCAAATAAGATAGCAAGTTCAATTCAACTCAATTTAATTGAATTAAATTCAGTTAAATGTGTATTTATTGAACTCCTTATAATACAAATTATATAAATGTGCTAATTCATATAAATAAACTAGGTTCAGGATTAGGGATACAAGAAATGAATATAAGGTACTATTTCTACCTTCAAAGAGCTCATAATTTAATGAGTTAGACATGTAAAAGTATTAAGAACCAAGCTGCAGGGTGCCTTTTAAGAGATATAAATGTAATAAAATGGGCTATGAGGGCACAGAAAAAAGTGCTTATTTCTAATGGGGCAAGACAAGTACCCTGTGCTATAGTATCTCATTTAATCCTGTGAATTCATTAAGGTGGAAGCTATCCCCATTTGAGAGATAGAGTAACTGAGCCTGAAACAGGCTGCCCAAAGTTATGCAGGAAGTAAATGAGTGAACTTAGACTTGAACTCAGGTCTTCTGAAGCTAAAAGCTTGTATTCTGTTCCTCACATCTTGCTGACAGTCCTGATCTGATTGGGGACCTGTAAAATTCCATCGTAGGGTCCCTGAAACCCTATACATTCCATGGGAAGGCAAAGCCTTGTCCTTACAAGGGTCTGAGCCTACCCTGATATTACTTACAGTGGGAATTACAACATTTCGGTGGACTTGTGCATCTGGATTACAATAAAGGCAATATTAGGGAGATATAAATCCATAATTGCAATACACTCAATAAGAAAGAGGCACAGAATCTCAGAAATCAGTCCAGGAATGGGTTCTGCTCCCTGCTCTCACGTGATGCTTCTATGTCTGCAGCCCCTGTTGCAGCCCCCAGCACTGTGGCAGGTCTGTGAAGTGGTTTTCTCAGGGAGAACAAATGAGTGCTGCTGAACCGGGTGCCTGTTGCAGAACCACCATTCTATAGACTTTTTATTTGCAGCGCTCACCTTAGGAAGTTAATGCTTCTAAGTGATGCCTAGGCAAACTGCCAGTTGTTTTTGCTTAACGTTAATACGTGCTTCTGATTTGGTTACTATGGTTACAGACACTTCCAGTGTTGGCTTTCACTCAAATCAGAAGTCCCATCTTTTATACATCGAATGTTGCACTCTGACCCAGCATTCCAATCTGGTCCCATCCAAACAGGGACCCATAACTTCATGTTGTAGTCTTCAAGGGCAGGGGGTTAGGTAAGGGGGCCTTATTTTTAAAAAAATGTTTTATGATATACTTTTATAATTAAGTGAAATGCTACCTTCTGAAAGGAAAACAGGATATTTTTTCCTAATAGGAGCCTGGGATCCAATTCAGGTGAGGGCCATTTACCTCAAATGGTACACACTTTACCTCCATGGGGAAAATTAGTGTTCTTTGCATTACTCCTCCAAAGTAATCAGAATTCAACAGAATTACTCTCCTTCATCACTACATAGTGGGGGATCCCCAATATCATGACTGGTTGCAACTTTGTCTATCATCACCCAAGGCAGAATCGCCACCGGCCCGTGAAATTACTTCCTCCGATAGCAGGATGACCTTTATAACTGCCAGCCTTCAGAAAAGTGCCTGAGGAAGCCTTAGCCCGTTCTTCCGATCAGATGCCTAGCCTTTGATAAATTAATCATTCAGAGGGTGCCAGCTCAGATGCTGTGAGATTTAAAACAAGCATGTGCTTTACACGTCTACAGTTACCCTTCTGCTCAAGCTACTCAGACAGGAGGTTGGAGGTTGTTGGGAAGGCTGATAATGTACTCCCTGTCCCCTTTTCAAACTGCCCTTGACATTCATTTTTTACTAATTTAATCTGCATACAAGTCTTAGGCAGGGAGGTGAGGGATCCACTTAGAATGACTGGTCCTAGGCCCCATCGCCAACATTTTGGTAACAATAAAAAGATGCTCTTGGGCTTCCCTGATGGCGCAGTGGTTGAGAGTCCGCCTGCCGATGCAGGGGACACGGGTACGTTCCCCTGGTCCGGAAGATCCCACATGCCGCGGAGCGGCTGGGTCCGTGAGCCATGGCCGTTGAGCCTGCGTGTCCGGAGCCTGTGCTCCGCAAACGGGAGAGGCCACAACAGTGAGAGGCCCACATACCGAAAAAAAAAAAAAGTGCTCTTTCTCATCATACATATTATTTTGATTCATCACTGTTTGCAGTGGCTTCGTTTTGTTCTTGCTGGAAAGGATTACGGAGAATACTTTTATTCTGGGTCTTTAAAATAGGAACGCTTTATTCTGCTCCCCTAAAACCCAGGCAGCAGGCAGCTCTGGCACTCCCCCAGAGCAAATAATGACTCGGTATTTCAATATTCATTCTGAACACTATCTATTCCCCTGGGCAGTCAGGCACATGGCCCTCTGGAAATCAAGCAGCAATAAAATCCAGTTTAAACTGGTCAAAGTTAAGACATTTCAGAGAACATGCGCTTGTTTTTTTCTACAAGTATAAATCTGACCACACTACTGTCTGTAGCTTCTCCTCAAGGACAGCAAGTATAGCTGCTGTAGTCAGGAAGGGATCTGACTTAAGAAAAAGGGCTCAAATTAACTATTTGCTTGCTTGATAACCAAAACGTTCCCCAGAGCCAAAGTCACAGTAAGGATACCTAATGAGGAAGGAATAGATAACAATTCTTACTTGCCTGCAGCCTGATTGCAGTTGGGGAAAGTTTAATTTAGTGCTTGTGTGGGTGGCATGTGCAAATTTGCAGAATAACTAGCATTAACTGTTTATTTACTTGTCCTTTTGGAATTTGGCTTGCAGCCTGGCAGCCATTCACTGGCCAACACTTAGCAAAAGTGAGGAGTAAGGAAAGTTTATTTTAGACAACCCCACTGCCTCTTTCTGCTCCTTCTTTCCACATCTACGGCATCCCTTCTCCCAGATGCCTTGAGCTATTACGTTCACTTTCTCTCTCAAAATTTGCTCTGGAAAGAATCAGAATAACTCATTTGTTCTAAGTTATGAGACATCATCCCTTTGGGACAATCATGTCTTTTTTATTAAGCAGTATTAGCAAATGAGGCATTCTACATAAATAAAATTTCCAGATAAATGAAGATTATACTTTTAAGTGCCAATTAAAAATTAATTGGCTTGGATAGCTACATTTTAAAATGCATTATGTGTAACACTATCTTCATATGCTAAGGGTATTAAAAATAATAATTGACCAATTGTGTAGCACTTTACACACTACAAAGTGTTTTCACTTACATTTTCCCATTGATTTTGACATTTTTTAAAGGAAGATACTAGGCTCATGTTTGTAATATACGAATCATTGTTTCAAGTACAAGTTGCTATACCATAATTCATACTGCAATGTAATGCAATGATATCTTTCATGAGTGTATATCATTTGCCCCTTCCCAGGGTCCCTGTGTTTTTGAAGTTTTTTCTGGGTCTTTGTGCTTGCCACCTCTGTAGAGTAAGCTCCTATTTCTCATTGCTGGAGAACCAGTATCCAGCAATTTTGACCATCCATCCTGGTTTACTATTTCTCCTTCAACTGACTCCTTCTATGAATTAACTTATTAAAATAGTGTCTTAAAGTAAGACCAAACAAAGCTATCCATTTGTTTCAGCTTGGCTTTCAGAATGACTCTATTTCCAAGATATAAAGCTTTAAAAGTCTCCTCTCTGACCACATTTTCTCAGACCATGACCCTTTTCTGGTTTTTAATATGCTTCCATACCCAGACTGGACCTTGTTCTGAGTCAAGCCCACAATACTTTATTTTTTTCATTTTTATTTTATTTATTTATTTTTGGCTGTGTTGAGTCTTCGTTGCTGTGCATGGACTTTTCTCTAGTTGCGGTGAGCGGGGACTACTCCTCGTTGCAATGTGCGGGCTCCTCATTGTGGTGGCATCTCTTGTTGCAGAGCACAGGCTCTAGGTGTGCGGGCTTCAGTAGTTGCGGCTCGTGGGCTCCAGAGTGCCTGCTCAGTAGTTGTGGCGCACGAGCTTGGTTGCTCCGCGGCATGTGGGATCCTCCCGGACCAGGGCTTGAACCCGTGTCCTCTGCATTGGCAGGCGGATTCTTAACCACTACGCCACTAGAGAAGCCCCACAATACTTTAATTAGGATCCCCCAATTGCTTCACTTCTGAGCAAGCCCAACCATCAGGTTCCTCTGATCCTGCCCCCAGGCTGCTGAACATTCCTAGGGAAATTCAGGGGCCCATGTTGAATAGTACATTATGATTTTTAAAATTTTGTAAAAATAATACATTATTTATAGAAATGTAGAAGATGAATTTTGAGATGATCTCTTCTCCAGTAAAGGAAATAAATCACTAGCTTCATTGGGCAGTTCGGTGTATTTCTCTTCAAACCTTTTTTTGTGTGTATACGTGCACATGCATGTGTGTTTGTGTGCATTTAGGTAATACTTTTAATTTTGCATTCTTCTTTTTCCACATATGTTTATATCATTGGCATGTTCCCTTGTCATTGTATAGTTTTTCTACCCATCATATTTAATGATTGCATAATATTTTGTCAAGTAGTTATAAATATTTTCAATGTAAATCATGTCTCCATTATTAGATGTTTACCTTCTTTATTATGGTTTGTGATTTTGTAAATAACACTGCAAAAACTTTTTAATATTTGTACATTTTCTCTAATTAGGATTATTTCCTAATTAGCTCCTTGAGTTAGAATTACTGATCAAATAGCAAGAACTTTTAAAAAACTTAAAGTCTCTAGAATCTTACATCTTTCCTTCACTTAAATTTTTATCTTTTCCTATCTAATATGCTCACTAATTGATTATTTATTTTGTGTCTACTTTGTGTCAGGGACTAGGGAGACCAAGAGGAATAAAACATGGTCCCTGCCCTCAAGGGATCCTCAGTTCAAAGTTATCCCATGATTGATGCCACAATGAAGTATTTAAGTGGTGGTGACACAAGGAGAGAATGACTAACTTGACAGAGGAGGCAAGATGTTTGTCTTAAATTTTTTTTTTTTTGCGGTACACGGACCTCTCACTGTTGTGGCCTCTCCCATTGCGGAGCACAGGCTCCGGCTCAGGATACGCAGGCTCAGCGACCATGGCTCACGGGCCCAGCTGCTCCGCGGCATGTGGGATCTTCCCGGACCGGGGGACGAACCCATGTGCCCTGCATCGGCAGACGGACACTCAACCACTGCGCCATCAGGGAAGCCCTGCCTTAAATTTTAAAGAATGAGCAGGAATTCACCAGACAAAGGCACAGACCCTGAAGAAGAACGTTGTACTCAGAAAACTACAAGCACTTCATTTTCATTTGAACACAGTGGGGGAACCGCTAAAATAAGAACACCTGATGTAATGTATTGCAAGCTAGGTATTGAGTACTTGCTAAATGTTTTGTAGACATCATCTCCAACAGTCTTCACAGCAACCTGTGAGATAGGTATTATTAGCCACATTTTACAGATGAAGATTACTTAGTCACTGAATACTGATAAACAGCAGAAGTGTATCTGAACCCGGGTCCACCTGACTGCATAGCCAGAGGCCCTATTTGTCATGTTTTACTACCAGGTAGATTATAATTTCTGCTAAAGGGTATGGCTTCTTTTTTTAGTGCAGCAGGACTGATTATTCCCTCTTCTGTACTCTTGTCAGACCTGTACATATTTCTATTACAGCATTCATTATACTTATTTCTAGGGTCTGTTTGCAACTATGTCTTCTCCATTAACCTGAGATTCTCAAGTGTAAAGGTTGTCTCTTATTTATATTTATCTTCTCAATGACTAACTCAGGCTCTAGCAAAGTGCAGAGATGAAATCAGTGTGAATGAATGAATTATTGGATGAATTTGTGAATTTTTAAGCCAGCCTGCAACAGGCCCTTTCTGTCTTGCAATTGCCAGTCATTTACATTTTTAGGAATTATCTGTTGTTGTTAAACACAACCATTATTAAAAATTAAATTTTATAAACATATAATTAAATACATTCTATTAAAAGCACAGGTAGCACATTGTCAAAATTCATAATTTCTTAATTATTTTACTATTACATATGCCCTTGCATTTATTTCATTTATTGCCTCTGAATGGTGGAAATAGTCTCTAAAAGTGAGCTTCTCTTCCAACTCTGCCTTCACATTGGTATCTTACAATTGCCTGTAGTGCTGACCCTTTCTTTTCTTTTTTTTTTTTAACATCTTTATTGGAGTATAATTGCTTTACAATTGTGTGTTATGGTATTCATTGTTCTGATTTCCCTGTTTCTCTGACTATTTCTCTTTCCTTTGCTTGTTCTTCTCTTTCTTCCTGTCTTTTAGAAGTTCTTTCTTTGGTCCTCTTAAATTCTCTTATTTTTTATTTCACCTACTTCCAAAGTGTCAATTTCTATCTCTGTAGAAACGACTTTCTCATTTATATCTCCAATACTAGCTTCTCTTTTTGGCTCCAAAATGCATATCTTATTTCCAAATACCTGCTGAGTATCCTGATCTAGATATTTTAGAATAGTTCTTGAACCACCGTGCCAATCGCATGCCTGAGACCAGCCCCCCACACCCTTGTGGCCATTCTGACTTCCGTAATCAAGTTGATGGTGACTTCCTCATTTTATTTAGTTACCTAGGCATGGATACTTAGTGTCATCTTTGTTTCCTTCCCCTCAATCCCCCTGACATTTTCCTTAAAATCTTCATCTGATAGTAGTCTTCCTTATGTTCTCTTTTCTACTGAATATTGTATAGATGAGATAGCGTGACCACATTTTGCCTTGTATTGCAGTTATTTATGCACTTGTCTTATACTTCTTAGATAGCAAGTCTTTTAAAAGGCCAGAACTAATTTTTAGAGTTCTTGGTATTCCTTAGAGCATCTAATAATATTATACATAGTAAATGCCTTATCTATATTCATTGAACTTAATTGAGTGACAGCCTGAGGGAGCTCTCTTATGATTAAATTGTATGGACTTTATTAATATATTTTGGTGTCTTAAAGGCTTCCTTTGACTAATTTCAAGTTCTTGGCTAGGGCTTGCATAATTGAGAGTGGCAGATAAATAACTTCAAAGTAAGAATTTGAAAGCAGTAAGCTGAATAATAGCCCCCAAAGATGTTGACATCCTAATTCTCAGAACCTATGAATATGTTATCTTACATGGCAGAAGAAACTTCACAGACGTGACGTAAATGATCTTGAAATGGGGAGATCATCCTGGATTTTCCAATTGGGGTGTGTCCCATGTAATCACAAGGGTCCTTAGAAGGGGGAAGCAGGTGGGTCAGAGTCAGAGAAGGAGATATGATGACAGAAGCAGAAGTTAGAGTAATGTGGAGCCAGGAGCCAAGGAATGCAGGGATCTTCTAGAATGTGCAAAACACAAGGAAATGGATTCTCCCTGAAGCCTCCAGAAGAAACACAGCTTGGCTGATGCCTTGATTTTGGGCTTTTGACCTCTAGACTGATTTTGGACTTTTGATCTCTAGAACTATAAGGTAATAAAGTTGTGTAGTTTTAAGTCTCTATGTTTATGATAACTTGTTATAGTAGCAATAGGAAATTAATACAAGGGATCTTGCTGGAATGTACATTTTAATCTGAGACAAAGCCAAAGAATCAATTCTTAATTGTGGAATTTCAAGTATATCTGTAAGCTGGTTGGAAGGGGTAGGTTTTGGCCAATACATCCACAGATTTTAAGACTGGTTGGCCGCATGACAAGGAATTACCAGAAACGCCTCAGGGGTAGAAAGTGTTCATGTGTACACATGATGTTCTGATCAGGAAACAACTCATCATAAACCCAGGAGTCAAATTAGCCTTCAGAGAATGAGAAATCAGAGAGCTAGAGGCTTCCCAGAAAGTACTCTTTTTATTAGAGATGAAGACAGTAGAGACTAAAGTGTGAAGTTAGGCCTTTGTCACAATTACCTCATGGCTGCACTGGGACCAGAATCCAAGTTGTTTTAGTCCTAGTTCAGTGTTCTTTCCTCTCCACTTCACTTTAACCACCCATATATTCAAACCACTGTTGAAAAATATCACCTTTCATTCTTTAGCAAGATTTTGGCTAATGCGATCATGTATATTAGTTACCTATTGTTGTGTAACAAATTACCCCAAACCTAGTGACTTAGAACACATTGATTATTTCTCATAGTTTCTGTCAGTCAGAAACTCAGAGGCATCTTGACTGATCATTTCTGGCTCATGGTCTCTCAGGTTGCAATCAGGATGGTGGCTGAATGGGGCTGGAATAACCACTTCCATGCTTGAAGTTGGTGTTGGCTATTGGTGTGAGGCCTCTGTTTTCTCCATGTGAGTCTCTCCATAGGGCTTCTTGAGTATCCTCATAACATGGTGGCAGGTTTTCCCCAGATCATGAACTATAAGAGAGAAAGAGGTAGAAGCCTTCCTTTTTCATGATCTAGACTCAGAACTCACATAACATCACTTCCATTGTATGTGATTTATTAGAAGTGATTCACTAAGTCTGGCACACATTCAAGAGGAGGAGGATTAGATTCTACCTTTTGAAGGAAGAGTGTTAAAGAATTTTTGGACATATTTTAAAACCACCACATCATGCCTTGAACCTCATAAATTCTTTGCAAAAGATATTATTATTCTTACCCCCATTTTAAAAAGTAGGAAAGTGAGGTTTAGAGACTTTAAGAGACTTGCCAAATCTAGTCTTTGTGCCTCCAAAACTAGTGCTCTGTTTTATCCTCCACTTTCACTTTTTATTTTCCAATACCGGTGTCCTTATGGAGCAAACACAAGAAGAATATAAAATATGTCCCCCTTTTTCCTACATACTTTTGTGACTCATTATAAAGAAGCATAAATTAAAATGAAATGTTTTCTGTGAACATACATTTTCACCTTCAATATATTTCCCACCCTCACTTCATCTTGTTCTCCTGCTCTGCAATGGACAGAGGCTGCAGTAAGATGGCCATGCAGAGTGTTCTATGGCTGTCAATTACCGGGGTGACAAGGAGCATGATTCTTAACAGGGTACACAAGCTTCCTTCCTCCAAAGCACAGATATGCTCCATGAGAAATAGATGTTGTGTCATTTTAATCCACATGGTTAGCTGCCTCTCCTTAAAGTTCGGTGACTCTATCCAGGGTAAAGAAAGAAAAAGCAATGTATATTGATCCTCTGGTATGTCCCAGATATGGTGCTTTATGTACTGGTGAGCTCCTTGAGGGTGAGACTTATTTACCTTTGTCTCTTCCTTCTCTTCTCCCAAATTCTAAACAGTGACATTCCATGGGGCTTGATTTTTACATTTCTTCCCTTATCCATCTATACTAACTTTTCGATGAGCTCGTGGCTTTAAATGCCCTCTGTATCCCAATAGCTCCCAAATTTATGTCATCAGCCTGGATCTCTCCTCAGCACTGAACACTCACATATCCAGACACCTACTAGACATCTCTGCTTGGTGTCTTAAACCCAACCTGTACAAAACTGAACTTCTGACTTCCTTTCCCTTTAAACCTTTTCCTTACCAATCATAGTGAATGATGCTAATATTCATCCAATTGCTCAGATCAAAAGTCTTGGGAGTTCTTTCTGACTTTTCTGAAGTCTTCTCATACCCACATCCAATGCATCAGAAAATTCTATTAGTTTTATTTTCAAAATTTTATCTCAAATCCAGTGACTTCTCAACATCTCTATCACTACCTCCCAGTCTTAGTCATCATTCTTCTCCTAACCTGTCCTAACTTTTCCTTCTTCCATTCTCATCTGTCTTCCTCCAGTCTAGTCCCATGCAACAGTCAGAGTGATCCTTTGAAAACATAAATCCATATCTCATTACTCCCCTGGTCAAAATCCTCTAGTGGCTTCCCACAACACTCAGAACTTCTTTCCAGTGTCTCCAAGGCCCAACACACTCTGGCCCTTTCCCACCTGTCTGAGCCCTTTTCCTGCCACACTCATCCTTGCTCACTTTGCCTCAACCACAGGGCAGTCTAGCTTTTCCTTGAACATGCCAAGCACACCCCCACCCCAGGGCTTTACAAATCCTCACAACTCTGCTGGAATGCTCTTCCACCAGACAGCCACTTGGCTTTCTCCTTTACTTCATTCCAACTTCTGCTAAATGTTGCCTTCTCAGAGAGGTCTTCCTTAGTCACTCTATTTAGAGCTTACTCTCCCCCTACCTTCCCATCAGTCTCTGCCCCCTTATTCTGCTGTTTTTCTTTATAGCACTGATTAATTGTGCTGTAAACATATACATAAATATTGGGTTAAGTGTGGTTTTTGCTTATGTCCTTCGGTACAACATAAGCTGGAGCTTTGTTTTATTCATTAGGCTAATAGTAGGTGCTCAGTCAACATTTTCTGAATGAGTGAATGAATAAATGAATTAATTAATCTTTGTATCCTCAGTGTCTAATCTCAAATCTGTAATGTAAAACCTGCTCAATAATATTTACTTGAATTATTTCACTTAATGCTCCTAACTAACTTCAGATGTAAATAATTTTCTCACTTTACAGACATTATGTAATTTGCCTAAGGGCACTCAGCTGAGCAGAAATTTGATTCCTGATCTCTGCACTTTAGAGCTTCTGCATTTCCACTTCCTCCTAGGGTTTCCATTTCCCTATGCTGCCTACCAGGTCTCAGGGTGGCTCAGATGACAATGAAAAGGCTCCTCTACATTGTGTTCATATGAGAAAGCTAAGGAGAACTCAGGTGGATGGGATCTGGGTCTCCATAGTAACCCAAAGAGACACTTGGCAAATTCCAAGTACCAAGTCTTCTGATCGATGAGGGCAATAGCATTCTTGTCATTTCCTCCTCAAAGAGCTGTTCCAGAGTGCATCCTAAGAGTTTTTCCTGTACCTGGGCAATCAACAACACACTCCAAGGCTGTTGTCTGAGGCCAAGTCTAGATGGCCTTAGAGCCCACATTCCACTGTGGTTCTCTTCAGATCTCAGGAGGAGAGATGGTGGAAAGACAGGGTACATATTAAATGACACTCTGCATACCTCAGGAAGCTGTGGGTGGGAGTGATGGTAGGAAGCATCAGTGAGCAAAATCAATTACTTTTCCACAAATCTTCATGTCAATAAGCCTTGCAAATAAGGCTATTTAGTGTAATTATCATGTACTTTGTAGCTATTGCTTCCAAGACTGCCCAATCTAAAAGGCTATCTTCTCCATGAAGCCAACTTCAGTTACTCCAGCTCAAACTAATCATTTTATCACTTGCCATCGGGTTTTATATTTTGTCCTTCAATTATAGTCTTTGATACTGTTCTTGATTCTTTAGCGGGCACATAGCTTGGTTCCCTAACGGGATTGCCAGCTCCTTGAGAGCAGGGACCACAGCATATATTCCTCTGTTGTCCTCACAAAGCTCTTTCCTTCCCCTCACTTTTTTACTATAATCTACATATCAGCTCATCTCCATGGAGATTCCTGAAATAATCCATGCCTAGGTAGAGAGTATTTTAGGTGGCTTCCTACCCCACTCTCCTACATCCCATCTCAACCAGGTTTTATATTCTAGAATTCACTGTGCTACATTGACCCATTGACTGATATGCCTGGAGGGAGCTCTGGTCACTTGCCCACCTAGCCATAGTCTTCCCTGAAGGCCTCCTACATCAGGTAGGAGATACAATTCTCTTACTTACTGACCCTTTAACTCCTGGCAAGTCATTTAACCTCTTCCAGTCTCCATTTTCTCTATCTCTTAGGGCTGTTTGTGAAAATTAATTGAGGCAGTGTGTATTAAAAAACTTTTAAAAATATACATTTTCTTACTATATTTTTAGATACTTATAAGGTAATAACAATAACCAAGATTAATAAGATAGTTAGATGTGGTAATAAAATGGAGATTTTATTTTGTACAAAGCTAACTGACTCATCTGGGCATTATAACCATAACTTTGTAAGAAAGAAAACTATCTCCATGTGGATTTTTCTCTGGAAGTAATTCCTAAGACCAGGATTCAAGTGCAAATACTATATCCCATGAAACACCAGCAGGGGAAAAAGGAATTGATATAGAAAAGGGAAGGCAGGGAAGAAGAGGTGTGTTATTTCACCAGCTACCAGAGTGGACAAATGAAGCTTATTCCCATGAGAAAACTCCAGGAAAATTATAAAGCACATGCCTTGGAATTATCCCACTCGGGAGGTGAAGGAGCAGGGGGTATTAATGCACTCATTCCCATCACTCATTGCTTGCAGACTCGTGGGGGTGAGAAAGTTAATTCCTGGTACTTCCAGCCTGCCTTGTGGAGGCGTCTGGGGGTGGTGGTGGGAGCTATAGTGCAGCCCTCTGGAAAAACCCACAGGCACATAACTGGCTAAATATTGTGATCTATAATAAGAAACACATATTTGGTCTTTGTCACTGTTTCTGGCACAGAAATCCTAAAACCATTGGAATTTCTTAAATGACAAGAGTGATAAAGGTAAGACAATTTTAAGATTTTTTTTAAGTTAATGAGGTGACTTTTGGAAAATACCTAGGTAACCTAGGGGTGGAGGCTGGCCACCATGGGAGCCAAGTGTGTGATTAGATGGTTGGAACTTTTAGTCCCACTCCCCTGACCTCCAGGAAGGGAAGAGGGGCTGAAGTTTAAATCAATTGCCAGTGGCTGATGATTTATTCAATCATGACTATGTAATGAAGCCCCCATAAAAAACCTAAAAAGGTTGGGTTTTGGAGAGCTTCTGGGTTGGTGAACACTGGATATTCAGGGAGAGTGTGTGCCCCTTCCCACATATCTTGCCCTGTGCATCTCTTCCATCTGGCTGTTCCTGAGTTATACACTCTTATAATAAACTTGTTATCTAGTAAGTAAAATGATTTTCTGAGTTTTATGAACAGCTCTATTAAATTAATCAAACTCAAGGAGGGGGGTCATTGGAACCTTTGATCTATCGTCAGTCAGTCAGAAGCACAGGTAACCACCTGGACTTGCTATTGGTGTCTGAAATGGGGCTGGGGGGACAGTCTTGAAGGACTGTGTCCTGGGAGATAGTGTCAGAATTGAGTTGTAGGCTACCCAGCTGGTGTCTGAGAATTGCTTGGTATAGTGGGAAACATTTCCCCCAAATGAATAAATTAGGCATCATATTTTTATATTCATTATTTAATTATATCTGGGTTTCATAATAACTTTATGAGTTATTTATGAGAAAGTATTATTATTATAAGCTAAATTCTACAGATGAGAAGCCTGGCACTAAATTATGAGTTAGAATTTCTTGTTTAAAAGGCAGAAAATAAAGAATTAATTCTTTTGATCTGAAATGCATAAGTCACAGAAAATTTATAATGATAAAACTAATATGTGGTTATTTAAAGGATAATATAGTCAACAATGCCTGGAAATCAGAAGCAAAATTCCTTTTTCTATAGTAAAGGGCATTTAATATAAACTTAAAAAAAAAGGTTATGTGTGCGTCAATTGTTCTTAAATTGTTTTTGTACAACTTTTGCCATGTTTCCAGCATTTTTATGGAGTCTTAAGAGGAAAAAATTACTCTGTGAACATTTTTTTCTTAGTAGGGCGAATAAATAAATAAAGATGAAACTCTGCATGCCTCTGAAACCCAGATAAGTGTTCCTTTGTAACTCTCACCAATATAGAAAAATCTATTTAAATTTTCTCACTTCCCCTTTCCTTTCAAACATGATCCAGTTAGCCTTGGCTCCCACCTCCTCCTTCCCCAGTTATAAAACCAAACAGAATGTTTGTACTGAAGGGACAAGTCTGTGCAGTGACTCAGAGGAAACAAGTGTTTATAAACCGTGTTTCACTAAAGCCTCGGCACAAACATGGCTGTGGCCCAATTCCAGATTGGACAGGGTGAAACTCAGTAGTATAGGCCTGGCAAAGCAGAGTGTTGGAGGAGTCTAGCCAGAAACAAGACCTGGGCTGCAGGAGGCCTTGAGGCAACACCACACCTTGGAGATCTTTCATCTCCAAAGGTCAGAACAAAAATTGCTTAAAACTAAGTCAGACAAATAAATGTTTGGGTTTTGCTGGAATGGCGTATTCTCTTTGAATTTTCAGTATAGTTTAGCCTGGCTGCAGCTTCCTTGCTGGTGAATCTCTATTTCACTGTGTCCACGAGCTGTGTTCTTTACGTAATATTTTGCCCTAGGGCCTACACTGACCATATCTGCCTGGAATTCAAAAGGTTGCAAGGATAGTTCGGTTTATCTCTGAAGTCAGTCAGATCTAGTTTTGACCCTCAATTCTCTGCTTTCTACTTTCATTTGAAAAATATTTACCAAAGACTTATTTTGTGCCAAGTATGGTTTTAAGTGCTGAGAATGAGTGAGCCAGGAGGATAGACGAAGCCCCTATTTCCCTGGTCTTCCCTTCTACTTGGAGTAAACAGGAAAAAAAAAAAAAAGAAAACGAGAACACAGATTATTTCACAGTGATGGCAGTAATGTCATGAAAATACAGTAAGTCCCCTGCATACAAACGAGTTCTATTCCAAAAGTGTGTTCGTAAGTTCAATTTGTTTGTAAGTCCAACAAAGTTAGTCTAGGTACTCAGCTAACACAATCAGCTATATGGTACTGTAGTGTAATAGGTTTATAATGTTTTTCACACAGATAATACATTAAAAACAAACACACACACAAAAAAGAAAACATTTTTAATCTTACAGTACAGTACCTTGAAAAACACAGTAGTACAGTACAACAGCTGCCATCCAGGGGCTGGCATTGTGTGAACAGGCAAGAAGAGTTACTGACTGGAGGAGGGAGAGGAGGTAGGAGATGGCAGAGCTGAAGGACTGTTAGCAGTTGGATATGGAGGGCAAGCTACAATTTCACTCACTCCTGACGTTGATGGCACAGGTTCTGGTTCCCAGCTGGATTCGATTCTATCTACCCTCTTGAAGAAACGATCCAGTGATATCTGGGTAGTAGCTCTTTTTTTTCTCATCATAGATGACACGGTAGCACTAGATTGCATTCTGAACAGCTGCTGCAAGCTTCGTGTACCATTCTACATTCAGGTCCTGTGCCTCAAACACTAACATTGCCTCCTCAAATAAAGAAAATTCCCTTGCCATTTCCTGCGTCGTGAATCTCTTTGGTTCTTCAGTTACTTCTTCTTCCTCTTGTCTCTCTTTGTCCTTTCTCTGGGCCTCCAATTCCATCAGGTCTTCATTAGTATGCTCCTGGTGTTGCACAGCAAGGAGTTCAGTGAAGTCGTCCTCTTGCAGATCTAGCTCCAGCTTCTTGCTGAGGGCCACTAAGTTAGTGAAGACTTCTATGGACTCCTCATCCACCTTCTCAAATCCATGAAAATCATGAACAAACTGTGGGCAAAGCTTCTTTCAAACCTCATTTGTGGTGATGGACATAACCTCACACCAAGCAAAGTCAATGTTCTTTATGGCCTCATAGATGTTATAGTCCTTCCAAAATTATCGCAAGATTGTTCCTGGTTCGTCACTCGCCTTTACTGCCTGACGAAAACTATGATGTAAAATAATATTTCTTGACTCCCTGGTCCATAGGTTGGATGAGCGACATAGTATTCGTTGGCAGATGCACTACTTTGACTATGGGGTGAAAGTCATCCATGAATGGAGGGTGGCCTGGAGCATTGTCGAGCAGCAAAAGAATTTTGAATGGGACGTCCTTCTCCAAGCAGTATTTCTTTACCTCAGGGATAAAGTGGTGGAAAAACCAATCCTGGAAAATGGCCTGTGTAACCCAGGTTTTGGGGTACTCTTCCACACAACAGGAAAAGAGCCCTTGGCTGTGTTTTCAAGGGCTTTTGGGTTCTCTGAATGATAAACTAAGAGAGGCTTCAGCTTCATATCGCTGGAAGCATTGCCACCAAACAACAGAGTTAGCCTATCCTTTGCTGCTTTATAGACTGGCATCAAATTTTTTTTAAATTTTTTTAACATCTTTATTAGAGTATAATTGCTTTACAATGGTGTGTTAGTTTCTGCTTTATAACCAAGTGAATCTGTTATACATATACATATATTGCCATATCTCCTCCCTCTTGTATCTCCCTCCCTCCCACCCTCCCTATCCCACCCCTCCAGGCGGTTACAAAGCACCGAGCTGATCTCCCTGTGCTATGCGGCTGCTTCCCACTAGCTATCTACCTTACATTTGGTAGTGTATATATGCCCATGCCTTTCTCTCAATTTGTCACAGCTAACCCGTCACCCTCCCCATATCCTCAAGTCCATTCTCTAGTAGGTCTGTGTCTTTATTCCTGTCTTACCCCTAGGTTCTTCATGACATTTTTATTTTCTTAAATTCCATATATATGTGTTAGCATATGGTATTTGTCTTTCTCTTTCTGACTTACTTCACTCTGTATGACAGACTCTAGGTCTATCCACCTCATTACAAATAGCTCAATTTCATTTCTTTTTATGACTGAGTAATATTCCATTGTATATTTGTGCCACATCTTCTTTATCCATTCATCCAATGATGGACACTTAGGTTGTTTCCATCTCCGGGCTATTGTAAATAGAGCTTCAATGAATATTTTGGTACATGACTCTTTTAGAATTATGGTTTTCTCAGGGTATATACCCAGTAATGGAATTGCTGGGTCATATGGTAGTTCTATTTGTAGTTTTTAAGGAACCTACATACTGTTCTCCATAGTGGCTGTATCAGTTTACATTCCCACCAGCAGTGCAAGAGTGTTCCATGTTCTCCACACCCTCTCCAGCATCTATTGTTTCTAGATTTTTTGATGATGACCATTCTGACTGGTGTGAGATGATATCTCATTGTAGTTTTGATTTGCATTTCTCTAATGATTAATGATGTTGAGCATTCTTTTGTGTGTTTGTTGACAGTCTGTATATCTTATTTGGAGAAATGTCTATTTAGGTCTTCTGCCCATTTTTGGATTGGGTTGTTTGTTTTTTTGTTATTGAGCTGCATGAGCTGCTTATAAATTTTAGAGATTAATCCTTTGTCAGTTGCTTCATTTGCAAATATGTTCACCCATTCTGAGGGTTGTCTTTTGGTCTTGTTTATGGTTTCCTTTGCTGTGCAAAAGCTTTGAAGTTTCATTAGGTCCCATTTGTTTATTTTTGTTTTTATTTCCATTTCTCTAGGGGGTGGGTCAAAAAGGATCTTGCTGTGATTTATGTCATAGAGTGTTCTGCCTATGTTTTCCTCTAAGAGTTTGATAGTTTCTGGCCTTACATTTAGGTCTTTAATCCATTTTGAGCTTATTTTTGTGTATGGTGTTAGGGAGTGATCTAATCTCATACTTTTACATGTACCTCTCCAGTTTTCTCAGCACCACTTATTGAAGAGGCTGTCCTTTCTCCACTGTACATTCCTGCCTCCTTTATCAAAGATAAGGTGACCATATGTGCGTGGGTTTATCTGTAGGCTTTTATCCTGTTCCATTGATCTATATTTCTGTTTTTGTGCCAGTAACATACTGTCTTGATTACTGTAGCTTTGTAGTATAGTCTGAAGTCAGGGAGCCTGATTCCTCCAGCTCTGTTTTCCGTTCTCAAGATTGCTTTCGGTATTTGGGGTCTTTTGAGTTTCCATACAAATTGTGAAATTTTTTATTCTAGTTCTGTGAAAAATGCCAGTGGTAGTTTGATAGGGATTGCATTGAATCTGTAGATTGCTTTGGGTAGTAGAGTCATTTTCACTATGTTGATTCTTCCAATCCAAGAACATGGCATATCTCTCCATCTATTTGTATCATTTGTAATTTCTTTCATCAGGGTCTTATAATTTTCTGCATACAGGTCTTTAGTCTCCTTAGGTAGGTTTATTCCTAGATATTTTATTCTTTTTGTTGCAATGGTAAATGGGACTGTTTTCTTGATTTCACTTTCAGATTTTTCATCATTAGTGTATAGGAATGCCAGAGATTTCTGTGCATTAATTTTGTATCCTGCTACTTTACCAAATTCATTGATTAGCTCTAGTAGTTTTCTAGTAGCATCTTTAGGATTCTATATGTATAGTATCATGTCATCTGCATGCAAACAGTGACAGCTTTACTTCTTCTTTTCCGATTTGGATTCCTTTTATTTCCTTTTCATCTCTGATTGCTGTGGCTAAAACTTCCAAAACTATGTTCAATAAGAGTGGTGAGAGGGGGCAACCTTGTCTTGTTCCTGATCTTAGTGGAAATGCTTTCAGTTTTTCACCATTGAGGATGATGTTGGCTGTGGGTTTGTCATATATGGCCTTTATTATGTTGAGGAAAGTTCCCTCTATGCCTGCTTTCTGCAGGGTTTTTCTCATTAATGGGTGTTGAATTTTGTCGAAAGCTTTCTCTGCATCTATTGAGATGATCAAATGGTTTTTCTCCTTCAATTTGTGAACATCATTTATCATATTGATTGATTTGCATATATTGAAGAATCCTTGCATTCCTGGAATAAACCCCACTTGATTATGGTGTATGATCCTTTTAATGCGCTCTTGGATTCTGTTTGCTAGTATTTTGTTGAGGATTTTTGCATCTATGTTCATCTGTGATATTGGCCTGTAGTTTTGTTTCTTTGTGACATCCTTGTCTGGTTTTGGTATCAGGGTGACGGTGGCCTCGTAGAATGAGTTTGAGAGTGTTCCTCCCTCTGCTATATTTTGGAAGAGTTTCAGAAGTATAGGTGTTAGCTCTTCTTTAAATGTTTGATAGAATCCGCCTGTGAAGCCATCTGCTCCTGGGCTTTTGTTTCTTTGATGATTTTTAATCACAGTTTCAATTTCAGTGCTTGTGATTGGTCTGTTCATATTTTCTATTTCTTCCTGATTCAGTCTTGGCAGGTTGTGCATTTCTAAAAATTTGTCCATTTCTTCCAGGTTTTCCATTTTATTGGCATAGAGTTGCTTGTAGAATTCTCTCATGATCTTTTGTTTTTTGGCAGTGTCAGTTGTTACTTCTCCTTTTTCATTTGTAATTTTATTGATTTGAGTCTTCTCCCTTTTTTTCTTGATGAGTCTGGCTAATGGTTTATCAATTTTTTTTTATCTTCTCAAAGAACCAGCTTTTACTTTTATTGATCTTTGCTATCATTTCCTTCATTTCTTTCTCATTTATTTCTGATCTGATTTTTATGATTTCTTTCCTTCTGCTAAATTTGGTGGTTTTTTGTTCTTCTTTCTCTAATTGCTTTAGGTGCAAGGTTAGGTTGTTTATTTGAGATGTTTCCTGTTTCTTAAGGTAGGATTGTATTGCTATAAACTTCCCTCTTAGAACTGCTTTTGCTGCATCCCATAGGTTTTGGGTCATTGTGTCTCCATTGTCTTTTGTTTCTCGGTATTGTTTTATTTGCTCTTTGATTTCTTCAGTGATCACTTCGTTATAAAGTAGTGTATTGTTTAGCCTCCATGTGTTTGTATTTTTTACAGACCTTTTCCTGTAATTGACATCTAGTCTCATAGCATTGTGGTCAGAAAAGATACTTGATACAATTTCAATTTTCTTAAATTTACCAAGGCTTGAGTTGTGACCCAGGATATGATCTATCCTGGAGAATGTTCCATTAGCACTTGAGAAAAATGTGTATTCTGTTGTTTTTGGATGGAATGTCCTATAAATATCAATTAAGTCAATCTTGTTTAATGTATCATTTAAAGCTTGTGTTTCCTTATTTATTTTCATTTTGGATGATCTGTCCATTGGTGAAAGTGGGGTGTTAAAGTCCCCTATTATGAATGTGTTACTGTTGATTTCCCCTTTTATGGCTGTTAGTATTTGCCTTATGTATTGAGGTGTTCCTATGTTGGGTGCATAAATGTTTACAATTATTATTTCTTCTTCTTGGATCGATTCCTTGATCATTATGTAGTGTCCTTCTTTATCTCTTCTAATAGTCTTTATTTTAAAGTCTATTTTTTCTGATATGAGAATTGCTACTCCAGCTTTCTTTTTGTTTACCTTTGCATGGAATATCTTTTTCCATCCCCTCACTTTCAGTCTGTATGTGTCTCTATGTCTGAAGTGGGTTTCTTGTAGACAGCATATATATGGGTCTTGTTTTTGTATCCATTCAGCCAATCTGTGTCTTTTGGTGGGAGCAGTTAGTCCATTTACATTTAAGGTAATTATCGATATGTATGTTCCTATTTCCATTTTCTTAATTGTTTTGGGTTTGTTATTGTAGGTCTTTTCCTTCTCTTGTGTTTCTTGCCTAAAGAAGTCCCATTAGCATTTGTTGTCAAGCTGGTTTAATGGTGCTGAACTCTCTCAGCTTTTGCTTTTCTGTAAAGGTTTTAATTTCTCCATCAAATCTGGATGAGATCCTTGCTGGGTAGAGTAATCTTGTTTGCAGGTTTTTCTCCTTCATCACTTAAAATATGTCCTGCCAATCCCTTCTGGGTTGCAGAGTTTCTGCTGAAAGATCAGCTGTTAACCTTATGGGGATTCCCTTGTGTGTTTTTGGTTGTTTTTCCCTTGCTGCTTTAATATGTTTTCTTTGTATTTAATTTTTGACAGTTTGATTAATATGTGTCTTGGCATGTTTCTCCTTGGATTTATCCTGTATGGGACTCCCTGTTCTTCGCTCAGACAGGACAAGGTTAAAGGAGCCACTGATTCAGGGGCTCTGGCTCACTCAGGCCAGAGGGAGGGAGGGGCACGATGCGGGGTGAGCCTGTGGCAGCAGAGGCCAGTGTGACGTTGCACCAGCCTGAGGCGCGCAGTGCGATCTCCTGGGGAAGTTGTCCCTGGATCCCGGGACCCTGGCAGTGGCGGGCTGCACAGTCTCCCCGGAAGGCGGGTGTGGATAGTGACCTGTGCTGGCACACAGGCTTCTTGGTGGCAGCAGCAGCAGCCTTAGTGTCTCATGCCCGTCTCTGGGGTCCGTGCTTTTAGCCGCGGCTCACGCCCGTCTCTAGAGCTCCTTTAAGCAGTGCTCTTAATCCCCTCTCCTCGCGCACCAGGAAAAGAAAGAGGGAAGAAAAAGTCTCTTGACTCTTCGGGAGGTCTAGACTTTTCCCCGGTCTCCCTCCCGGCTAGCCGTGGTGCACTAACACCCTGCAGGCTGTGTTCATGCCGCCATCCCCAGTCCTCTCCCTGCACTCCAACTGAAGCCCAAGCCTCAGCTCCCAGCCCCACCTGCCCAGGCGGGTGAGTAGACAAGCCTCTCGGGCTGGTGAGTGCCAGTCGGCACTGATCCTCTGTGCAGGAATCTCCCCGCTTTGCCCTCCGCACCCCTGTTTCTGTGCTCTACTCTGCGGCTCCGAAGCTTTCCCCCTCCTCCACCCGCAGTCTCCGCCCGCGAAGGGGCTTCTTTTGTGTGGAAACCTTTCTTCCTTCACAGCTCCCTCCCACTGGTGCAGGTCCCATCCCTATCCTTTTGTCTCTGTTTATTCTTTTTTCTTTTGCCCTACCCAGGTATGTGGGGAGTTTTTTGCCTTTTGGGAGGTCTGAGGTCTTCTGCCAACATTCAGTAGGTGTTCTGTAGGAGTTGTTCCACGTTTAGATGTATTTCTGGTGTATCTGTGGGGAGGAAGGTGATCTCTGCGTCTTACTCTTCCACCATCTTCCCCTCGTCCTCCTGGCATCAACTTTTTCTCCTTTCTGATGTAACTTTGGTCTGGCATCCTATTCCAGTACAGTCCTGTCTCATCCACATGAAAAACCTGCTCGGGTAAATATGTGCCTTCATCAGTAATTTCTCGAAGTGTTTCAGGAAATTCCTGGGCAGCTACCGTATCTGCACTCGCTACCTCGCCGCTTACTTTTACATTGTGAAAGTTGGCTCTAGCCTTGAATTGATGAAAACAGCCATGGCTGGCATTAAAATATGCACCCTCTGATTCTTTGCCATGTTTCTTCTTCAAGTCTTCATAAAGGCAGTTAGCTTTCTCTTGAAACAGCATTAAACTGATGGGGATTGACGCTGATGCTGATCCTGAATCACACACTGGGAAGTTTCTCTGTTTCCTCCATCACATTTCCACGTTTCTTTGATATTATTGTCGACATCATTGGCACAGCAGACTTCACATGTTCCATGATCTTGTCCTTGTTCTTTAGAATCGGGCCGATGGTTGAACGATTCATGTTATGAGAATGAGCGATGTCTACCATCTTTTCACCTCACTCCATTCTCTCAATTATTTTCACTTTTGTTGCCATCGTTATTGTTTGGAACTTCTTAGCAGTACCAGCTACATCATCACTGCTTTTACGCTTGCTTCCAGACATCCTGGGCTTGAAATAAAGATACTGCACTACTGCACTCTATACAGTATTGTACAGTAAAGTACACAAAAGCACAACCACTTGTAGAGGATGCACGCATGTGACAATATATGCCAGACATGTGAACTAACATGATTGGACATGCAAACACACTTTTGAATCTTTGAAAGTTTGCAACTTGAAGGGTCGTATATAGGGGACTTACTGTAAATCAGGGAGCTTGACTGGGCAATGAGGAAAGCCCTATGCAAGACTGTGAGGAGGAGGCTCCTATGAAGAAGTGACATTTAAGCTGAGACCTGAATGACATGAAGGACCCTTGAGGATAAGAGCACTCCTGGCACAGGCTCACAAGGTGCTGAGAGAGGAATAACCTTGGCCCATTTGAAGAACAAGAAATCCCATGAGGCTGGAGCACTGAGAGTGAGGGAGAGGAAGATGAGGTAAGTTGGAGAGTATGGCAGATGAAAGATGAATGCCCATTCTTTGAGACACCTCTCACAGAGAGGTGGGTATATTTCCCCTCCCCTTGAATCTGGAGTGGGCTCCAACTGTTTGTGTTGAACCCCAGCGTGTGGCAGAAATGATGCTGGGCAAGTTCTGAGCCTAGACTTTAGGATGGCTGACACATCCATCTTAGTCGTTCTGTGGCTCTAAACTGACATGTGAGAAGGCTGACCACCTGCTGGAGAGACCACCTTGAGAGGCCCTGAGAATAAATACATGAAGAGGATAGGGCCAAACCTTCCAGCTGTTGTCCCTGCCAAGGTGCCAGACAAATGAGGGAAACCATCTCAGATCAGATTAGTTGCCAGCTGAATATCACTGAGTGACTCCAGTAGATGCCTCATGAGACAGAAGAACCACCTGGCTGAGCCTTGCCCAATCCTGACATACTAAATCATGAGATAGAATTCAATGGTGGTTGTTTTAAACCACTAAATTTTAGGGTAATTTGTGTCTCAGCAAATGATATCCAGAACAAAGACACAGGTTGAAGCCAGGTTACTTTGATCCTTAGCCAGGATAAAGAGTTTGGCTTAAGACGGTTGAGGTACCACAGGAGGGTTTAAGCAAGAGGTGTAGGAACTACATTTTAAAACTTCCTTTGACTGCTGTTTGTTTCTGGTTTCCTAGTTCTTTGCCTTGTACAAGTAACTGAACTCTGCTTTGGTCTCTTTAACTGTAAAATAATAATAATAATAGTGCCTACATCATAGGATTGTTTGAGGATAAAATAATATAAAATCATTAACAAGAGTGCCCAGCACCTGGTTAAGGGTTCCTAGAATGATATCTGCAATTGTTACTATTTTGCTGGCTCAGCTTCAGAATTGAGAAGACTCTAGCCACACTTAAATTCCTCTCAACAAGTTCAGGAAGCCCTGAGGAGAACTGTATTATTCACATTCCAGTTGGTGCCTCTCATATGCACCAGAAATGTCCAGCCAAGCTGCCATCTTGTATTCTCCACAGCCTTCTCTCCTCCTCTGATATTGGTCCCATGGATCCTTGGAAACAGCAAGCCACATTAGCCTGACTGGATAGCGGCCCAGGCCTTTGCAGTCCTCTTTTGTGGCTGCTTTGTCCCCTCAAGCATAGGATGTACCAGGTTGCTACTTCTTAGGCTGTCAGTTGGTGAACTCGGGCCATCATCACGCTCAAGTGGGGTAAACAGCCTCTCTCCTCCCCCTTGGAGAAGAAACTGCCAGAAGAGTGATTCCTTGATCTCCTGGATTCCTACAGAACTTTCAATAATGAAAGTATATTATGTTGTGTTATGTTAGATTACGTTATCTATTTCAGTAATGCCCATTATAAGGTGACTTAGTCCAACCACAAGTGGACTGTGAACAAGCTCACTTGCTGATAAGCTCTCTACTTGGCATCTGCCATCCTTCCCCTTACCCAGCCTCTGCTTCCCTTGTTTGTGCATTAGGTCAATTTTTCTCAAGCCTGTGTTGGAAAACATCAGTTCAATTCTTCAGACATGTCCCATTAAAAAAAAAAAGTGTTCTTGGTTAAATGACTGCTCCTTTCCACCTTTCCATTTCAGAGACTCACAGTGCACATCTCCATACTAAGACCATGAGACACACTCCAGCAAGAAACACTGTTTCACTTGGCTTAATCCAGTATTTCATAAACCTATTTAATCACAGAAGTGTTTTGTTTTCTCCTATGAAGAAATGTTTGAGAGGTGCTACATTTAGTTCCTTCACCACTTCCACAGATTGTAAGCTTTCTTTTATTTAGTTTTTACCCTGACTCTTTCAATTATAATAAATAATACCAGAATTTTTTATTCTTCTGGGTGTTAGTTTTGTTGCATAGTGAATAGACTGCCTGGGTTTGAGTCCTGAATCCATTACTTATAGCTACATAACTTTGGACAATTACTAATATGTAAAATGAAGGTAATAATAGCATTTTCCTCTCAATACGGCTGCTGTGATGATTAAATGATCTCATGCACAGAAAGCGAGTTCCACATTTTCTGCTCATGAGTGTTAGCTATTGCTATAATTATATTATGTTACATTACATTATATTATTATTACTATTATTATTATTTTTAAAAAGCAGTCAACATTTAGGGTCTATAAATATTTCTTTTATATAAAGATTTGTCCAGCTTTATCTGAAGTAAGTCATCCTGTTCTCTTCTGAATCATCACTGCTCTAGTGTTTGACTTTAGGACAGGTCTCTACAGGTAGTGTATTGATATCACTGATATTAATATGAGAAACGTGTTAACTAAATGCTTTTTTTTCTCCACCTCCTGTATAACACTTCAGCCATTACACAACAAATATCTCCAAAAGAAAGGTTATTGGAGAGGTGTAAGCCTCATGTTAGCCATTTATTCTAAGTACTCAAGAGTTCTCTAGTTCAGCAGTTCTTACTATGTTTAGGAGAGCCATGCATGGTGCGGTAAGAATCCGTATTGATCCCATTTTCTAAATGAGGCCTTCAAGGCATACGGAAATTTTATTTTTATATTTCTGCCACTGGAAGCAAAAAGACATAGGCTGGTTATCAGGGTAGTGGAAATCATGATTAGGACCTCTCCAGGATCTGCTAGCAGTCACTGTTAAGCTTCTTTTGTGGGGGCAGTCAGAGCCAGCCTCGAAGAAAGGGAACAGCAGCCCTTTGATTCCAGCCTCCAGGGAGCGGGTACAAACAGCATTTTTTTGACTTTGCAAGAGAAAGTTAAGGCCAGTGTTTTCTTTTTGAAGTATAGAAGATCAGGGTTGAATTGAATACAGATAGACTACAGTTTATCATAAATTGAAGTTTAGTGATAAACACGTTCCATAGTTTCCCTTGATCTTGCTCTATATGGCAGTCTTCTTTAAATTATATGTATATTATCAACAGCAAAAAGCAGGTTAGATGCTCTGCTCAGCTTCCTGTGTCTTGCCATGCAGACAGCTGCCCCAAAGAGGAAGGATTCTATATACGGGAAAATATTCAATAAGGCTATCCTTGAAAACTTGAACTTACATTAATGGTGAATGTACTTAGTACAATCACTTAATAATCAGCTTTATTGACTTTGAAGCCTTCTGATTTAGAAGCAATAAGCTTTCAGGCACATCTTTTGACTAATGTAAAGATGGAAGTGATTTTATAATGCAAAGCACAAGCCTCCTTACAGAACTGTTATTATTGTTATCATTATTTTTTTGGCTGGCTTTCTTGCTTGCATTCTCTCCATCCTTGCACAGAACATGATTTTCTTATGACTGGGAAGAGCAGGAGTCCTCAGTGAGTCATTTAACACCCAGAGGGCAGGGCTGTGCCCATCTTGTTCCCACTGTATCTCCAAGGCTGATATCACTCTGCTCTGGCATTGAAGATTGCTTTTTAAAAAGTCAAAAATCAATTTTGAGTCTTTTTAAAGAGCAACTCTTTCTAGAATCCAAAATATGATGCAAATATGAAAAGATGTCTTCTTTCCTATCAATTGCAGTCTTCTTCAAGACAATTTCATATGTTGCCAAAGCAAGAAGACAAGTATCTCTTAAATGCAATGCAGACAAATTGCCTACTGCTATTTAATGAAAAGGAAACAAAATTGATCTTACTTTGTACTTTTACACAAATAAAAATATTTTTAAACCCTCAGGCCAGAAGACTTCCCTAGAGTAATACTGGATGATGGCTTCACATTTTTTTCTTTACAAAAATATCAATACCAACTCTCTAATATGTGGGTTTTATCTTCTTTTGTGCAAAATCAAACCATAAAATAATTTTTATCATCTATAATATACATAGTCATGTTTTGCTGGAGTTCTTCTCAAAAACTTGTTCTCTAAGATATATCTCAAAGTGAATAAAAATAAAGTTATAAAAATATTTCTATTGGCAATATATTTTTTTCCTGCTGTTTCAATGAACCAAAAGAGTGAGAGAAAAGATTCACTGGGAATTCATTTGTTAGTAATTTACACATACAGTATCTTGGAATATTTTTCCTGCAAATGACTTTATATTGGAGATGAATCTTCCTACAGCTTCTAATTCAAACCATGTGTTCTGGGTTTAATATCAGGATCATTCTCGACTATCTGGCTTGAAGGACAAGGAAGGACAAAGAGCTCTTTAATAACAATGCAATATAATTATAAAAAGAAGAACCCAAACCAAGAGAAAGATGTTGCCATAAACTTCAATGTCTATGAAATTGGCATTCAGTTTATTTCTCTGAGTATCTATGAATTCAGCTTAAAAGGTTCTCTGTTTTATCATTACTGGCATCCAAATCACAAGCCACACATCAGCTTTCAAGATTAAGTCTTGCTCTCCTCTTCTTGGCGGTGTGTGTTTCTGTGTGTGTGTGTGTGTGTGTGTGTGTGTGTGTGTTCTTTCCAAATTAATCACTCTTGCTTTGCAAAATACAAAACATAGAATTTATGGGAAAATGGCAAAGCTTGTGGGAAATCATACTGGTTACCATATACCATAGTCTTGTTAATTTGAAACAATTTTCTGTGCAGATTTTTCTATTCCCCACCCTCTCATCTGGAAAGCATACATGAGCCTTCCTTAAAAATATGCCAGCAGGGCTTCCCTGGTGGTGCAGTGGTTGAGAGTCCGCCTGCCGATGCAGGGGACACGGGTTCGTGCCCCGGTCTGGGAAGATCCCACATGCCGCGGAGCGGCTGGGCCCGTGAGCCATGGCCGCTTGGCCTGCGCGTCCAGAGCCTGTGCTCCGCAACGGGAGAGGCCACAACAGTGAGAGGTCCACGTACAGCAAAAAAAAAAAAAAAAAAAAAAAAAAAAAAAAAAAAGCCAGCAAATACGCCATTCATTTACTGAATCCTCACTGTGGACCCAGCACTGTCATGGGCTCTGTGAGACATCTTGGCACTCAAAGAACTCATGGTCTATTTGGGGTTAGTGGATTTATAAGGAAGAACACTGATGAATGAAGTGACTTTGTGCAAAATCATGTGCCTAGACAGAGGCATATGTTAAATGTTACAAGGTGTGCTTTCCTGCTTCTTTCATGCTTTTCCATCCACCTAGAATACCATCTTCTTCTTTTAGAAACTCTACCCATTCTTTAAAAACTGGCCCAATGGCAATCTGTAGGAAGTGTTTCCTTATTACTCTAAATCAGAACTGGTCTCTCTCAGCCTTATAGTCCTACATCATTTTTCCCCTAGTACTAATCCTAAGGGAGTTATCACATGCAGGTTCATATTGTAGTTATTTATGTACATGAGCAAAAAACAGTCCCCTTCAGTTCCTGAGGGCCAAAATTAGGTCTTTTGAATCTTTGGATGCTCCACGGCATGTAGAACCATTTCATCCATTCATTGAATGAGTGCTCTATATACATTTATTGAATAGATGACTGAATTATCAAATGATTGAATCACAGGCTTTTATACAAAAACTCCAAGGATATTTGTGTTGTATATAACAGTTTACCAAGACCTTTCCCTTACATTATCTTTCTTAATTCTCTAAAGTAGTTATTATCATCATCACTTTACAAATTAATGAACCAAGGATCAGAGAAGTCAAGTAACTTGTTTAACCACATATAGCAAGTGAATGGCAGAGCTGGCGCTCAAACTCAGGTGTTTTGGCTCCAACTCTAGTGCTCTTTCCATTCCTTTATTCTATTTCCTATAGTAATTCATTCTTTATTCACTGCAGGGTTTATTTAAATGCATTTTAAATCTTTATAACTGTAGATTGTAAGCAGTTTGAGGAAAGGCTATTGAGATTATTAGTACTCTTAAAGAACTAATGCAACACCTCATTTTTATACATTTTCATGAATCTGATGCTAGTTGAAGAAACGGTGCTACTAATGTTTCATCAGATGTTAAACATCTAAGGTTGGGGCCTCTTAAGGTGATAAGGTCCTTTTCTCTCTCTCCAGAAAGCAGTTGTTTGGTCCTTTTTATCTTATATCATAGGTATGTTTTTCAAGTATCAAACTGATGTCCATGAATTAAAATGCCCCAATATTTAATACAGCAGTTAATTTTGTTATAAATAAGGCTTCCTATTACAGCTTTTCTATTGTATAACGCAGTTCTCTAACACTCATCAGAACAATGGATACTTGTACATGCCTTACAGTTCAAGTTTTGGGTTCTCTTATAGCCAACTGGCTGCAAAGTAATAATATCTATCTGATGAAAAAAATGTTCTGGTGGAGTGACAAGTGGCTTAACTTGGAGTCAGAAGACATGAGTCAACTATCCTTTCTTCCATTTAAACTAACTGTGAGATGCTGGGCAAATCCTTAATATGTGTGGGTCTTAATTTCTTCATCTGTGAAATGAAGAGATTAAAAAGTCTGATCTCCAGCTGTAACATTCTAGGATTCATTTGGTCTTTTGTTCAACAAGAAAGCCATATGCTTTTTTGTTATAGGGAGATTAATTTTATACAATTAAGACATCTCTGCCATTGATTAGTATGTGAAATTAAAGAATTTTCTTAAGCTCTCCCTTGGCTTACTCACTTGTAATGTACAAAGAGTAATAACTGCTGTACAGGATTTTTAAAAGACAGGTTATGAGAAAGACCTTTATACATTTCAATATACTGTACACATATCTTTGGACCTTGGCTACTCAAACATAAAATATCAAGGATGACATAATTCTCATTATGCTTCTTGTACCAGTTTTTAATTATTTATTATTATATAAATTTTGATAAATACACAATAATATATATATATATAACACATATATATAATTTGAAGCATATAATAGAAATGAACATCTGCAAACCCACTATCTAGCCTAAGTGCTAGAACATTCTCAACATAAATGAAACCAAACAATGTTTTTCTCTGATTCAGCCCTCTGCTTTCTCATTAGAATTTGTGTTTTTAACTTTTAAAAATATTTTTACCACATATGTATGGATCCCTGAACAGCATATTGTTAAGTTTTGCTTGTTTTTTGGTTTTATAAAAATGACATCATACTGTATGTAATCTGAGACTTCCTGTTTTCCCCACTTAATGTTATACTTTTATTATTAAAATTATAATTTTAATATATTAATATTAATATTACTAGCTTACCACATTAATCACAATATTATATATTAATTACATGTAATTTTTATATTAACATATAAATCACATAATTTTTATTATAATTACACAATTTATAGATTTATATATGTTAATTTTATATATAATTTATATATCAACATAATATATAGAATTATATATATATTTATATTATAATTAATATAACATTATTATATTATAATTTACATATAATTTCTATTACTATATGACTATATAAATATAAATTATATGTAAATTATAATAACATTACATATTAATTATAATATAAATATTGTAGCTTAGAGATAGATAAATCATTTTTGCTATTGTATACTATTCCACTCTGTGAATATGCCACACATTATCCATTTTCATGAAAATGAACATTTGGGTTGTTTGCAGTAGTTTTACTATTAAAACCATAAAATCAAAGCGGACACAAGCCTTAGGAGGAAACATATTCTCCTGGTGCACATGAAGAAGAATTTGTCCCCCTTCTAACCATGCTTAATTTTTCTCCTTAATATTTATCACTATTTAACATTGTGCACACACACATATATCTTGATAATTACCTGGATTCACAACTGGAATATAAGATTCTATTTTATCAATGCCATATCCCCAGTTCTGAGAAAAGAGCATCTTGCAAGGGCTCAGAAAATATTTGTTGAATAAATGAATTAATGAATGAATAGATGAATAGGGTTTTGTTGCTTGTTTGTTAAGTAAATTATCCTGTTTGGATTTCCTACTGATACAGAAATCAGCACGGAATATTAGAAGGACACCGAGCACACTCTTCTGGGTTCTGATCCCAGATCTGTCACTAACTTTGGGCAAGTTACCCAATCTTTCTGATTCTGAGTATCAACATTTATAGAAAGGAAATAGTAATAATTTCCGGGCACTATACAAATGTTTTATAAACCCTGACTTGATAAATATATGCTAGTTGTCAATCCTTATAGAAAAAATCCCACATATTTTTATGGAGACTCAAAAAAAATGAACACAAGATCAAATTATTTGTTCTGTATTAAGAATTTCTGCAGTTGTGTAGGAAGCCAGAAAGGAAATAACAGATTGGAGAGAATGAGAGAACCGAGTTCCAGGGGCCTAATCTGATACACTTCCTATGCTGGATGTGGGGCAATCAAGTTTTTGCTGCAAAATCAAGCTATTTTTAACTTCAAGAAAGCATAAAGACTTCTTTTTAAGTAGGGCAACCAAGATAGTGTGTTACCCTTTTCAATCAGCCTGCCTAAATGAAATATTCATCTTTTGTGTCAAAATATGAAGTGTTATATATAGTTGGGCACTAAGAAGGGATGAAGTCTTCTGAGGGTAAATCCTTTAAAAGTCCTGGATAAAATAACTGTAGCAGAAACATCCATTTATATTGAATTAAGGTTCTATACTCTAGAGAAATGAGGTTTAAATTTTTTTTTCTTCTATCCTTGTCTCACATCAACAGGCAAAGGCAGAGGTGATGATGTCTGGGGAAACTTTTCATCCACCTGGATCCAGGGCAACATAATGGAAAAGACCACTGGATTTGGAGTTGGTTCGACCCTGTGCTGCTCAAAGTTAATAGTGTTGGCCTCTGTTTCATCATCTGTAAAGTGGAGTTAATAACAATATTGTCCCACTCTGGTGGTTGTAAGAATTAAGTATGATAATGTGAGTGAAAGCCATTTGTGAACTGTAAAGTACAATGTTGATGTTATGAGATCTGAGTTCTGAGATCTATTGTCATGAGACTGAAACCCAAGGCAAAGATGTGTATTTCTGTTATGAGAGCTAGACAAAAATTGAAGGAAAAGTTTAATTTTGCCCTCTTCCTGTTGCCCTCACCTTTTATTAAACGTTCCTACTTCCTTCCTCACCCTGTCTTTCCCACGGGTGCCCAGCACTTGCGCTCAACCACTGCTGAAGGTCTCCTGTACCCAGACCTGGAACCATATGCCCCTGTGCCCTACATGTCCATCCTGTGCCCCTCCCTTTAGGTTTGGCTCTGCCCTCTCCTTCCTAAAATAATACCAAGGTCTAGCAGAATGGGAAACAAAAAGATTATTTGGCTTCCTGTTCACTAAGAGCTCAAGTCCTGAGTTTTGCTGTGATCTCTGCGTGAGGTTTATATAGTCACAGAGAATCACTGACAAGACTGAGGAAGAAATGGTCCACTGGGAAGCTTTAACTTTTCTACAACTTGCCCAAAGGTGTTTTGACACTTTTACGTATAACAGGAACCTCTGGAAAAAGCACAGGCCTCTCTCAACCTTTGACAAGGTCTGGGTGACACAGTTAATATGAGATCATTGTTAATAGATGCTCATGGAGTAGTGTTTATGGTTTTAATTCCATGTTTCATAGCCATAGTGAGAATTTAAATGGATTGGTTAGGAAAAGAAACTTAGTAAATTCCTAAGGGAAAAAAAGTTGTTCAAAAAAATTTTTTTTAAATTAAATGTAGATTACTATGCATGGATTGGAGCTAGAACTGAAAACCCGCTCTTATAATTCTCTCTTATTGTCTCAGTTTCTTTCTACATTCTTCTTCATTCCCTTCTCTATTCTTTCCAGGTCAAATCCTGGAGGAACTTAGCTTGCCTGGCTTAGCTCACCATTACTACCCTGTGGGAGGCTCTTGAATTAATCCACCTAGTGAGTTTCTTCTGGTCCACCCCACCTACTCTTGATTTAACCAGCAGCAAGTACTTTGCAGAGAACAGCCTGGCTCTGACTCCTTAGGCAGGGCTGAGGGTCTGCAGGTTTCCAGTAGAAGAGAAACATGACTGACAGATTCAGGACACTTGTCAGGGCTGTATGAGCATGAGGGAGGGAAATTGCTTTGAGCGGATCCCTGTCTTAGCTTGAGAAGCTTCCCCCCGCCGCCCACCAAGTCTCAAAGTTGCACACGCCTCTCATCCTCCCACCTCTACTTCAAACAAGATTGGTTCTGTAGATGAGACACAAATCTCTCTCTCTCTTTTACACATATAATTCAATTTCTCAAAGACTCCGAAAAGGAGTAGGCAAAGAGTTCTGGTCTTGGGGGCGGGATGGGAAGGCTCTTTCCTTGAGGGCAAAGCATCTCAAATGATTTCACTTAAGAGTGTTAGAGGGCTTCCCTGGTGGCGCAGTGGTTGAGAGTCCGCCTGCCGATGCAGGGGACACGTGTTCGTGTCCCGGTTTGGGAAGATCCCACATGCCGTGTGAGCGGCTGGGCCCGTGAGCCATGGCCGCTGAGCCTGCGCGTTTGGAGCCTGTGCTCTGCAACGGGAGAGACCACAACAGTGAGAGGCCCGCGTACCGCAAAAAAAAAAAAAAAAAAAAAAAAAAGACTGTTAGAATTTGAGGTCAGTGTTGAATTTCATTTCCCATTTCAAATCCCAGATCCCATTCTTCCACTTAACCAGCTATGAGACCTTGAGAAAGTTATTTCATCTGTATAATGGGCACATTGGTAATATTTACCTCCACACTTTTATAAGGATTAAATCAGGTAACTCATGCAAAGTGCTTAACCCAGTTCCTGGCACTTAGCAAGTCCTCAATATATTTTAGCTAGATTTTTATTGCTATTGCTTGATTACTTTATTAACTCTCCAATCATGCCATTTAATCAACATTTATTGAGAGCTTGCTCTGTGTGAGATATTTTACTAAGGTATTGGATTGGCCAAAAAGTTCATTCGGTTTTAAATAAAAATAAAAGACATTTTTTATTTTCACCAAGAACTTTATCAAATAATGTATTCATTAACTGAACGAACTTTTTGGCCAACCCAATATTTAAGGCACCCAAAAATAATTGAAATTTTTCAAAATTAAAAGTTTTAATCATATGACTTACACTGCTAAATTTTTTTATCAAAGTCTTTCTTCACAAATGCAGAATTGTATAATATCAGTGAGTTTTGGTATTGCTTTAAGTTATAGATTAAAGAAACTTTCTTAAACATTCACGATAGTGAATCGGCATAATTGAGACGAAATTGCTTGAAAATAAATTTCTAAATAATGTAGAAGTTTATCATATTTAAATAGACTGGGAAATTATGCCAAAAGAGACATGGTCAAGCTTCAGAGAGCATACACTGCTTAAAAATTTTGAATCTGTGTAATTTTTATGACATTTCTTCTCAAAATAAACATTTCTTTTCCTTAAATGAAAAATCCTGTGCTAACTCATATCCTTCCTAAACTCTTCTTGCCCTGCAAAAACTTATCAGTGTGTGCACAGGATGGGAAAAAAAAAAAAAGCCAAGGAAGTAGTTTTCAGTTTCAAGTTTCCAAAGGGTTATTATAAATAACAACCAGTGCGTTTGAACAATGGTGTTCTCTAATTAATTAAATTTTTGCTTACTTGGGAATTAACTCAAATACCCTTTTCATTTTGATCCATTTAAAAATTCACTATAAGATGGTGAATATAGGTGAATCTTTCTTAAGATAATTTGGGGTGCTTGGTCATAAGCAAGAATGTCAATTCTCATGTAGGCATTCAAGAAACGTTTGTTGACTGTACTAAACTGTAGCTGTACAGGGTACAGAGGAACAGCCAGGAGATGTGTTAATTCCAGGACATGCTCTATGGACCTTCAAACACTTTTACAGCAACCGACAGTAAAATAAATATATTTTGTATTGCAACCCATTACCAATAAACACACACACGCATCCATATAAATAATTGAAAGAAAAATTTTGCAAAACTAAGATGCAATGCATTGATTGTTTTTATCCTATTCTATTCTATTTCCTTTTTAAGAAAGAATGTTATCTGTGACCTACTAAATTAATTTCATGACCTATCAGTGGACTATGGCATATAGTATTAAAACTCCTGTTTTGAAAAACAAGTATCTTATATCAACATGTTTTGTTGTCATTTGCATAATTTACCAAAATATAGAACTCAGGAAAAAAAGTTTTTCTAGTTATTTTCTTTAACCTTAGAAAAATGGAACCAAGTTTCTTGGTTAACACTGTCTTTTAAATTTGGATTAAATAAATTAGCTTTTGGTTCCTGTTGCTTAAACAACCTCTATTCCTGAAGATCTGACCTTAAATAAATTGCTAAATTTGATCTACCAAAATATCCAAATGTGAGATAATTAATGAAAACCTTTGAAAAATAAGATATTCTCAAAAACTGTAGCAAAATTATAACTTTAAATTGCCTTACATGAAATTAAGATCCAAAAATAATCCAAAAAACACCTCATCAAGCCAATGAATAACTTGAACAAGTTCTAGAATCCTTTCTTCTGTGGCTTACTCATTTTTGCTTTTTATTGACATCAGGGATTATTTCTGTAATATCCTAGTATGTTTCCTTGCTGTGGGGTATGCAGTGTACATGTTCTTTGAAACAATTTCTTAACACGAAGAAACATAGTATGTCAGATCCTTACGTTTTGGAGAAATTAAAACCTCATATGAAGATAAAAATGGCTTCTTCCATTTTCTTAGGCTCTTTGATTAAGAACTCAATTTGTCATGGGTGGGGATGAAGCTGGTGGGGAGAGCAGAGGTGTTTTTTTTTTTTAACATCTTTATTGTAGTATAATTGTTTTACACTGGTGTGTTAGTTTCTGCTTTATAACAAAGTGAATCAGCTATACCTATACATATATCCCCATCTCTCCTCCCTCTTGCGTCTCCCTCCCACCCTCCCTATCCCACCCCTCTAGGTCGTCACAAAGCACTGAGCTGATCTCCCTGTGCTATGTGGCTGCTTCCCACTAGCTATCTATTTTACATTTGGTAGTGTATATATGTCCATGCCACTCTCTCACTTCGTCCCAGCTTACCCTTCCCCCTCCCCGTGTCCTCAGTCCATTCTCTACATCTGCATCTTTATTCCTGTCCTGCCCCTAGGTTCTTCAGAACCTTTTTTTTTTTTTTAGATTCCATATATATGTGTTAGCATACAGTATTTGTTTTTCTCTTTTTGACTTACTTCACTCTGTATGACAGACCCTAGGTCCATCCACCTCACTACAAATAACTCAATTACGTTTCTTTTTATGGCTGAGTAATATTCCGTTGTATATATGTGCCACATCTTCTTTACCCATTCATCTGCCGATGGACACTTAGGTTGCTTCCATGTCCTGGCTATTGTAAATAGAGCTGCAATGAACATTGTGGTACATGTCTCTTTTTGAATTATGGTTTTCTCAGAGTATATGCCCAGTAGTGGGATTGCTGGGTCATGTGGTAGTTCTATTTGTAGTTTTTTAAGGAACCCTGCATACTATTCTCCATAGTGGCTGTATCAATTTACATTCCCACCAACAGTGCAAGAGGGTTCCCTTTTCTCCACACACTCTCCAGCATTTATTGTTGCAGATTTTTTGATGATGACCATTCTGACTGGCATGAGGTGATACCTCATTGTAGTTTTGATTTGCATTTCTCTAATGATTAGTGAGTTGAGCATCCTTTCATGTATTTGTTGGCAATCTGCATATCTTCTTTGGAGAAATGTCTATTTAGGTCTTCTGCCCATTTTTTGATTGGGTTGTTTGTTTTTTTGAAATTGAGCTGCATGAGCTGCTTGTAAATTTTCGAAATTAATCCTTTGTCAGTTGCTTCATTTGTAAATATTTTCTCCCATTCTGAGGGCTGTCTTTTGGTCTTGTTTATGGTTTCCTTTTCTGTGCAAAAGCTTTTAAGTTTCATTATGTCTCATTTTTTAATTTTTCTTTTTGTTTCCATTTCTCTAGGAGGTGGGTCAAAAAGGATATTGCTGTGATGTATGTCATAGAGTGTTCCGCCTATGTTTTCCTTTAAGAGTTTTATAGTGTCTGACCTTACAGTTAGATCTTTAATCCCTATCAAACTACCAATGGCATTTTTCACAGAACTAGAACAAAAAATTTCACAATTTGTATGGAAACACTAAAGACCCCAAGTAGCCAAAGCAATCTTTAGAAAGAAAAATGGAGTTGGAGGAATCAGGCTCCCAGGCTTCAGACTATACTACAAAGCTACAGTAATAAAGACAGTATGGTACTGTCACAGAAGCAGAAATATAGATCAATGGAAAAGGATAGAAAGTCCAGAAATAAACCCACGCACATATGGTCACCTTATTTTTGATAAAGGAGGCAAGAATATACAGTGGAGAAAATACAGCCTCTTCAATAAGTGGTGCTGAGAAAACTGGACAGCTACACATAAAAGAATGAAATTAGAACACTCCCTAACACCATACACAAAAACAAACTCAAAATGGATTAAAGACAGAGGTGGTTTTTACAAGCAGTGGTGTGGCTAGTTGTCAAGTTCAGGAGTGTTCTATCAAGTAGGTAAGCTCCCAGGTATTTATTGAGTGCTTGCAAGATTTTTAGCCAGTCTCATGCTTCTTAAACTATTAAATATTATGCTGTCTTGGTACGCATTGCAAAACCTCAAATTTCTTTTCCTGTAGCTGCCATGTGGCTCTTTATATAGCCCAAGTGGTCGGTGTTGTGCAACCAAGTCTGAACACTCCAGACACAGTGTGTTTCTGGTGCCAGAGGAAGTGGCGGGGCTGATCTAAAGGCTTGTGGGAAGTAAATATTCAGTCCACATTTATTCCCAGGCCTGACTCAAAAAGGCTGTGTGATTTAAGGAATTACCCCAGCTGTGCTTCCCTATTCCAGAGAGTAAAACCACAGGGCAGTGTGCACTAATGTGTTTGCACCTGTCTGGTGTCTGTGCCATTGTTCCTGTCACCCTGAGTCACAGGGCATTAGTGACTGTCTTGTGGGCTGCAACAGTGTAGGGAGGGGTCAGTAGCTCTAGGGCTGGAGTGGGTTGATTCCCATTCAAATTTCAGTTGTGCCATGCTGGCTCTGTGACTCTGGATATGCTCCTTGAGTCCTCCAAGCGCTAGTTTCCTTATCTATAAAACAGGAACAATAATACCATCAAGTAAAGTTGTTGAGAAGAGTAAAGAAGATTGTTAAAGGAGCTAAACATAGTACAGTAAGTCCCCTATGTATGAACGAGTTATGTTCCGAGAGCATGTTTGTAAGTCCAATTTGTTCTTAAGTTCAACAAAGTTAGCCTAGGTACCTAAATAACACAGCTGGGTATATAGTACTGTACTGTAATAGATTTATAATACTTTTTACACAAATAATACATAAAAAACAAACACTAAAAATAAAGAAAACATTTTTAATCTTACAGTACAGTACCTTGAAAAGTACAGTAGTTCATGACAGACACATGAACTAACTTGCGTGATTGGATATGCGAATACATATTCGCATCTTTGAAAGTTCACAACTTGAAGGTTCATATGTAGGGGACTTACTGTAAATGCTTATTATGTGCCAGGCACTGTTCTGAGCACTTTTTTGCATTACACATATGAAAACAACTAATTATTATTATTATTACTGTGTATATTAATACACTTGTTTTTTTCATTAAAATGTTTTTAGTTATTTTATTTTTTATTGAAGTATAGTTGATTTACTATGTTGGGTTGGTTTCAGGTGTACAGCAAAGTGATTAAGTTATACATATATATATATCGACTATTTTTCAGATTCTGTTCCCTTATAGTTTATTACAAAATATTGAGTATAGTTCCCTGTGTTATACAGTAGGTCCTTGTTGGTTATCTATTTTATATATAGTAGTGTGTATATGTTAATCTCAAACTCCTAACTTATCCCTCCCCCACCTTTCCCCTTTGGTAACCATAAGTTTGTTTTCTATGTCTGTGGGTCTGTTTCCATTTTGTATATAAGTTCATTTGTATCATTTTTTAAAGATTCCACATATAAGCAATGTCATATGATATTTGTCTTTCTCCATCTGGCTTACTTCACTTAGTCTGATCATCTCTGGGTCCATCCATGTTGCTGCAAATGGCATTGATTTCATTCTATTTTATGGCTGAGTAATATTCCATTGTATAAATATACCACATCTTCTTTATCCATTCATCTGTCGATGGACACTTAGGTTGCTTCCATGTCTTGGTTATTGTAAATAGTGCTGCAATGAACATTGAGGTGCATGTATCTTTGCAAATTATGGTTTTCTCCAGATATATGCCCATGAGTGGGATTGCAGGATCATACGTTAGCTCTATTTTTAGTTTTATAAGGAACTTCCGTACTGTTCAATTAATTATTTTTACATTAAACATATAAGCACACTTAATTCTCATGGTAACCCTAGGGGTAGGTGTTATCATCATTTTCATTTTCCAGACTGAGACTGATTTGTATAAGATGATACAAGTAGGAAGTGGCAGAGCAGGGATTCGAATACAGGAACATAAAACTGTTTTAAAATGATTCTGCTGCATCCAAAATTTATTCGATGGATAGTTAACAAACTTTCCTCACTGCCAGCTGGGTATGAAGCCCTGTGTTAAGTGATATGGGAAAGCAAAAATAAGACGTTGTCACATATAATAGGGAAGAAAAATTTACTGGCTTCCCTATAATGGGGAGAAGTTTATGGAGATTGCTATAGGAATTTGGTGGATGGGCGGGGCCTGGGAGTTAGTGGTGTTGGCTGAGGGTGAGGTAGAATGAAGGGCAAAGTCAAAGATGGTGCTGAGATGTCAAGCTTGGGATATCAGGAGAATGGTGATCCCATTAACAGCATGTGGGGGATCCAGAGGAGCTGGGGTGGGTGTGGGGAGGTGGATATAATACAGGCAGTGTTGGTTGTCAAACTGAGCCTGCAATGAACATATTTGTTGCTTATTAATTCACTCCACTAATATTTAACGAGCATCTATTTTGTGTCATGGGCTCTTAGGCAGGCTGTGAGGTCCTCCCCATCCCAGTGTTCACATTTATGGTGAATTTAGAAGGGAAAAACTTTAAATCGGTTAGTCTTTTAGGTGTTATCTTCTCTCTCAATTTTATTTACTAACTTCTGTCTTTACTGACTCCTTAAATTAATCGTATGATGTGGGGCAGGAGTATAAATGGAGGTCTGGCTACTACAAATGTTTTAATTTCTAAGTTATAAATCAGGAAAACAAATTATTAAATAAAAGATATGCTATCTTCCTACTTTGACAAGAATACTCCCTATGCACTTGGAAGTCCAGGTTCGAGTTTACAATTTTTAGTTGTCTTGGAGTTCTGCACTGGAACACTGCAGTTTGGAGAGAGAGCACGGTTCTGTGGCACATCTTGCTCCCTGCCTCAGGCCACTCAGTAAAGAACCTCAGGAGCAGGTGTGGGACACCTTGCCTGCGTATTTCAGCTTTGTTCACCTCCCACACACTAGCAGCCACTTCTTGTCCATCCTCTGGGCCTAACCCAGTTTGCTCTCAGGAGGACTGATGCAAGAAAGAGGCTGCAATTGGTCCCAGAAACAGAATTGAGGCCATTGTATAGTGAATTCTAGAGTTCCAAGAACCTGAGGCATGGTCTGGTGGTGGGGACACAGGCTCTGGGTGGACATGTCCTCTTGCTCTGTGGACCTTTTGCCCAGTGGAGAGGAGTGAATGGAGGTGGGCCAGAATACAGACTCTAAAGTATGGAGCCTGGGGCAGGATCCTACTTGCCTTGTGTCTAGGAGTACTACTGACCAACTGGAATCTTGTTATTTGTGTCTTTATATTTCTCCAGTGAACAGCACATATGTGTTCCTACAAGGTCAGCATGATCCCTGATCTACCTTTTAATACCTGTCATAAACTGAAGTTTTCAAATATTCATTTTCGTAGACCTTGCCAACAAAATAAAAAGAAGAAGAAGAAAAGGCAAAAAGGCATTCAGGACGCTGGTCTTAATGAGGGCAGCTGCTAATAAAAGTTCTCAGGCATTTAACAATCAAACTAAATCAAGGCAGATGCTACTCACTTTGCTGTAAATTCTGCAGACATTGTCTCTTCACATAAATCCAGGGAAGCTCTTAATTTGCATTACTGCAATTTTTAGTTTACTGCAATTTATTTCTCTCATTCCTCCTAATAATTAATTTCCTATATTTGTAATTTGTTTTCATTTCTTAGAGCTGCATCACAGCACCCCATCATTTGCTGTGAATCTCAGTCTGAAAGTCAGAAAATACCAGATTTAAAAAAAAAATGTTACCAATGAGGATTCTGCTAATTCAGTTCAGTTCCATGCACTTTGCCCTCTACATCAGGCATGTGTTTGCCCCTAGAAAGATCTAAATGAATAGGACCTGGTTACTACCCTTAAAGAGCTCACAGACTTGTGCTTTAGACAGACATATAAGCATGTCTATTATAATAAAACACAATAAATGTTACTACAGGGGGCCATGTGAGGGAAGAGGACCGCAAAGCTGACACTCAGACCTCCAAGAGTCTGAGATTTCCCTGAGGAGCTGGCATTTCAGCTGGGTCTTAAAAATGAGTAGACAAGTGACAATTATTATTATCCATTTTCCTTTTGAATTATTTATTTTTTCTACTTATATACAATTCATGAGATGTCTGGATTTTCTATGCCATTGCCACAGAATTTAGATTTTTCTATGTTTTCTTATTGTTCAGCCCAGTATCTCACATATGGGACAGAGTTTGGGGTATTAGTGTCCTTGTTATCATATGTAAAGTGGGAACTAATGCTACCTGCTTAATAGAGTTGTTTCAAAGAAATAATGTGTCTGAATACTCAGCACTGGTCCTGTGTGTGAGTTAGAATTGTGTTTGGTCACAGGTCATAGAACTCAAACTCTCATGGCTTAATCAAGTGTGGGGTTGTTTTCCTGGGGATGTCCTGAGGGGAGCAGCTCAGGGCTGGTGTAGGGACTGTATGTAGGACAGTGCCAATGTCCCAGGCTCCTGGAGCTCTCTACTCTGCCTTTCTTAGCATATGGTTTTCTTTTTTATGTTTGTTGAGTCATGATTGCAAGATGGCCACTCCACCTCCATCCTCACATCCAATTCAGGAAGAAGAAAGAAGGAAGGAAGAATGAAAGGGTAATTCCTTTATCAGGAAAGCAAAAACTCGCCCAGAAATCTCTTTCAGACTTCTCTTTATGTGTCCTAGGCCAGAATTTTTCTTGTGACCTCCTATGACTGTAAGGGAATCTGAGAGGGCAAATATTTCAGTTGGGCATTTTGGCATCAGAAGCAAGATTGGGGTTCTCGTAGTAAAGAGAAGGAGCACAGATATTGTGTAAGCAGCCAGCAGCCTCTGCAACAGGCAGCACACAATAAACACTCAATAGTTGCTAGTATCAAGAGAAGACACTCAATAAAAGTTTGCTCTGTTGGACTGAAGCTTCTCCACACTGCCTTTCTGGCCCAAGTCACCATCATCTCTTGCTACAGCGAGAGCCTCCTCACTGATCTCTCTACCTCCATTCTTGCCTCTTTATAATCCATTTCTCACCAGGAGTCAAGGTGATCTTTTGAAAATGTAAGTTGACCTAAATGTAAGAGCTAAAACCACGAAACTCCTAAAAGAAAACATAGGGTAAAAGCCTCATGATATTGGATTTGGTAAAAATTTCTTGAATATGACATCAAAACATAGGCAACAAAAGAAGATAAATAGACAAATTAGACTACATTTAAGTTAAAAATGGTGCATCAAAGGACATAATCAACAGACTGACAAGGCAATTGCAAAATTGGAGAAGATATTTGCAAATCATATATCTGATAAGGGGGTCCATATCCAGAATATATAAAGACCTCCTGAAACTCAACAACAACTAAACAAACAACCCAATTAAAAATGAGCAAAGGATTTGAAAAGACATTTCTCTAAGGATGATATACAAATGGCCAACAAGCACATAAGAAGATGCTCAATTTCACTAATCATTAGGGAAATGCAAATGAAAGCAACAATGAGATACTGCCTTACATCCATTGGGACAGGTGTAAAAAATATAACAATAAAACAGAAAATAACAACTGTTGGTAAGGTTGTGGAGAAATTGGAACCCTTATGCACTGTTGGTGGGAATGTAAAATGGTGCAGCCACTGTGGAAAATAGTACAGCAGACCTCAAAAAATTAAAAATAGGATTACCTATGATTCAGTAATTCCACTTCTGAGTATATACTCCAAAGAATTGAAAACAGGGTTTTGAAGAGATATTCATACAGCCATGTTCATAGCAGGATTATTCACAATGCCTAAAAGGCGGAAGCAACTCAGATGTCCATAGACAGATGAATGTATAAACAAAATGTGGTATATACATACAATGGAATATTATTCAGCCTTAAAAAGGAGGAAAGTTCTTACATATGCTACAATATGAATGAAACTTGAGGACGTTATGATAAGTGAAATGTCAGTCACAAAAAGACAAATACTGTACAATTCTACTTATATGAGGTATTTAGAGCAGTCAAATTCATAGAGACAGAAAGTAGAATAGTTGTTGCCAGGGGCTGGAGGAGAGGGAAATGAGGAATTGTTTAATGGGTATAAAATTACAGTTTTGCAAGGTGAAAAAGTTCTGGAGATTGGTTGCACAACAGTGTTAATATACTTACCTTTAATGAATTGTACACTTAAAAATTAAGATGGTAAATTTTATGCTATATGTATTTTACCATAATGAAAAAAAAAAGTCAGATCACATCTTTCTTGTGTACCATCTTCTGGTAGCTTTTCATTGCACCAGAGTAAAACCCAAATGACCTTTCATGACCTATAGGTCCCACTGGTTTGTCAACTGCCTACCTCCTCAACCTCATGTGATAGCAATCTCCTTGCTCATTATTTTCCACTGTCACTGATCTCATATATTAAACCTGTTAAACTCATTCCTGCTGTAAAGCTCTTGCTGCTTTTTTCTTTGTTTGGAACACTCTTCTCTAATTTCACACAGTTGGGTCCTTCTTATCATTCAGATCTAAGCTCAAATATTTAATCTTCAAAGAGGAAAGAGATCCTTCCCTAACCCTGTCTAATAGTGCCCTTGCCACACCTTAGTCACCATCTATCATATTGTCTAGTTTAATTTATTCAGAGCCCTTTTCATTCTGTGAAATTATCTAATTTGTTTATTACCTGTCTCCTTCAGCAGAATCTAAGCTGGATGAGAGCAGAGACTTTGTCTGGTTTGCTACTGTATTCTCAAGGTAGACTCATGTAGAAATTTAATAAATATCAAACAAATAATTGAATTCAGCAAATATGTGTTGGGTTTTCATTATGTTCCAGGCAATGTACTAGGCACCAAGCATAAACAAACATTGTGTGATCAACTTCTTAATGATATATCAGTAGGTTATAGTCTTTCACAAGACTGGAGTTTTAAGGGCCACCACCTACTGAGGACCTGCCTTAGAGGGAGAACAGCATTGAGTGATGTAGGGTGGTCCTGATGACTCAGTTAAGTACTGTATCAAGCATCACCTGAGGTTAGCACAGGTGAAGCCTATAGATCCCCTTGTGTGTTTAAATCAGTTTGAGCTTGATTGTTGTCCCTTGCAAACCAAAGAGTCTTGGCCCATCAATACATAACAGAGTAGCAAGAGCCATAGACTCTTCATTCATTGTCCATGGATCACATGTACACATGTAAGAAGACAGAGACAATTTTGTCTTCTAGTTCCTCTTAGGAAGGACACAGCATTTATTTAAGAGGGAGAGAACTGAGACAGATGGGTATAAATGAAACTTCTCCACATGTGAAAGGGAAGAATCTCCTTATTAACCCAGTGGGAGAAGAAGAAGGAAGAAGGAAGAAGAAAGGAGGAAAGAGGTGATATTGGAGGCATGAGATGCAAAATTAACTCAACCTCATAATCCTCAAATCATTGGTAAAGTTATTAAACTCACAAAATGCTCGGGTGCAGGTGGATTTGTGGGGGAAACAGGGGTGGAGGTGGGATGTTGTCCAAAGGCTGGGCTTTGTGCCTGGATGGACATGCTATGGAATTGAGGCAGTAGAATGGAGAGGCAGAGAATATCCCAGAAGTCACAGAAAATGTGGGGAAGGTTCCAGACTCTTCTCAGGCTGTGGATTTGGGCTCAGGTCATGTTGGTACAGATCTCACAGGGGCAAGGGACTCAGGATGATATCTGGTCTATACACATATATGTTCTTCTACTAAAATAAATATATTCTCAGTACACTACATTTCATTCATGTGTCAATATGAATAAATAGTTATTTATATGTACATTATAGACTTTTGGCTTTATATATAATTTTTTAACTTAAATTTTACACAGAACTTTTCTTCTGAAGCTTTTCAGGCTATTTTAGAAATTTCAGTGTATTTTATACATTTCAACCTATTTTAGAAGCTGCATCCTAATGTTCTATAATTGTCACAGGGTTGTTATGATTATACCCACTTCCAATGTTTTCACAGGAAATTGTTTTCCTTCTAAAAACATGTCCCAGTGCCAGAACCTGATATAGATATCTGAGTCAATGGTCAGTGTCAACTCCAGAAAGAAATGTTATGAATTTCTAACATATTGTATAATCCAACCTTTCTGAAATGACTTATGCTGTTTTAAAAGAAAGAAGTAATCACAGTGCATGCTGTTCTCCGTGGTTTGTCACCGCCATGGATCAGAAGACAGACACTGGCCAGATCTTGGACATGGGACCGAATCAAAGAGGACCTGGGTACAGGGTTTCTGTCTCCTTGCGAAGTGGCTCATGGACCTCGGGCTGGAGGACACAGTAGTTAAAGATGCCAGTTGTAGCAGCTTCTCATCCTTATTATTCAGTCCTTTGGTGCTACAAAGCATGAAAAGATGGAGGAAATATGTTTTCCACAGAGGTGGTAGAGAGCAGTTAAGGCTTTGGTTCAGTCCTAGTTTCCTCCACTTTAGGCCTCCTTCCTCTTTAAACCTCAGTTTCTTCACCTGTAAAATAGTGCTACTGTCATGGTTCCAGAAGCCTACGCAGAATACCAAAATGCGTGGATGCTTTAGTCCCTTATCTAAAGTGGTATAGTACTGCCTGCCCTCTGAATCCGTGGGTTCTGCATCCTCAATTCAACCAACCACAGATGGAAATTTCAGTTGAATTTGCAAATGCGAAAACCCTGGATAAGGAGGGCTGACTGTAATTAATACCTACCCTGTAGAGTTGTAAGGATTAAATACTAATGAAGCATTTAGCATTTAGTACTTAGGGGCCTCTCAGTAAGGAAATCTATTACATGTTATTAGTATTATAGTCAGTGCATCAATGATATTATTCATTGGTGTGAAAAGGCAAATATATGGAAATAATGAGAAGTTACAGTAAAAAACAAACAAGATGTTGCAGTCATCTATGCAAAAGCTACTCACATCATATAGATGATTCCATGTAAATGTTTTCAGTTTTGTCTCATTGCTACAACTATAGTAGGTAAAATGAAAATTATTTGAAAAATCAAATTCTCAAAATTAGTTAAGCTCTAAGAAATCATGATATTGTTATGTTAACATCATATTTTTATGTACCACTGTTCCCCACTTCTCCCCTGCTCTCCCCCCGCCCCCCAATTCTATTCTTTCTGCTTCATGGAAGGCAGTATATAATGTTATATTGATAGTATGGGCTGTAGGGAGACCAAAGTTGAAACACAGGCAATTGCTAAACTTTCTGGATCTTTTTCCTCATTAAAATGGGATATTCCAGGATTTCCCTGGTGGCACAGTGGTTAAGAATCCGCCTGCCAATGCAGGGGACACGGGTTCAAGCACTGGTCTGGGAAGACCCTACATGCTGCGGAGCAATTAAGCCTGTGCACCACAGCCACTGAATCTGTGCTCTAGAGCCCACGAGCCACAACTACTGAGCCTGTGTGCCACAACTGCTGAAGCCCACATGCCTAGAAACCCTGCTCTGCAACAAGAGAAGCCACCACAATAAAAAGCCCACACACCACAATGAAGAATAGCCCCCACTTGTCACAGCTAGAGAAAACCCGCGCGCAGCAGCAAAGACCCAACATGGCCAAAAATATAATAAATAAAATAAATAAATTTATTTAAAAAAATGGGTTACTCCAACTCAACTACTCAGTGTTGTAGGAATTTAGTAAGAAAATGCCTCAAGTTCTTATTGAAGGATCTACTATGCACAAAGTAGTTAATAAATGGTTGTTTTATTAATTATCAAAATTTTTTGCTGCATGCTAATGAGTGGCAACATTCTAGCCTTTCAGATGGATTATTGAATAATGTACTCAAACATCTTGAAAGTATTGCTGTTATCAAGATGCAGCTTATAAACAGTACAGATGTTCACAAATTGGGCATTGGTTGGATCAGCATTTCTCAAAACATGGTCCAGAGATTGCTGAGGGTCTTTTTATGGGGGTCCTCAAGATACTTTCACAGGATGTGGAAGATCAAATTCTCTTCTTAATAATACTAACATTTGTTCTTTATCCTCTCATTTTCTCATGATTTTTCTGGAGGCTATATGACATGTTATATCACAAGAGATTGAATGGAGAAGCAGATACAGGAAATTAGCTCTCTTAACTGAAACTTTAGAGACATTTGCAAAAATGTAAAACGATGTCACTCTCCCCACTAAATTTTTTGAAATACAGTTATTTTTCATAAAATGTTATGTTAACATGTAATTGGTTTATTATTGATATTTTTAATGAATGAATAAAATATTTTAAAATTTCTCAGTTAATTTCTGTTATATAAATTAAAACTAGTACTATTCTCTAATAGGATCATTTGTCTTTGTTTTATGAGCAAGACAAGATTGTGTGGTCCTTCAAGGCAGAGATCAACACTTAAGATTCTTTTGCAACAATTATACTACCTGACAGGGAGTTCAATATGTTGTAGGCACTAAATAAACACTTGAAAGATGTAAATGTTGCATTTCTCTTTCAGAAGAATTATCCCATTAATTCATTCCCATTCCATGTTAAAACCTTGCAATTTCTTCATTATTGTTTCATGAGGCAGGTCTAGAAGGAGCTAGAGAATTCTTAATATCAAAATATTTAGTTATTCCTGCAGTTTAAAAAAACAAAAATAAGCTTCTACAATCAAATATCGATATGTATTACTTAAAAACAAAACTTTCTCACTGATTCATTAGCTGACAGATTTCACACTCTGCAGTGTTAATTGCCTTATTCGTGTCTATTTTTCCATTTGAAACAGAAGTACTAAAGAGAATGCAAGGCAAGACTGAGGCTACCCTGAAGGATTGTTGATTTTCTGTATCAACTCCCATGCTCTGATGACTCCTAGAAGATAGAGGAGTGAGACAGAAACCTACTGAGGGCTCAAGTGTATATAATTGTTAGCTGGTTAGGTGGCTGCTGGAGTATCACTGACAGGTGAAGCCCATGCTCTGACAGGGCAGTGGCAGTGGAGATGAGAGGTAGGGCCAGTTTCCAAAGCTGGATTCATGTTTTTGGCTGAGCAACAGAATTTGATGATGGCTGGGTATGAGGGTGGAGGAACAGTTGAGGGAGAAGCACAGATTTCTAAGCTTGGGAGACAGGAGATTGGAAACACCATCAGCAGAGTCAGCGACAGAAGGCGCAGGTTGAAGCCTGGTGAGGAAGTGATATAATGGACTCAGGTAAGGACAACTCTTGAGTGTTCAGTCTGGGACTTTTGTGCTGCTTAACTTCTTAGACTTTCCTCACCATCAATGGATATTATTCTCCTGCAGACTTGCCTCCACGCTGCTCCCTGAGGGTGGAGAATCTCTCTGATCCCAGCTTCCCTTGATTTTATTTACATGTCTGAGTGTCTACTTTCTCCGTCTTTTAAGACCTGTTAGAAAGATTTCGAATTACTCCCAGCTTCTTCCTATGACACTTTCTTGGAAATCGTATTAGATCATCCATTTGTCCAATTTAGTATATGAACTGAGTGTCCTCTATTTCCATCTATATTCAAAGATTTTAGATTGTGCTTAGGTTACGAGCTCCTTGAAGATAGGAAAACTTCCTCTTCTGACAGTTGGTGACAACCAGTGTAAAAGTCTTGAAAGCAAATGAAACCATATTCCAAATCAGGGGAACACTGCATTGATTTTCAGAACCTGGAGCATGGGAATAAACCCTATTTTGTAATGGGTAGAACCCCAGACTGAGTCTCATAATAATCTGATTTATTGCAGTGGCTCCACCCCCAATTAGCTGTGTAAATCACCTTAATCTCTCCAGGCCTCAATTCACTCAATTATAAAATTAAGTGTCAAGATAATCATATAAAGCAAGGTGATGTTAATAATAATCATCATAGCTAATATGCATTGATTAGTTACTATACCACAGGCACTGTGCTAGGCATATACATTATCTCACTTTCTTATCAGCAATCCTTTGAAGTAGGTATTGTTTTCACTCCCACTTTACAGATGAGAAAACTGAGGCTCGGTGCCCAGGTTCACAAGCTAGTAAGTGTTGCATCTGAATTCAAATGTGGATCTATCAAACTTCCAAGTCTTTGCCCTTATCCACTAAACCACTGCTTTTCTAGGTCCCTACTACTTTCTGAAATTTTCAAAGTTGAAACAACAACCAAAAATTATAATGAACAGGATCATGGTGATTCCTTCCCCCCTTGCCAAAATCAAACTGCTGAAGATCCAAACAGTCTGAAAAGAAAACTGAATAAGGCCAATTCTTGATTTTAGTTAATCCTCCAGCATGTTGGGAACCCAGCCTTGTACTGAGGAAAGATGGGCACTGCCCACATTCCTGTTAGCACTGTGGGGGAGGACAGGGAATTGAGAGGGTGTTTTTCAGGCTCCCTGTGGTGGCGAGCCACCACTGTCCCTGCCTCCAGTTAGAGCTCCTGATTCATACAGAAAAAAGTGTTGTGGACATGATGCAGACATCACAGTGTTGGTGTGAAGCATAGGTGGGTGCGTTGGTGACTGAGGATTATTGCCCTGGAAACATTACCAAAGTGAGTTTAAGCTAGTGGATGTTGGTAAATGATAATTACTACTGCAGAGGAGTCTAACCTCTGTGTCAAAGCAATAAGTTTGGAAAACTACACCCCTCTTCCCAAAATTAATTCAAGTTCCTGAGCACCTCCTAGGGGCCTCCTAGGGGCCAGTCAGAGTGGTGGGTATTGGGGACAGGAAGCTGAACAAGACATCAAGTGTGACCTCAGGAGCTGTGGGGGAGGGGACAGACACGTCACACATGCTGTGCGCTGAGCACCCTGCTGAGGGAAGCACAGTGCACTGAGAGCACAGAATAGGCTGAGCCCAAAAATAGTTTCAAGGAGGAGTTAAGCTTACAGATGAAGGTCCCTAAATAGAGGCCTAGAGTTCACTTTCCAGACACTCATCACTGAACTAGATTGTAAACCAGCACAGCAATTTGTTTTTTGGATTTATTTATTTATTTTTTAACATCTTTATTGGAGTATAATTGTCTTACAATTGTGTGTTAGTTGCTGCTGTACAACAAAACGAATCAGCTATACATATACATATAACCCCATATCTCCTCCCTCTTGCGTCTCCCTCCCACCCTCCCAATCCCACCCCTCTAGGTGGTCACAAAGCACCAAGCTGATCTCCCTGTGCTATGTGGCTGCTTCCCACTAGCTATCTATGTTACATTTGGTAGTGTATATATGTCCATGCCACTCTCTCACTTCATCCCAGCTTACCCTTCCCACTCCCCGTGTCCTCAGTCCATTCTCTACATCTGCATCTTTATTCCTGTCCTGCCCCTAGGTTCTTCAGAACCTTTTTTTTTTTTAGATTCCATATATATGTCTTAGCATATGGTATTTGTTTTTCTCTTTTTGACTTACTTCACTCTGTATGACAGACCCTAGGTCCATCCACCTCACTACAAATAACTCAGTTTCATTTCTTTTTATGGCTGAGTAATATTCCATTGTATATACGTGCCACACCTTCTTTATCCATTCACCTGTCGATGAACACTTAGGTTGCTTCCATGTCCTGGCTATTGTAAATAGAGCTGCAATGAACATTTTGCTACACGACTCTTTTTGAATTATGGTTTCCTCAGGGTATATGCCCAGTAGTGGGATTGCTGTGTTGTATGGTAGTTCTATTTTTAGTATTTTAAGGAACCTCCATACTGTCCTCCATAGTGGCTGTATCAATTTACATTCCCACTAAGAGTGCAAGAGGGTTCCCTTTCCTCCACACACTCTCCAGCATTTATTGTTTGTAGATTATTTGATGATGGCCATTCTGACTGGTGTGAGATGATACCTCCTTATAGTTTTGATTTGCATTTCTCTAATGATTGGTGAAGTTGAGCATCCTTTCATGTGTTTGTTGGCAATCTGTATATCTTCTTTGGAGAAATGTCTATTTAGGTCTTCTGGTCATTTTTGGATTGGGTTGTTTGTTTTCTTGATATTGAGCTGTATGAGCTGCCTGGATATTTTGGAGATTAATCCTTTGTCAGTTGCTTCATTTGCAAATATTTTCTCCAATTCTGAAGGTTGTCTTTTTTATGGTTTCCTTTGCTGTGCAAAAGCTTTTAAGTTTCATTAGGTCCCATTTGTTTATTTTCGTTTCCATTTCTCTAGGAGGTGGGTCTAAAAGGATCTTGCTGTGATGTATGTCATAGAGTGTTCTATGTTTTCCTCTAAGAGTTTTATAGTGTCTGGCCTTACATTTAGGTCTTTAATCCATTTTGAGTTTATTTTTGTGTATGGTGTTAGGGAGTGTTCTAATTTCATTCTTTTACATGTAGCTGTCCAGTTTTCCCAGCACCACTTATTGTAGAGGCTGTCTTTTCTCCATTGTATATTCTTTCCTCCTTTATCAACGATAAGGTGACCTTATGTGTGTGGGTTTATCTCTGGGCTTTCTATCCTGTTCCATTAATCTATATTTCTGTGTTTTCCAGCACAGCAATTTTTATGCTGCTCTATAAAAGAGAGGTTGATGAATGGACAGAGGTAGCTGGGAATTGAAAAATATGCCATCAAACCAGAGCAGACCCTCTAGGGTCTTATGAGTATCTGTTGAAGACTTTCTATTAAGAACCATGTATTTTCAGAAATTAGGTCACAAACATGTATGACAAGACTTTTGTCATAAATGACAAGACAAGACTTTTGATATAACAGACTGTAGAAATGGAATTCACCATTGTACTACCTTGGACCTGTTATTCTATCTGCTATAAGATGTACCAAGTCTAAGAGAGTTCCAGGTAAGCCTGATGGCTCCCCTCTGCAAATCAAATAGGGACCCAGGCTAATGAGATTCCACCATCTTTAATACGTAGTGCCCAACATTGTCTTGGGCATGGACATCTGGCCAGGGTAAGGAGAAAGAGCATGGAGGATCTTATATAAGAGGATTTTACAGGATAGGCTGACCAGGAAGTGGTAAAAATCACCTCTGGTCACATTTAGTCTCTGGGCTACTACTAAGTGGCCAAGAGCATCTGAGAAAGGCAATCCAGCTGTGAGCCCAGGAAGAAGAAATGGTTTAGTGAACAGCAAATAGTTTGTACCACAACAATGAATGAGGATTGGCAGACTAAGCCATAGAGCCTTTTGAAGATCCACCTAGAAAGAAGAAGAATTTGGAAGGAAACAAACAAGATAATAACCTTTATTGATGGTTTAGGTTCTTCTCCACCTCTCCCAGGGAATAAGGCTGAGTCACAAAGCGGCAAACACCTCCACATTTTGCAAGCGGATTTTGTAGACTGAAATCTGCAGGAAATCTGTATGTCTATATGCAATTTATACCTCTGGTATAACCTATGCATACTTTATAGTATATTCTGATTATTATATTTCTTATGACATCATGTTCAAATGTCATCCATCTCTTAATGATAATAATAATAATAAATTGCTAGTACATGGAGTCTAATTGAGTCTTGTCAACAAAACTATCAAGTAGCTACTATTATTATAAGAATTTTGCAGATGAGGAATTTGAGGCTTAGAGTGGTTGACTTATGAGCAGTTAATATAAATCAGTAAATGTTACTCCCCTGCTTAAAAATTTAGTGGCCTCCCATTGAGATTAAATAATTTAACCTCCTTACTTAGGCCTTCATGTCCTCTATAATATGGCCCAGCTTATTTCTCTTTTTTCTTCCCCTCCTTCACTATGCTGTAGTTTTGGGGGCCTTCTTTTTGTTTCAAACCCAAAATTAGTCTTTTCTTAGAGCCTCTGGACTTTCTATTTCCCTGGTCCCAGGTGCTCTAATGTCTAGATAGTTTTTGTCAATCAGGTTGCAGATAAAATCTCATCTCTTGGAAGAGGCCTTTCCTGGCCATCCTATTTAAATTAGTATTTTCCTCCTCAGAGTCATTCTCTGTCTCCTTTCCCTGTATCATCTTCTTCATGGAGCTTGTCATTCTCTGGAATTATTTTACTAATGCACTCTATTTGTAGTTTCCCCATCTAGGTTGTAAACTCTACAAGAGCGATGTCCATGGCTGTTTTGCTCTTGGCTGTGCTCCCAGAGTCTAGAACAGTATGTAGCACAGAGGACAGAGTAAATTTTGTTGAGTGAATGAATAAAAGAGTAACTTGACCCAAGTTACAAGATTAGCAAGAGCTGCTATTCAAACTTAGTTCTTTCTGATAACCCAAAGCAGCTTGTAACCATCTACTATTATGTCCAGTAGGCACTCAGAAACACTGTTGACTGGACCCAGCAGCAATGTTCCCAGAGACAAAAGACAAGGACTTGATAGATCTCAACTCCCATTAGTGACCTCAGGTCAGGATGCCCCATTGCATGCTCTGTCATTTGTGACAAGCTCCACAACCCTCTAAGTCTGAGCTTCTCTGTCTATAAAAAGTGATAAAGTACCACTTATAGTTTTTGTGAGACTTAAATGAGATAAGCATATGAAAACTTCATTGAAGACTCTCAAACATGATATGAACATTTGTTTTTGTCAGAAAGAAAAATAAAAATACACATTTTCTTCCTCAGTCCTTTCTGTGCAGTGTTTTTTTCCAATTTTATTGAGATATAATTGACATACAGCACTGTATAAGTTTAAGGTGTACAGCATAATGATTTGACTTATACACATCATGAAATGATGACCACAATAAGTTAAGTGAACATCCATCATCTCATGAATACAAAAATTAAAGAAATAGAAAAAGGTTTTTTCTTTGTGATGAGAACTCTTAGGATTTACTCTCTGAGCAACTTTCATACATAGCATTAATTATATTTATCATGTTGTACATGACATCTCTAGTACTTATCTTTTAACTGGAAGTTTGTACCTTTTGACCACCTTCATCCAATTTCCCCTTTCCCCACCCCCTGCCTCTGGTGACCATAAATCTGATCTATTTTTCTATGAGTATGTTTGTTTGTTTGCTTTTGAAGTATAATTAACCTATAATACTATATTAGCTCCTTTTACACTACATAGAGATTTGATATTTCTATATATTTAAAAATGATCACCATAGTAAGTCTAGTTACCATCTGTCACCATACAAAGATATTACATAATTAAAATATTACATAGTTATTGACTATATTCCCCACACTGTACATTTCATTCCTGTGAATTGCTTATTTTGTAACTGAAAGTTTGTACCTCTTAATCTCCCTCACCTATTTCTTTCCTACCCCCAAACTCCTCCCCTCTGGCAACCACCTATTTGTACTCTGTATCTATGACTCTGTTACTGTTAATTATATTTATTCATTTGTCTTATTTTTCAGGTTCCGCATATAAGTGAAATGATACAGTATTTGTCTTTCTCTGTCTGACTTACTTCACTTAGCGTAATACCCTCTAGGTTCATCCATGTTGTTGCAAATGGCAATTTGATTCTTTTATATGGCTGAGTAATATTCCAATATATATCACATTTTCTTTATCCATTTATCTGTTGATGGGGATTTAGGTTGCTTTCATATCTTGGTTATTTAAAATAATGCTTCTATGAACAATGGGGTGTACATATCTTTTCAAATTAGTGTTTGTGTTTTCTTTTGAAAAATACCCAGGAGTGGAATTGCTGGATCATACAGTAGTTCTATTTTTAATTTTTTTGAGGAATCCCATACTGTTTTCCATAGTGACTGCACCAATTTACCAGTTTCCACCGACAGTGCACGAAGGGTCCCTTTTCTTTACATCCTTGCCAATACTTACTATTTGTTGTCTTTTTGATAATCACCATTCTGACAGGTGTGAGGTGATATCTCATTGTGGCTTTAATTCACATTTCTCTGATGATTAGTGATGTTGAGCATCTTTTCATGTACCTGTTGACCATTAGTATGTCTTCTTTGGAAAAATGTCTATTCAGGTCTTCTGCCATTATTTAATCAGGTTGTTTTTTCTAATTTGAGTTGTATGAGTTAGTTTTATATTTTACATATTAACCCCTTATTGATGCATCATTTACAAATACCTTCTCCCATGCAGTAGGTAGCCTTTTCATTTTGTTGGTAGTTTCCTTTGTTGTGCACAAGCTTTTTAGTTTGACGTAGTCCCATTTATCTATTTTTTCTTTTGTTTCCTTTGCCTAAGGAGACATATCCAAAAAATACTGCTAAGGTCCATGTCAAAGAGCTTACTGCCTATGTTTTCTTCTAGAAATTTTATGGTTTGGGGTCCTACATTTAAGTCTCTAATCCATTTTGAGTTTATTTTTTGTATATGGTGTGAGAAAGCAGTCAGTTTGATTCTTTTGCATGTAACTGTCCAGTTTTCCCAATACCACTTATTGAAGAGGCTGTCTTTTCCTCATTGTACATTCTTGCCTCCTTTGTCATAGATTAATTGACCATGTAAGTGTGGGTTTATTTCTGGGCTCTCTATTCAGTTTCATTGATCTATGATTCTGTTTGGGGGCCAATACCATACTGTTTTGATTAGTGTAGCTTTACAGTATAGGTTGAAATCCATAAGTGTGATACTTCCAGCTTTGTTCTTTTGTTTGTTTGCTTGTTTTATTTTATTTTTTCACAACTTTGTTCTTTTATCTCAAGATTGCTTTGGATATTTGGGGTTGGCCTGTGGTTCCATATAAATTTTAGCTCTGTGAAAAATGTCATCAGTATTTTGATAGGGATTGCACTGAATCTGTAGATTGCCTTGGGTAGTATGGTCATTTTAACACTATTAATTCTTCCAATTCATGAGCACAGTATATCTTTCCATCTGCTTGTGTCATTTCCAGTTTCTTTCATCAGTGTCTTATAGTTTTCCAAGTTCAGGTCTTTTACATCCTTAGTTAGATTTATTTCCAAATACTTTATTCTTTTTGATGCGATTAAAAATGGAATTGTTTTCTTAATTTCTTTTTCTGATAGTTCATTGTTAGTGTACAGAAATGCAAGATATCTCTGTATGTTAATTTTGTGTCTTGCAACTTTACCAAATTCAGTGATTAGTTCTAGTTGTTTTTTGGTGGCATCTTTACGATTTTCTCTGTATAGTATCATGTCATCTGCAGGCAGTGACAATTTTACTTCCTTCCCTCCAATTTGAATTCCTTTTATTTCTTTTTCTTTTGTGATTGTTGTGGCTAGGACTTCCAATACTATGTTGAATAAAATTGGTGTAAGTGGGTGTCCTTGTCTTGTTCCTGATCTTAGAGGAAATGCTTTCAGCTTTTCACCGTTGAGTTTGATGTTTGCTATGGGCTTGTCATATATGTGCTTTATTATGTTATGTTCCCTTTATACCCACTTTGTTGAGAGTTTTTATCATACATAGATTTTGAATTTTGTCAAAAGCTTTTTCTGTATCTATTGGCCTGATCATGTTTTTTATTCTTCAATTTGTTAAAGGGAGCTGGGTGCTGGAAAGAGGGGTTTGGCATGCAGACCCAGGGATAGGACAGCTCTTGACTGTGAAAAGACAGCCTGAAGGGACAGGAGCAAGGGACGCCACAACTGGGAAGGCCTATGGAAAAAGCCTGAGACACCATAGCATCATAGCTGAGTGGCGTGCAAGGGGCGGAACCGCCATTATTATACCCCTTCCCCACCTGCCAGCTTCTTCTGCCTCAGCAGGCATTGGGAGGAGCTCCTACCTGAGTGGGCCCACCCACCTCTTGGGCCGGGGTCACCTCCTCCTGTGTAGGCTCCAGGGTCCTGAGCGCTGCCCACCCTAAAACCCCTTGAGAATCAGCCCTGGGTGCCCCTGCCTGAGACAAGAGTCCACTGAAGCTGGCAGGGTCGGAGGGCTAAAGCATGTGGTTGGAAAAGCAAACCCAGGGAGAGAAATGCAGTTGGCTGTGCAGATATAATAGAAGCGACAGGAGTGGAGGGATGTGAGGCCAGGAAAGCCCCTAGAGGAAGCGGGGTCTGCCTAGAAAGTGAGGCACCATTGTTGAGAGATGCACGGGGGTGGGCCAACAGTATTCCTATACACCAGCTCCTGCTGCTGCAGGTACTGGGAGTACTCAGGTGTGCTCCAAGCAGCTGCTGCTTTTGCTTCCACTTACGTGGGCAAGGATCAGACACCTGAGGTCAGCACACGTGCAGAGGTGGGGTTAAAACCAAAACTGAGTCTGAAGGATGGTGCATCTAAGGAAGAGAGACACAAATCTTTCTATGCAGCAGCACAAGATGTGAATTAAATGCCCAGGATCAGCTGAGTAAACCCTGTATTTGTGGAATACCTGAATACACAACGAGTGTTGCAACATCTGAGACCAGTCTAGCCTTCACAGCACTGGACTTTGTGGGCAAATACACACAGGAATTGGGCCAGATAAGAGTCTGAGCTGGCCCCATGGTGTCCACAGCAGGTCCAGAGACCTACGTAAAGGTGTATATTCTGTTTTATTCACTTTTTTGTTGTTGATGTTGTTTGTGTGCCCCCATATATGCTTTCTTTTTCATTCTTTGTTTTCATTAGTATAATCCTTATCAATTGTTCTCATATTAGAATTCTCCTATTTGGTTGTCTGGTCCCTTGGTTTGTTTTTTTTTTTTTCTCTCTCTTTGTGTGTGTGTGTGTGTGTGTGTGTTGTATTGCTGTTGCTGCTATTTGTTTGCTGCTGTTCTTGCTATTTGCCATGAGCTTTGTTTGTCTGCTTTCTTTTGTTTGTTTGTTTTGTTTTGTTTTGTCTTTCTTTTTTCTTTTCTTTTCTTTATTTTTTGTTGGGCCACACTGTGTAGCTTGTGGGCTCTTGGCTCCCCGACCAGGGGTCGGGCCTGGGTCTCCAGGGTGGGAACATAGACTCCAGGATGCTGGAACACCAGAGAATTCCATGACCCAGGGAATATTAATCAGAGTGTGTGTTCCTAAGGGTATCCATATCAACACAAAGACCCAGCCCCACACAACTGCCTGCAGGCTCCAGTGCTAAATACCTCACACCAAACAACCAGAAGATAGGAACACAGCCCCACCCATCAGTAGACAGGCTGCCTAAAATCATACTAAACTCACAGACACCTCAAAACACACCACTTGATGCAGCCCTGCCCATCAGAGGGAAAAGTATCAACTCCACCCAACAGAGCACAGGCACCAGGCCCTCCCCACCAGGAAGGCCACAAAAGCCCCTGGACCAAGCTCATTCATCAGGGGGCAGTCAACAAAAACAAGAGGAATTATGACACTGCAGCCTGTGGAAAGAAAACCATAAACACAGTAGGTTAGACAAAATGAAATGACAGAGAAATACACTGCAAACAAAGGAGCAAGGTAAAATCACAAAAGACCAAATAAATGGAGGAAATAAGCAAGGTATCTGAAAAAGAATTCAGAGTAATGATTATAAAGATGATCTAAGATCTAGGAAATATAATGGAGAAAATACAAGAAAAGATTAACAAGGATCTAGAAGAACTAAAGAACAAATAATCAGTGATGAACAACACAATAACTGAAATGGAAAATACACAAGAAGGAATCAACAGCAGAATGACTGAGGCAGAAGAACAAATAAGTGAACTGGAAGATAGAATGTTGGAAATAACTGCCAAGGAACAGAATAAAGAGAAAAGAATGAAAAGAATTGAGGACAGTCTCAGAGACCTCTGGGACAACATCAAATGTTCCAACATTTGAATTATAGGAGTCCCAGAAGAAGAGGAGAAAGGGAAATGGCCTGAGAAAATACTTGAAGAGATTATAGTCAAAAATTTCCCTAACATGGGAAAAGAAATAGTCAGTCAAGTCCAGGAAGCACAGAGAGTTCCATACAGGATAAACCCAAGGAGAAACATGTCAAGACACATATTAATCAAACTAATAAAAATTAAATACAAAGAAAAAATATTAAAAGAAGCAAGGAAAAAGCAACAAGTAACCTAGAAGGGAAACCCCATAAGGTGATAAGCTGATTTTTCAGCAGAAACTTTGCAGGCCAGAAGGGGATGGCAGGACATATTTAAAGTGATGAAAGGGGAAGAACCTACAACCAAGATTACTCTACCCAGTGAGGATCTCATTCAGATTTGATGGAGAAATCAAAAGGTTTACAGACAAGCAAGAGCTAAGAGAATTTAACATCATCAAACCAGCATTACGACAAATGCTAAAGGAACCTCTCTAGGTGGGAAACACAAGAAAAGAAAAAGACCTACAAAAACAAACCCAAAACAATTAAGAAAATGGTAATAGGAACATACATATCTATAACTACCTTAAATGTAAATGAACTAAATGCTCCAACCAAAAGACACAGACTACCTAAATGGACACAAAAACAAGACCTGTATATACACTGTCTACAAGAGAGCCACTTCAGACCTAGGGACACATACAGACTGAAAGTGAGAGGATGGAAAAAGATATTCCATGTAAATGGGAATCAAAAGAAAGCTGGAGTAGCAATACTCATATCAGACAACATAAACTTTAAACTAAAGACTATTATAAGAGATAAAGAAGGACACTACATAATGATCAAGGGATTAATCCAAGAAGAAGATATAACAATTGTAAATATCTATGCACTCAACATAGGAGCACCTCAATACATAATGCAAATGATAACAGCCATAAAAGGAGAAATTGACAGTAACACAATAATAGTGGGGGACCAGCAAACAGAACCCAACTACACATTAAAAGTGTCAAACACCCTGATTAACATGATCAAGTGGGATTTATTCAATGAATGCAAGGATTCTTCAATATATACAAATCAATCAGTGTGATACAACATATTAATAAATTAAAGAATAAAAACAATATGACCATCTCAATAGATGCAGAAAGAGCTTTTGACAAAATTCAACACCCATTTATATTAAAAACGCTCCAGAAAATGGGCATAGAAGGTACCTACCTCAACATAATAAAGGTCATATATGACAAACCCACAGCAAACATTATTCTCAATGGTGAAAAACTGAAAGCATTTCCTCTAAGATCAGGAACAAGACAAGGATGTCCACTCTTGCCACTACTATTCAACATAGTTTTGGAAGTCCTACCATGGCAATCAGAGAAGAAAAAGAAATAAAACAAATACAAATTGGAAAAGAACAAGTAAAACTGTCACTATTTGCAGATGACATGGTACTCTACATAGAAAATCTTAAACATGCCACCAGAAAACTATTAGAGCTAATCAGTGGATTTAGTAAAGTTGCAAGATACAAAATTAATATGCAAAAATCTCTTGCATTCCTATATACTAACAACAAAAGGGCAGAAAGAGAAACAATCCCATTTACCATTGCAACAAAAAGAATAAAATACCTAGGAATAAACCTACCTAATGAGGGAAAATACCTGTACTCAGAAAACTATAAAACATTGATGAAAGAAATCAAAGATGACATAAACAAATGGAGAGATATACCATGTTCTTGGATTGGAAAAATCAATATTGTGTAAATGACTATACTACCCAAAGCAATCTACAGATTCAATGCAATCCATAGCAAATTACCAATGGCATTTTAAACAGAACTAGAACAAAAAGTTTTACAATTTGTATGGAAACACAAAAGACTCCTAATAGCCAAAGCAATCTTGAGAAGGGAAAATGAAGCTGGAGGAATCAGGCTCCCTGACTTCAGACTATACTACAAAGCTACAGTAATCAAGACAGTATGGTACTGGCACAAAAACAGAAATATAGATCAATAGAACAGGATAGAAAGCCCAGAGATAAACCCGTGCACCTATGGTCACCTAATCTATGACAAAGGAGGCAAAATATACAGTGGAGAAAAGAGAGCCTCTTCTATAAGTGGTGCTGGGAAAACTGGACAGCTACATGTAAAAGAATTAAATTAGAACACTGCCTAACACCATACACAAAAATAAACTCAAAATGGATTAAAGACCTAAATGTAAGACCAGACAATATAAAACTCTTTGAGAAAAACATAGGCAGGACACTCTTTGACATAAACCACAGCAACATCTTTTTTGACCCACCTCCTAGAATAATGGAAATTCAAACAAAAATAAACAAATGGGACCTAATTAAACTTAAAAGCTTTTGCACAGCAAAGGAGACCATAAATAAGACGAAAAGATAACCCTCAGAATGGGAGAAAATATTTGCAAACAAAGCAACTGACAAAGGATTAATCTCCAAACTATACAAGCAGCTCATACTGCTCAATATCAAAAAAAAAACAAAAACAAAAACAGCCCAATCCAAAATGGGCAGAAGACCTAAATAGACATTTCTCCAAAGAAGACATACTGATGGACAAGAAGCACATGAAAAGATGCTCAACATCACTAATTATTAGAGAAATGAAAATCAAAACTACAATGAGGTATCACCTCACACCGGTTAGGATGGCCATCATCAAAAAATCTACAAAAAATAAATGCTGGAGAGGATGTGGAGTAAAGGGAACCCTCATACACTGTTGATGGGAATGTAAATTGATACAACCACTATGGAAAACAGTATGGAGTTTCCTTAAAAAAAACAAAAATAGAGCTACCATATAACCCAGCAATCCCACTAATGGCCATATACCCAGAGAAAACCATAATTCAAGAAAACATATGCACCCTAATGTTCACAGCAACACTACTTAGAACAGCCAGGATATGGAATCAGCTTAAATGTCCATTGACAGAGGAATGGATAAAGAAGGTGTGGTACATATATACAATAGAATATTACTCAGCCATAAAAAGGAATGAAACTGGGTCATTTGTAGAGATGGGATTGGACCTATAGAGTGTCATACAGAGTGAAGTAAGTCAGAAAGAGAAAACATGAACATGGGTTGTCTTTCCATTTATTTGTGTCTTCTTTAATTTCTTTCAGCAATATTTTGTAGTTTTCAGTGTACAATTGTTTTGCTCCCTTGGTTATATGTATTCCTAGGTATTTTATTCTTTTTCGTGCTATTGTAAATTGAACTGTTTTCTTTTTGGATCACTCATTGTTAGTGTATAGAAATGCAACTTATTTTTGTATGTTGATTTTGTGTCTTGCAATTTGCTCAATTTGTTTATTAGTTATAATGCTATTTTTGTGGAATCTTTTGGGTTTTCTACATATAAGATCATGTGGTCTCCAAACAGAGGTCATTTTGTTTCTTCCTTTCCAATTTGCATGCCTTTTATTTATTTTTCCCTTGCCTAATTGTTCTGCCTAGAAATTCTAATACTATGATGAATAGAAGAGGTGAAACTGGGCATCCTTTTTACTGAATAAAAAACTATCCATGTCAAAGGGAATAGGAGCATATAGCAAACTGATTTCAAAGGAAGATATTGAAGCAGATAAAAGTCAGACAGAGGATTTCCATAGGGATATTCTTAGACTCTTGGGTTGCTTTTCACCCTCCTTTGTGCTCCAACAGGGACAGTGACCTAGGCCACAATCACATTAGACAAATATTCCTGGATGAACAGATGCTAATCTAGGCACTGAAGATTTAGGGAACAAGATGGTAAGACCCAGCTTTCAGGGTGATTATGGTCTTGTTTGGGTATATGTGTGTGTGAGGAATAAGCTATAATCAAATAAAGAAGAAAATTTTTGAAAGTGGTAAATCCTATAGATAGGTAGTGACTAGGAGATAGTTAAGGCATCTTATCTGAAGAGGTGACACTTGAGCAACCTTGGTGTAAATGAGGGGAAGGATGCAGCCATGTGAAGACCTGGGAACAGTGCTCTAGACAGAGGAATCATCAGTGCATGAGCTTGTGACAGGAACAATTTTGGCCTGCTCAAGCAAGATAAAGAAGGCCAGGGAGGATGGGGAAGAGAGAGCAAAGACACAGTCACAGGAAATGAAGTCAGAGAGGTTGGCTTGGAGATGATCATACAGGGCTTTGTAACTCAAGAGCTGTGACAAAGCGAGAGAGAGGCATGGACATATATACACTACCAAACGTAAGGTAGATAGCTAGTGGGAAGCAGCCGCATAGCACAGGGAGATCAGCTCGGTGCTTTGTGACCGCCTGGAGGGGTGGGATAGGGAGGGTGGGAGGGAGGGAGACTCAAGAGGGAAGAGATATGGGAACATATGTATATGTATAACTGATTCACTTTGTTATGAATCAGAAACTAACACACCATTGTAAAGCAATTATACCCCAAAAAAGATGTTTAAAAAAAAGAATTTATTCTTAGAGTGATGAATAAGCAATTTGATCTATATTTTAAAGACATTCAGACTTATCATTGTGTTGCTATATAAAGACTGGGTATGAGGATAATGGGCTGTACACATTCTGTTCTCAAGTCATCCTTACCTCGCACAGTGTTTGTCACCCACTGATCACAGCAAATCCCTGGACCAGACAGAGGCTTTCCTTTTATTCTCATATCAGCTGCTAGCCCAGCTGTCTAGGGCTATAGGGATGGCTAAGGGAGAAGGGTGTGTACAGAGAAGGTGAAGAGGGAAAGCCAGAGCTGGATTTTCAGATGTTGGGACTTTAGCTGGAGGTGAAAGTATAGTTGACACCAACAACAGCTAATCCATATACCCTCAGTCTGTACCACCAGGACCATTCCAAGGGCATCATGGACTTTTCTATGTTTTCTATGTCTGTGATTCTGTTTCTGTTTCATAGACAAGTTCATTTGTATCATATTTTAGATTCCACATATAAGGGATATCATATGGTATTTATCTTTCTTTTTCTGACTTACTCCACTTTGTATGATAATCTCTAGTTGCATGGAGCCTGTATTTTGAATATGAAAGAATAGAGTCAGAGAATTCTACTATGTAGCCTCTGTCTATGTTTTGGTGAAGATTCAAGCAGCTATTTTCTGGGTTCTCTTCTTTCTCTGTGGCGGTACCACTACTCACCTTCATACTAGAGGGCACTAAAATCTTCATCCTCAGGGATGGACCTGCAAGGGCTTTGCTCCTCTAAAGCCGAGACAATGCAGCTTGGAGGAACTGTCCACCAACTGTGGTAGTGTACTTTTTCCTGGATAGTTTCCTATGAAATCTTGGAAGAATATATCTTAATCCAACTGTCCACTGATTTTTTAAACTTTCTTACAACTTGCTGATTATGTAAACCAGAAATTGAATAATCCCATACAGAGAGCTCATTCTATTCTTTGAATGGCTTCATCCATATACTCAGCCAATATCTATGCTCCTATAATGTCTTCTCAATTGCTCCTGTTTATTCCCTGTACCCTGCTCAAACAGGCATGCTGGAATTTTAGCCCATTTTATTATGTGGCATTTAAACAACACTGAAAGTTTCTCTTCCTGCTTCTCTTCTCTTCCACACAAATTGTGTAAATAGTAACTTCCTGGCTAGATCAAAAACCTCGAGAAGCCAAACAAAAACAGAAACAAACCAAAAAAACACCACAAAACCAAAAATACCCTTCAAAATCAACACAAGAATGTGTTTCTTTCACTGCAAATATTTCAGCAGGGCGTATTTCCTACCCAAGGACAATGTCGGGGAACCCTATATGCAATCCGAAAACCATGCATGGTAAGCACCAAGCACAGGGGTTAATGAAGTCAGGGAGAGAAAGAAAAGTCCCGTGTGGGAAGTAATTATGCTGAATTGCCTGCTCCCTTTGGATCGATGGTGCAAGCAGAGGGAGAGGTACCCTGCATGACAGAGACACCAGGTCCAGTGTCTTTTAAAACCAAACAAGTTCTCTCTCACATTAGTAGGGGTAAAAGCATATGTTTGGTGAGAAATAATGAGCTATACTCAATACAGAACATCCTATATATTTGCACCTAAGAATGGCTGTCTAAACGCTGAATGTACATTAATAATAACCATTAGAACAAAAAAGTACAGAAATATAGACAATGGATACCCATATATTAAATGTAGTTCAAGAAGATTATATTTTTTTCTGCTGCATTATTTATTTATTTTATTATTTTTTTTTTGCGGCACGCGGGCCTCTCACTGTTGTGGCCTCTCCCGTTGCGGAGTACAGGCTCCGGACGCGCAGGCTCAGTGGCCATGGCTCACGGGCCTAGCCGCTCCGCGGCATGTGGGATCTTCCCGGACAGGGACATAAGCTGGTGTCCCCTGCATCGGCAGGCGGACTCTTAACCACTGTGCCACCAGGGAAGCTCCTGCTGCTGCATTTTTTAAAACAATGTAGCTCTTTAGAACTAGAAGGGAAACATTTACATAATAACATCAGTTCTTAAATTAATCTTTGACCCAATACAGCTGTTCTCAGGATATGCTAATAGCTAGCTTTTACTAAAGCACCTGTGAGCTAATATCCTTGTACCATACCATTTAATCCTTAGCCCTTAAGGTAATATATAATACTTTCCTCATTTCTTAGATGTGGAAACTAAACTTTTATGAAGTTAAGCAAATTGTTCCAATTCACACAGTCAGCACAATGGCAGAATCAGGCTTTGAGCTCAGGTGAAGTGACTCGGAGTTCAAGTCTGGGAGGTCCCTGCTCCACACCCAGTTGTTGAGTGAGTGAGGGGGACCAACAGGGAGGAAAGCAAGATGAGGCGGTGAACACTGTCTCTCCTAAGGGAAAACTTGCCTCTGAAGTTGCGTCTGAGATGAAGCTGGAAGGACAAATAGAAAGATAAAAAATCAAGTGGCGGTGGGGAGATGGAAGGCAGGCAAAGGAGCTCTATGATACATCCACATGGACAGAGTACCACGTGAGGATGAGGGTGAAGAGGAGTGCCATGACACATGGTACTTTCCAGGATGGTTGCAACAATGTCTCTTACCCTACATGCTCTTCTACAGCCTTGACACTCCCCAATCACCAGGTGGAGTCTAATCTCCTCACTTGAACCAATATAAAGTCATGGAAGTGACAGTGAGTACTTTCTGTTGCTAGGTCACAAAGGGTAAACAGTGCTCCTGCATTGTTAGCTGGGACTTCCGCCTTTGGAGTCCTGAGCTCCATGGAAGAAGTCCAATGGACCTGAGCTTACCATGCTGTGAGAAAGTCTGGGTCACATGGACAAGCCATGTGTAGGTACTCTGGCTGACAATCTCAGATGAGGCCCCAGCCAACAGACTCGTGACATCATCACAGACACCAACCTCTAGACCTAAGAGTGGAGATGCTTCCAGATGATCCCAATCTCCAGCTGTTAACTCCCTTCAGCCTTTAAGTCTACCCAGCTGAGTCCCCAGCCATAGTGCAGCGGAAACAACTCTCTGTAGAGTCCTGAGTTCCTGACCCAAACAATGGTTGTTTTATGCCACTCAGTTCTGGGATGACTTGTTATGTAGCTATAGTAACTGGAGTAGTTGGTTGTATTGTGCAAGCAGTTGACTAACCACGTCTGGAGTTCAGAAGAGAGATCTGAGCTGGAAATTTAGTCCCCGGAGTTTTCTACATGGTAGATGATAGCTGAGGCCTTAAGAAGATATGAGGTAATCCAGAGGAGTGTGTACAATTAAACTAGAAGAGGGTTAAGAATGTAACCCTGGGATATATCAACATTGAAGAAGCAGAAAATGGACAAGGAACAAAAAGAGACCAAGAAGGAGGCATCAGAAGAAGGAGTAAAACTAGGAGAGAAGATTATTAAGGAGAGCAAAGGATGAGACCGTTTCATGAACTACAAAGAGATCAACACCCTTAGATGCTGCAGAGAGAGCCCTGGAAACGTGACCATGGGCTTAACAATAAACGGATGACATTGTCCAGAGTAGTTTCAGAGAGAAGTGAGGATGAAGGGCAGACTGGCGTGAAGAGTGAACACCTTGAAGAGTCAGCGCTTAATAAATCTTTGTTGAGTAAATGAATCTGACGTGATGAAATAGAGACAAGTTGGTTGCAGATGGAATAAGTGAGAAGTAACTGGCAGAAAGTGAACCTCCAGGGAGTCTTGGTGAGAGGGAGGGGAGAGGGGTTTTAGTTTTGGTGTGAAGCTGCAGCCTCCTGCTCTCCCAGCAGCTGGGGTGACGTGTGGAGCCGACTGCAAACACCCCACAGTGGCCAGAGTGTCCCTAAAGTCCCAACCTGGGGCTCTTCCCACCACAGCCCAGCACTGTCTGGATGACAGTGACATGGGTGATGCCAACACTTCCCAGAGTCTTTTGTTTAACAAGAGGGTGGGGATTGGGGGAAGGAGAGAGCAGACAGCCAACTATAAAGCAGATCACAAACTGTGGGCTAAGATATAAGTGCCACAGAAAAAGTTAAGAACATCTATTCTGACAGCATCTTCTTTCTGCCAAAAGCCTATATCACTTTGTAATTCAGATTTGTTCCCCCAATCAGCCAATCCAGCCCAAACATGCCACTTCCTGTATGAGTGGGGTCAGGAAAAGGGAGAAAAGAGGCAGGATAATCTTTCAGACAACTTTATTCTGATTTTTCACTTACAACCAGGTTTAAAACCAAAGAGATTTCACTAAATTTACAATTTTTATTTCACATTGTCAATTTAAGCTGGTTTTGAGGTAAATTTGCCTGCCACAGATTTCTTTTTCTTTTCTTTGTTTAGTAGACTTTATTCTTGGAGAAGTTTTAGCCACAGCAGTATTAAGCAGAAGGTACACAGATTTCCCTTAGAACCCTTGCCCCCATTCATACATAGCCTCCACCATTATCAACATTCCCCACCAGATACAATGTACAACATTTGATGCAATTGATAAACCTACATTGGTGCATCATTATCACCCAGAGTCCATAGTTTACATTAGGGTTCATTCTTGGTGTTGTACGTTTAATCTGCCACAGATTTCTGACAAGTGGTTTAGGGATGAGTTATGCCAACAACCTTATGTTTATTAAGTAGGGAGAATCTTTGTCTAAATATACATTGTAATACAGTATTAAAGGGATAGTATTTTAATTTGGTTGCCATTCAGTTTCACTGATTCTCTGTTGAGCTGAGGTCTATTCTGGGATGGAGAAATTCTAGGTCAATGGAAAATTATGAAAGCCTGAAGCAAGTTAGCAAAATGAGGGAATTATGGATCTTTGACAAATCATGTGCCTAAAAATCTGACTTAGACTAACCAGGACAGAAAAATCTTTTAAAAAATGGTCATTAAAATACTCTTGTCTTATATTTGCTTGCCAAATATTGAAGGGGAATAGATTCCTCCAGGTTCTTATATTCTGAAGCAGCTTCTTATGAGAAACAGTTTGAATCTCTATTAATATCAAATAATCAGTTTGTTCTAAAGAAGAATCAGCCTCTGAGTATTTTCTATGTCCTGGGACCTTGTTTGCAGATGAATGCCTGAAACTGATGTCCTCTTAATAAGCCAAGTAAAGAAGCTGTCAACAACGTGCCATTTCTCCTGCCAAATCGTCACGAGACACAAATGTTTCCAAATTTCCCCATCTCCCTGAATTTGTTATTAACCAAAAGAAGACAAAAATACTCCAGAATATTTTTTTCATCCTTAATAGGTATTAGTGTTCTAAAACCCTATTTCTTCCCATATGGTCAATAGCTTCATTTAAGAAGAGTGTTCAAGTCACAGTCTGGGAGTCATCTGAGTAGCTTCATCTGCAGACATGTTAGGTTCCAGAATGGGCTCTGTAAGGTGGACACCCAGCGAAATAGACCCCATCTGTGTCTGTAGCAATAAGCTTTTAGGAGCACAGCCACAGAGGACTTTCTTCCTTCTTCTGTCCTTGTGATGGTTAATTTTATGGGTCAACTTGACTCGGCCATGGGGTGCCTAGATTTTTTGTTAAACATTATTCTGAGGTATGTCTGTCAGAGTGTTTCTGGATGAGATTAACATTTGAGTCAGTAGCCTGAGTAATCAGATGGCCCTTCTCAATGTGGGTGGGCCTCATCCAATCCATTGAAGGCCTGAGTAGAACAAAAGGCTGAGCCAGAGAGAATTCACTCTCTCTGCCTGAAAGCCTTCAAGCTGGAACATCGTCTTCTACTGCCTTTGGACTGAGACTCAAACTGGAACTTATTCCGTTGGCTCTCCTTGTTCTCAGGCCTTTGGACTGCAGATTGTGGGACTTCTCAGCCTCCACAGTTATGTGAGCCAATTCCTTAAAACAAACAAACAAACAAATAGGTAAGTTAACAAATAAATATCTCCTATTGGTTTTGTTTCTCTGGAGAACCCTGACTGATGCAGGGCTCTTGTCATGCCCTTCCCAGCCCATGTTCAGGCTGCAACAAAAGATGGGAATCCTAGCAAAATCATGGTGTCTGCAACCATGCCTGTGACCCAGCATTTCACTCACAGGGGGGTCCTTTTTCCTAGCACTGAGTGGAGGCTTCACTCCTGTCACTCAGATGGTTAAAATGGTAGGGGCCATCGCATAGTAACATGATTATCCCCCATCCTTCATCCCATCTTTCTTGGGTTGTTTGATGTGAAAACTCATTTACAGGGAGCTCCCTATAAATGTTTAGAGAAAATAAAAGTATAGAGCAGATGACCAACAAATTGTTCTTCAAAGCACTTTTAAATTCTTGACCATCTGGGTTTGATTGTCTAGCTTGCCAATTATTTAGAATCTTTAACCTCTCTAGCTGCTCACCTGCTTGCAGGTTATTTCAGCACTAATGAGCACCTCAACTTGAAGAGAGTCATGGGACATGGGAAAGAATGAATGTAGAAGTGATTTGTCTCTACTGCTTTTCTTCTTTCTGGTTTGATGGGAGTGAGATCCAGGTTTAGAGATTATACCTGAGTATTCTGGTGACTTTTACTGGAGAAAAAACAATGGGACATGCCCCACCTCAAAAAGATCACTTCCCATTCCTATGCTATCACAATTTAGGAGGCATACATGTCATGCATGTTTGTTAAAATGGTAGTTCTGCATATCCAAGAAAGGCTTGTAAAGAGGTGGTGTGTCTTCAAAGGAAGGATACATTTTAAAATTATGATTCAGACACACAAATGCTTGATTAAAATTTATTTGGGACAGATGAAATATTTCCACAAGAAAATTTAAATAGACTTTGTAATAATGATCAGACTGACACAGGTGGTGCGGTAGAAAGAAAAGTGAGGAAGTAGGAGGATAGGACAGTTGTCTTAACTGTGGTACATGCTTACCGTAGATCTTGGACACATCACTTCACCTCTCTGATCTCTAACTGTCATGATGTCACATGAATGAAATGAGATGTGTGGTTTTCAAACTGGTTATCATGGTGCCCTGCTGTCTGCAGAGGTGAGGAGAACCTGAGTGGCGGTTCAGGTCCCGGCTTCAACTAGAGAAGCTCCATTTTGTTCAATTCCGTGTACATGTGGAGCCTTCATGCAATGTTTCATTGAAAAAAAGTTTCCATAGCTAAAAAACTTACAAACCTTTGCTAGATGATCTCTGAGGTTCCTCTCAGTGTTGAAATTTTGTGTCATTATTTCAGTGCTCTTCACCCTGATTTGTCCATGGATTTTGAAATTTTGTGTCATTATTTCAGTGCTCTTCACCCTGATTTGTCCATGTTTTTGTTTGTTCATTCACTCATTCTGCTCTTGACTTTATCTCCTCTTTAGAAATCACCATTGCAATTTTAAAAGTTCCTGTAAGAAACAAATGGTTAAATATATCATAATATTTTATTTGAGGTCTTTCTGCCCCATTTACTTCCTTAACTGTTTGATTTTATTTTGGAGTTTTCTGAGTTCCCAGAGTAGATATTGTTTTATTCAGAGAAAACATACCAAAGATTTCCAAGTCAAAGATAAATGTTTTGATTTTTTTTTCTTACCATTTGGTATGCTTTTTAGCCCAAATGACAGACAATTCACTGAAACTTCATCTCTTGAACCGAAAATTACATTTTGTATGTATTGTCTCACTGAGGATGACTAAGCATCCTCATAAGCTTTCTCTTCTCCAGGTGGAGTTAATCAAAGTGCTGGGTGTTGCTAAAAGGCAGAAATCTAAATCTTCTCTTGTCTGACTTTGTGTGCGTGTGTGTGTGTGTGTGTGTTTGTGTGTGTCTAAAAAATAGCTTATGAGGGTTTAATGAATACAGATCCTTAATCCTTGGTGTCTCGACCACCCTTCATTCTATTGGAGTTTGTTTCTTTTAATGAGTGTACAGTCTGCTAAAAAAATGAGCCATATTTTAGTGTCATAAGCCAGGTCTGTGTTTTCAAAGGGTGTTTTGAGGCTGTACTGGCAAATGACACTACTACCTAAAAAGTAAGAGTTAGCCTTTTTATTATTGTTCTTGGTATTTTTAAAAAAGTATCTGAGGAGAAGCTCATAAGGAAAATCATTAAACTCTGTTTTCTGGTCCTTTAAATGATTATCATTTTTATATCTAAGATTCTATAATTCTGCCCTCACTCACCAGGACACAAAGTGGGAAAGATCCCCTTATCCATAGGTAGTGAATTACCTTCTATCTGTTTTCAGTAAATTTTTTTTTATAACTCTTAGGCCAAATCTCCATGATGAAAATCATATAACAGGGACTTAGTCAAGCATGGCCGTTAATTTACCCATTCATTTTGGTGAACTTCTCACGTTCCAATCACAGAGCCATGTCCATTGTCATCAGAAACAGCAGAGAGCAAAGCTTTATTGTAAAGGCCACTCATCAGCAAAATCAGTTTAAGGGAAGGCATTCCCATGTTGTATCTAGCTGTCCCATCTCTCTCTCTCTCTCTCTCTCTCTCTCATCTATATATTTATCAATCATCTCTATCAATCATCTAGCTCTCTCATCTATCCACCTCTCTATATCTATCATTAATCTATTATCTCCACCATCTCTCTCTCTGTCATTTCTAGCTATCTATCATCTATCTATCTATCTATCTATCTATCTATCTATCTATCTATCTATCTATCTATCTATCATCTATCTATCTTTCTATTATCGGTCGTCTATATATCTCTTCACTCTGCTGTGAGCCCCAGGCATACAGGGACTGTGTATACTCATCTCCATGTGCCCCACAGCACTTAACCAGGAAATCAGACAATTTTCCTAGGAATCTCTACCCTCTATCCACTTTCCCTCCTTTGGAATTCTGCTAGTATTTGAACAGCAACTGGAACCAGATTGAGAGAGGTTTGGACTTTAGTAGAATTATCTGGAGAGTCTTGCTTCCTGGAATCTGGAGCATATGGCTGTGTAAAAGTTCCAACTTCCATTAGGCCAAAGTAAAACAAAACAAAACAAATAAACAATCTCTGAATAGAAGGTTGGTTCACTCTGGCTTAAGAGAGATTGATGACTACCAAAAAAATTAGACCAGTGAATACTGAAGAAAAAAAGACAACAGACAAATTCAAAAAATCTTACTCCAAGAGAAGAGAAGCACCCCTCCATCCCCTGCCCTGACAGTGGAACCAGAGAGCTCTCAGGAGTTTGGGCTGTGATGTCATGATGTCTATTACTGTAAATAGGTTTCTCATTGAATTTACTGCTTTTTCAATATTGTCCTTTAAATTTTGGCCCCAGTACACTAAACTAACTATCCAATTGACTAAATTTTTTTACTGAGCCTGAACCTGACTTTTAATGTCTAGGGATTCCTCCCTAGGCAATGGGAGAATGGACATGGTAAAGACCTTCCTGGGGTCACCTGGTTCATTTAGCTTTAAGCAGAAGGAAAAAGCCTTTCAGCAGACACTTCTTCCATGAAACAACACTCTCCTTCCCCCATGTTGTGTACACTCTCTGCTTTCTGCTCTAGAGGATTAGTCTCTTTCAAGATTAATAGGCTGGCTACTGGTGCTCCACTGCCCCCAGAATAAAAGTCCAGCTCCTTCACAGAACGTTTCAGGCTCCTCACTGCCAGGGCTCAACCTACCTTCCAGCCTTATTCCCCCCTTCCTACATTCATAGTCCAAAGAGAACAGCTAATTATTCCCCCAAGGCTCTTACTCCTTGCCTACTTCACATCACCTCCATACATTTCCACCCCACACACCATGTGTCTGTGTGTCTTTGCCATATTGTTCATCCTGCTGGATAATGACCGCTTTCCTATCTCTGTATTTCTAGATCCTACCTTTTCTTTGAGACCCAGCCAGAGTACTTCTCCATGAAGCCTGCCCTGAGCCCCAGGTTCACGCTAACTCACCCATCCACGTGTGAGCTGTAAGTTCTCTTCCTCATCTGGAGTCTGTTACTCATGGGAAGTGTGTTATCTTTCGGAGCTCATTCCTGTTTGTACCACCCCAACCTCCACCAGGTGCATTCTCTGCCTCTCTCTGTCTTGTTCCATGCTCTGGGATGCTGATCCTTAAACACTTTGTTAGCTGGCTCTTTTGTCTGCCAGCTTCCATTTAGTGTCAGCCAATGGGACTCAGCGGCAGGAAGATCAGGTTGGGGAGGAGGGCCTTTCCTTCCCTCACACTGTTTAGCACCATATCTCTGCCAGTAGCTGCCTCCTTCCAAGATCACAGCTTCTGTCAAGCTGCCTTTCTTCTACTCCTCAGCTCTCATCAGATTCCAGCTGCACTCTTTCCTCCCCTTGCTCCTTCAGCCATAGAACCAGTAATGACTTACTGCTGTCGCCACTGCCTGGATGTCTCAACAGGCCTTGTTTATTTCTGTAACATACTCACACCTCTGTATGTAGTCCTTTCATAAGTAGTTTCATATGCACCATCCAGAATGAGTTGTGTTTTCCACTGGGACCCTGACTGATAAACTCCCTTACCAGATATCTGTCTGGAAGGTATTATTTGCATGGCACAGGGAAGGGCTAGGGAGTGAGACTTTTGAGTTGAGGTCTGCCTCTCACTAGTGTGGAATATTGGACACTCCCTTCCCCAATCTTTCCTACAGTTTCATAGTTTGTGAAACAACAATCTTGAAAGTTTGTTTTGAGGGTCAAATGAGATCGTATATAGGAAAGCACTTTTTATGTCTTTGAACAGGATTTAATGCTGTTATGATTCATCTTTTAATCCTTCACAATGTAGTAAGTACTTAATAAATGAGCTGCTACATGTAGACCTGTTGGATGAATGGATGGAAAAGACTATCTTTTATGTATTTCTCTGAGTCAGCTATCCAGAGGTGTAGGAAGCAGAGGATCCACCTACGAAGGATTTGCAGTAATAGAAGACCAACCTGTATGACACACAGTCAGCAGAGGCCCTAAAATGGAGTGGGGAGCGGTTCTGACCAAGATCTATTTTGTTCAAGTATTCTACAACAATACTAAGTTTTAATCTACTGAGAAAGAAGTGTTGCAAAGATCCATTTTGAACTTAAACTAAATGGTGGGGAAGTTATGGAAAGGAAAAGAATACTGAATGTTGACTTGCGGCCTGGGATGAAACCAACATGACTGTGGAGAAGCCTTAGCCTTAGCCAAATCTTGGGCTCATTAGGGAAACTCTGGGGCTTACCACAGACACCTCTTAGCTACCGTGCCCTAGTTTTGGAGTCACCAGCATCCCTAGCTGCTTTCATCTGAAAAGATCACATGCACTTTTCTCCATGAGTGTGCAAAACAAACTTTGGAAACCTAGTACCAGATCTTCACTGTGTTTAAAATGGGTATTTGAGGACCATGGTGAACATGTGAGGGTGAATGTCAGTTATCCACAGTGAGTTTTTGTCAGAATACAGGGTGCATTAAGTTGAATGGTGATCCCGAACAGATATGTCCATGTCCTAATACCCAGGCACTCTACATGTTACCCTATTTGGAAAAAGAATATTTGTGGATGTAATTATGTTAAGGATCTCAAGATGAGATCATTCTGGATTACCTCAGTCCAATGACAAGTGTCCTAATAAGAGATAGAAGAGAACAAACAGATAAAGAGGAGGAGGCACGTAGGCAAAGATTGAAAGCCAAAGAATGCCAACAGCCACCAAAAGCTGGAAAAGGTGAGAAAGATTTTTCCCCAGAGCTTCCAGAGAGACTGGATCCTGCTGACACCTTGATTTTGGACTTCTGGTCTCCAGAACTTGAGACAATAAATTTTTGTGGTTTTGAACCACCAAGTTTATGGTAATTTGTTTGTAGCTGTAGGGAACTAATATACAGGGTAAGCAACATTTGCAAAAATCCCAGAGGAAAATCCACTATAGGTCATTGTCCTCAGTGAAGCTAGATGTACTGGAACAACTTGGACCATGAAAAGTGACCGTGTGACCTCCTCAAGGGCTCCAGAAACTAAAGACCATTACTGCCTCTCTCAATCGTTTGGGCAAACAGGAAAATAGAAATCAGCCTAATTCTCTCAGAGCAGAAGAGTATCAAAATAGTGCAAAGGGGGCTGGGAATGGAGAATATACCAAACCTCACTGCCAGAGGTGTTGGGAGAAATAACAATCCTGTCATTTTGGTAAAGGCGGCTTAAGCCACCTATTTGAATATGTTTAGTTGTAAAATAAATAGGCTTGGGACCTAAATGGCCTTGCTGAAAAGAGCTGGAACTGCTGAGAAATGCCTGAAGTGAGGGGCCCAAATCAAGCATCTGTGGAAAAATGCTACAGAAAACTCAGGGAAGTGCTATTCAAGGGCAGGATGTGTTAAAATAGTGCCCCATAAGAGCTAGGGCCAGGTGGACTTGGCAATTTATCATTTGTGTGGAAAAAAATCCCAAACACATTCCATGTGAACGTCTTTATGAAGGCATTCTGTGGCTTGGAATCGCTGTTTCTGTGCAGCATTTCTTACTTCCAATGGAAAGCTAGGAAACTGTCTATCACTAACACCTCCTCAGTCTCCCTCTCACAAACCACAGATATGCCTAAGGGAATTTATTCCATTTCCCCCTACAATAATGTATCTTTAGAAAACCTCAAATGTTCCTTTGATTGAATATCAATGCTCTGTGACAAATCTTCTGCATCAGCCCAAGTCTCTTCTATTAAGACTCCTCAGTGTCAATGGATTCATGAACAGAAGACTTTACCTTCTTCCTTTCCTTCTCTTCAAAATTCCTGGTCTTCTGACTTCATAATCACAACATTGTTTTGGATTTAAGCACACCGAACAAAAATTACAACTTCTAAGGGGTACTGGAAATGGGGTCAGTAAGTCTATTCCCCTTGTAGGGGACTAGACCAGGTGAGGCCCCAGAGGCCAAGACGGGTTTTAAATACAGTGGGGCCACCCAGAGTGGATCTGAGTGAAACTCTGCCTATTTCTGAGAGGAATGGAAGATTGACAGCCAGAAAAGATATTTCAGGCATTTGACCTGAAAGCTTAGAGCAGAGCAAGGGTTCAGGGGCCACATGAAGGTTTGGGAAGGCTAGGAGCTTGAGGCAAGTTGTAAATGGGGTATCCAGGACTCCTTTTTATTTGGTGCTAGCCATGTGGCACTGGTAGGTCAGCTCACCTTAAATGAGCAAAGTCAGGCCAAATGAGGACAGATTTTGGCAGTTGTTCTATTCTGTGTGTGTCCAAGCCCACCCAGTGAGAAGTGATGCTCGTTTCTTAACTCGTTAGAGCCCCTACTGTATCAAAGATTGATTAAATAACATTAATTAATTAACTTTTAATTGTTAAACAATAAACGATGCCTGGTTTGGGAACTAAGATAATTGAATTCACTTTAATTCTTTGAGAATTAATAATCCGTGGGATAAAATTCAGTTATGGACATACAATTAATCAGAAGTACCTAAGTCATACCACTTACTTTTCAGGCCAGATCATAGGTACCTGTTGATTGTTATTTTCACAACAGTACCCTTTAAAGTTCTTCTCATTTCACTTTTTACATTTTACTTTTAAATTCTTACATGTCTAAATAATGGTCAATGAGTCTTAGCTGATTTTTAAAAAGAACAAAGTCTCTCTCAAACCCCCGGACAAAAGTGCTTTGTGTAACACTGAAGGATTCCTTTACTATTGTTATTGTTACCTTTGCCATGTTCTGACCATAATTTTCAGAGTACCTTTGAAATGTGATCAGCTCTGACATATCAGAAAAGTAAAAAACCAAGAGATATCTACCCAGCCTAATCCCCACAAGGTTCCCCTGAAGACACTGAGCATGTCTAGATCCAGATGGGGATGTATAATGGGAACTGCCGGTGAGGCCAGGAATTAATAGATCAAGCAGCAAAGAGAAGGCAGCTAAGTGAAATGATGCATGACATCTAGCAGAGAGAAGGCTGCAGCTGGGGTGCAGTGAAGCACTGCACCATTACTGCTGGAAGCCACTGCGCAGACGGCAGCTAATAATACAAAACAATGTTGGATCACGTTTACTTCTAAACCCTGGATTGTACCACAAGCACAAACAAAAGACAAACACGAAACCCCATTCCGGGGTAGGGGTGGGAGGCTAACATTTGAAGTACAGGACTATCTTAGGAAAAGAAATTTAATGAAAAAGAAACATTCTGGAGCTTAGTTATACTTGGCAGGGTTTCACAAAGACTTACCTACAGCAAAAAGCAACCAGATATTCCTCCAGGTTTTGTATTCCAGGAGTCCCAATGCTCTGAATTTGAGTTAGCTACTAAGTCTGGAGAAATCTGTTTAGTAGCAGACCCATCACTTGGGAGGAGAGGTCCTCATAGTACTCATTAGAATATTGGCAGAAATAGTGGCTCCTTTGTGAGTAGTGGAAACCATGTGGTATTCCAACATTTAAAAAAAAGTTCAGTAAGCATCACTGAATACCCACCAGACACTGGGCTTGGCACTGGGGGTGTAACTGAGTGAGACATGGTCTCCACCTTTGAGGAGCTTGCAGACTGGAGCAGGAGACAGACAGAGCAGGATTATATGGAGTATATGTACCTCCCTATATGTATATGTACCTCCCTATATGTATATGTACCTCCCTATATATATATATGTACCTGTATATGGGAGTATATGTACTTCTTTAAGAGGAGGTACAGCGTGGATTAAAAAAAGTAAGAAAGCAGACCCCTTCAACTACATTCCTGGGTTTGTATCTTGGCTTTTTCACTTTTTAAGGTGAGTTACTTAACCTCTTTGAACCTCAGTATCCTCATCTGTGAAGTGGTATAGTAATAATACCTCATAAGCTGGTGAAGAAGATGAATGAGTTAAAACATGTAAAGCACCCTGAACACTGCCTGGCACAGAGTGAGCATGTAAGTGTTAGTCTGATGGAAAGAAATGAACGTTGTGGAAATACACAGAAGGAGCAGGGTATTTGTCACACGGGAGGCAGAGAGGGTTCCTCTTGGAAAGTGACATCTTGGTGGGGAGCCAACAGAAGTAGGGGTTAGTGTGTGGGCAGGACATTTGGAGCCTGAGGAAAGGGGGATGTGTGCGCGTGCAAAGGCTGAAGCAGGAGTGTGCCAGCACACATCGCCTCCAATAATTTAATGTTCTCATGCTGCCTGATTCATTTGGCAAGAAAAACAGGTTCACAAGTTTGCTGCCTTTACCAGATGACATATTACCGCTCCTCCAACCCCTCCTCTGTGAAATTATCTCTGATAGATTCAGTTAGCTGCTCTCCTTGCTGTGTTTCCATATGCCTTGATAACACCAGTCACATGACAATGTGATTTGTTTACTTGTCTGTCTCCCCAGCAAGGCTGTGAGCCCCAGGATGGCTTCTTTGGCATACACCCTCATATTCCCAACATCTAGAATAAGATCTGATTTGTAATGAGCGCTCAGGGAAAATGTATTGAATAAACGATAAAGCTTTGTGACACAACAGGGACTCACTCCAATGTTCCACTTTTCCTAATTTTGTAGTCCTTCATCAGAACTGAATCTTAATTTATCCACTTCTACATGTTTTATGCTTTTCAGATAAAACATTTAATCACTGCAGTATTCCAGGTGCAAACCTATGGGCATGATTTTTCCCTCCTAAATTAAGCAGCTGTGACCAGGATGGGATAAGACCCTCTCAGATGTTTGAGTGGGAGGGCTGGAGTCAGGGAAGACTGGCTGTCACTGCACATGTGGATATGCTCAGATCTGGCGCCAAAGGCCATGGTCCTAGAGGATGTTTTGTGCTCCACGGAATATACAAGAATTATGGTTCATTTATTTATTCCAAAAACATTTATTGACTATGCACTCTGTGCCAGGCCCTGAGGAGACAGCATGTATAATACAGACAAGGGATCTCTCTTCATGGGGTTTACACCATCAGGAGGAGAGACAGACAATAAACACATATGGAGATATGATCATTCCAGATAGTGACAACTGCTCTGAGGTGCATGATGCAGGGAAATGACATAGAGAATATTAGGCCAGGGAAGCACTTAGCTGGGGTTGTCAGGAAAAGCTTCTCTGTGGAGGTGACACTTCAGTTGAGATGGAATGCGGAGAAGGATCCAGCCATATGAAGACCTCAGCAGGAGGAGACATTCAGGCAGAAGTTAGTGACACAACAAGGACCAGCTCTGTGGTTTCCCTATTCCTGCAAGACTCACCAGTCACACCAAAAAATCATGGATGACATAGGGCCTCTGTGTGACAACTCAGGAGGCATCATGCACATTGCATTCTGATGTTTCTTTCTCCTTTCAATAGGGTGTCAGACTAAATAGTCTGAGGGGACAGAAAAGAAGGCTTTTGTGGCTGGAGCAGAGCAAACAACGGAAGAGCAGTTTGGTTTGGTTGTTACTGTTAGGACATAGAAGCAGAATAAAAATAGCTATCATCGCTAGGCTGATTCCTCCAAATACATGATCTTATTTAAAGTAAATACTACTAAGTCTTCCTTTCGTAGATGAGGACACTGAAGCTGAACAGGCTTAAGTCATCAACCCAAGGTCACACAGCTACCAAGTCGTGGAGTCAAGTCCATATGTGTGTCTCCTCCAGAACCCAGACTCTTAAGCGTTATGTTGTCCTCTGCTTTTGAGAGGGACTGCACATAGGAGCCAAAGCACCAACTACTCAACATCCAGACCTTGGATGGACAAGTGAAAACCACATGAGATCTGGTTGCTTCATTTTCCTTTTTGCCCTTTCTGGAAGAGGAAGAGTGAGCAAGCTCTGATTTTTCCAGTCTCTTTTCCTTGTCAGAGGAAGGAAAGTGTCTCCCAAGACCTGCTGTAACAAGATAAGAAGTAGAGCTTAGGGAGCAAAAATGATAAGACCATAAAGCAGCTTCTGAAAGAGTCCTAGAAACAGAGAGAGTCCTGACTTGCCATTTTCATTCAGAGCTTCTGGAAGTTCTTTTCTTTTTTTAGGACTTTCCCTTAAGCTAATCATTTCAGCCTTGATGTGTTAGGATGAGTCAGGGTGGATAACACTTACTGACTTTTGCTTTAATTGCGCTGGCGGTATCACATACATTTTTACCATCTCTGAACTCTGTTAGGAGTGGCTACACTTACATCAACTAAGGAACACTTCATTCACCTAGGAAAGTATGCTCAGAGAGAATATGAAATTCTCCAGATACATATATAATTCTGCACAGTGAAATTCACAGAATGTCACTTAACTAAAAGCCATGGGCTGATGGGAAAGAATCGCCACCGTTTTTTTTTTTTATTGATGTATAGTTGATGTATAATATTATATAAGTTACAGGTGTACAATATAGTGATATACAATTTTTGTCAATCCCAAACTCCCTAACTATCCCCTCCCCCCATCCTTCATCTGATTATTTAAAGAGTTGACTATTCTCTATCTTGTTTAAGTCATTCCTTCCTAAGGATTATGTAGGACCTTATCTCTAGATCCATGGTTCTCCTCAACCCCCAAGCTTTCTTTTTACTTTCAGAGAGCTTTGATTAGGAGAAAAGATCCCATTTAGTCTCTGAGAGCACATGGAATACACACCAAGACCTAACCTCATAGCAGAAGGATCCAGAGGGCTCTGGAAGGGCCTGGAGCAAGAAGACTCCAAGAAGCTGCCTTGATAGAGCTTGATAATTATCCATTCATATTAAATCTCTGACCAAAGGAAAGGGTTTTAGGCAACCAATAGGCTGCCAAACTCTGCCCTTGACTTAGGAGAATAAAGGCATTCTGCTGGTGGCCCTCTTTCCCATAGTGCTTTTGCCTATAATACAGAGGAAAGCAAACTTCAAAGAGCCTGGGCCTGTGTGCAAGAACTTTATCAGGGGGAAATGCCATAGAATGTGCTTCTTCTCTTCCAACGTTTCAAATCACTAATCATCACATTTTAATTAAAGGTCTTGCCTGTATAACATGCCAGAGCTACAGAGTGCTAAAATACAGAGATGAAAACTTGCACACCTTTGAAATGCATATATAATATTTAATTTAAAATAGTCTAATTCTAGATATATATTCTACTCTAATTTTTTATATATATATATATATATATATAACTGAATCACTGTGCTGTACACTTGAAATGAACATAACATCATAAATCAACTATACTTCAATAAACAAAGTATTTTTTCACATGCTAACAGTATTTAATATACAATTTAAATGTGTGTATTTCTATGCAATTAATGATTTTATATTCACTTAAATTGCATAGAACTAATAATAATTCATAATGACTTAGGCTTCCTTCTTTGTGCAGTGCACACACCTCTCTTTAGTTCAATAGCATTTTAGAATTATTTCAAACTACATAGAATTGAGTAAAATTGTACATGATAGAGTAAAATTGTAAATATTTTATTTAGGGACATAATAAAATCCTAAAAGATATTTAATTCAGGGATATTTTCTTTTTGATAATTAACAGGTATCTGTATGTCTCAGCTATTCCCACATTATCTAGATTTTTTAGAATAGAAATCTATGATAGTATAGCCATCAGGAGACTATATTTAACTTGAATCTTAAGTATATTCATTTCTACTTTTTTGTTTTCTAAAACAATTAGAACTATTATAACAATGTGATTTTTTGAATATACCCTTGAAATTAACAAATGAAAAAAATAATCTAATTCTAGAGCAAATTTAAAATTTTATTCATTATTTTTATTGAGGTGTAATTGATGTATAACATCATAAACATTATATTACTTTCAGGTATACAACATGATGATTGAATATTTGTACATATTGCAAAATGATCACCACAATAAGTCTGGTTAGCATTCATCACCATACATACTTAAAATTTTTATTTTAATTCAGGATAGATATTGCTTACACAATTAAACTTATTTACCTAGAAATTTTTTCTACCTTTAAATATTGATTAATTTGAAATGATTTATTTCCTATTTATGCATCACATTTTACCCATTTCCCCTAGAATACCTCAAATGTAACAGAAAATTCTCAAAAGAAAAGAAACGCTAATAATGAGCTCCCATGCTAGAGTAATATGCTTTCTAAAACTGAAAAAAATTGGATACAAGGTCTGAAAGTAGGTTACATTTATACTTATGTAAATTAACATTTAGTTTTTATAGTTTTCATGTTACTCTGTGGTGTGGGATGATTACTGAATCCATTTTATGTATGAGAATTCAGAGGCCCGGTGGATTATGTAATTTGCTCCAAATCTCACAGCCAATAAGTGGTAGATTCAGGATTTCAAAGGAGACAATCTGGCTCCAGAATCTGAACTGGTAGCCACCGTATTAAGTGATTTATCAATGTCAAGCTTCCTCTTTCTGCTCTACCACTAAATATTTGAAATTGTGCTTCTCCCAGAATATCTGGAGTGTATTGCCACACCACTGAAATACTTAAAGCTATCTACTATTATAAATTGGCTGCTCTTTATTTTGTTTAAAAGATTTATACTACAGGGACTTCCCTGGTGGTCCAGTGGTTAAGACTCTTTGCTTCCACTGCAAAGGGCATGGGTTCAATCCCTGGTCAGAGAACTAAGATCCTATATGCTGTGTGGTGTGGCTAAAAAAAATATATATATATATACTACAAAAGTAATACACACTGTATACAAAAATTCAAATAATAAAAGTGTGCTAAAAACAAAAAGTAAAGATTGTAAGTTTGGGATTGACATGTACACACTGCTATATTTAAAATAGATAACCAATAAGGACCTACTGTATAGCACAAGAAACGCTGCTCAATATTCTGTAATAACCTAAATGTGAAGAGAATTTGAAAAAGAATAGATACATGTATATGTATAACTGAATCACTTTGCTGCGCACCTGAAACTAACACAACATTTCATTGTTAACCAACTATGCTCCGATATAAAATAAAACAAAAAAAAAAAGTAAAATGCCATAGCCTGATTTTTAAAGGACTCTCATTTTACAAGTGATGAATTTGTTTGTTTGTTTATCTATGTCTTGGAATTTATTCCCAGTGATTATCTGATAACCTATTCCCCTTCAGCTGCTCCTTCTCACCTGCCCTTTCTGGACTGGACTGCTCTCTGCAGACAATCCAAGTTTCCCTGCTGATGCTGTGAATAAACGTGGTCTCTTTCTCACCCTTATCTTGAAAGTTCCTGAAAACTGAAGACCACATGTGTGTTCTATACACACTTGCATGTTTCCTCACCACGTGAGACAAAAAACAATCTGAGGGGCACATATGATAAGACTACATCCAAGGAGTATCAGCCATATCTAACTGGAGGGAATTTGCTCAAGTTTTGATGAATTAGCTGGGAAGTTTTGATATTTTAGAACTGGAAGACATCTCATAGGTAATTTAATCCAAACTATTATTTTACAGATGAGAAAACAGAGACTCAAAGAAATGCAGAGAACGGAAAACATCCTTTGGCATTAGACAGATAAAAGTTTGAATCCTGGCTCTGCATGCAACTAGCTGGCTGTGCAATCTTGTCAATTTCCCTAACCTTTCTGAATGTGAGTTTCCTTTTCTTTAAAATTTCAAGGATTATTACACTTTACTCCACTGCCACTGTCATCATTCTTTCTAATATAAGCCACCACAATCCCTTGCCCAGTTTCTGAATAGCCTCCTGACTTTTACTCCTTATAATTTGTTCTCCATTCAACACCCAAGGTGAAGTTTCATGAAACATAAATCAGATCATGTCACACTTAGTCCTTCAAAGACTTTTCATTGGTTTCAGAATGAAATCCTACAAAGCCTTACATGAGTTGACCCCTGCCTTTCCTGTATTCACGTCTCTTCTTGGCTCCCCTCCAGGCATACAGAAGTCCTTTCTCTTCCTGCAAAATTTGTTCTGGTTTGAGGGATTTGCATTAGCTCTTCCTGTGTCTGCGGAGCTGTCTGCCTTGTTCTTCCCTGGATGGTTCCGTCTTATTCTTCAGGTCCAAATAACCCCCATCCATGGTCAGTCTCTAGGATAAGCTTACATATTAACCTTTACATATCACATTACCCTTTAATTTTTTATAGCATTTATCATTATCTGCAATTATCTTCCTTTTTAAAAAATGTGTTTACCTTAAATTATCTGTATCTCTTCCCAAAATACAAGATCTTTGTGGACAAGACCCTTATTTTACCAGAACAGCATCTGATGCACAGGAGCACTTCTCAAATGATAAATATTTTTATTTGTAACAATACTAGGGCACATAATCTTTTCACGTGAAATCATGGAGGTAGGTACTTGTTCTCATGGGACTTCCTTTGGGTTAGCAGTCAAATTTTAGGCTTTTTATGTCTTCCTGGGACTGGGTGAGCCAGAGTGGGGGTAGGGAGGCAAACATGCTGGACTAGGGTAAAAAGATAGAGGAAAGTGGGCGGGAAGAAGTCGGTGGGCATAGCCAGGGCCAAGAGGGTCAGTGTTAGCAACGGCAAGTACTGCCAGGGTCTGAGTATGAATTTTGGTCAGATCCCACCCTCAGGTTACTCTTACCCCTGACTATACCCCAGGGATTTAGGAGTTAAATATACAGAGTCTAGGACAAGGAATACTTTCTATTACTATCTTGGGCTTTCCATTAGCAGGTACTTTTATTTTTATTTTTTTTTGATGTGGGCCATTTTTAAAGTCTTTTCTTGAATTTGTTACAATATTGCTTCTGTTCCATGTTTTGGGTTTTTGGCCACGAGGCATGTGGGATCTTAGCTCCTCGACCAGAGATCGAACCCGTACCCCCTGCATTGAAAGGCAAAGTCCCAACCACTAGACCGCCAGGGAAGTCGCTACCAGGTGCTTTTGACTTTGACAGATGCTTAGGAGGCCTAAGCATCTGTTTCAGGAGACTTTTAGACCCTGCAACTCTATCACCAAACCAACCACGAGGCATTTCAAGAGGTATGAATTCAAAGGACAGATCCCAAAATAGCATGTTCACAGAATACAAGAGGTTTTAAACTCTGTTCTACACTCTGCAATCTCTACTCTCTAGCATTTTGGTGGCCCTATTTCAAACCTTGCCCGAGACTGAACTCTTCCTGCTTAAAGAATGTCTCGGAAGGTGCTCAGTAAAAGCAGGGAGAACTGCTCAGACCCGAGCAAAGGCTGCAATCCAGGGTCCGGAGGGTGGCAGCAGGGAGTTGCCCAATGAACAAGAGGCAAACTAGCAAAACACTTTCAGGTTTCATAGTGATCTTTCAGACTTGGATGCTTCTTTTTTCATCCGGTTTTATTAAAATATAATTGACATATAACATCACATAAATTTAAGGTGTACAGCATAATGATTTGATATATGTATTTATTTTGAAGTGATTGCCATAATTTAGTTCACATTCATCACCTCACAGTTACAAGTTCTTTTTTCCTCATGAGGAGAACTTTTAAGAGTACTCTTGGGGAGGAACTTCAAGATGGCAGAAGAGTAAGATGTGGAGATCACCTTCCTCCCTACAAATACATCAGATACATCTACATGTGGAACAACTCCTACAGAACACCTACTAAACGCTGGCAGAACTCCCCACGTACCTGGGTTGAGCAAAAGAAAAAAGGAAAAACAGTGACAAAAGAATAGGGACGGGACCTGCACCTATGGGAGGGAGCTGTGAAGGAGGAAAGGTTTCCACACACTAGGAAGCCCCTTTGCGGGCGGAAACTGTGGGTGGCAGAGGGGGGAAGCTTCGGAGCCAGGAGGAGAGCACAGCAACCGGGGTACAGACGGCAAAGCGGAGAAATTCCCGCATAGAGGATCAGGGCCGTCCAGCACTCACCAGCCTGAGAGGCTTGTATGCTCACCCGCCGGGGCGGGCGGGGCTGGGAGCTGAGGCTTGGGCTTCGGTCGGATCCCAGGGAGAGGACTGGGGTTGGCAGCGTGAACACAGCCTGAAGGGGCTAATGCGCCACAGCTAGCTGGGAGGTAGTCCAGGAAAAGTCTGGAGCTGCTGAAGAGGCAAGAGAATTTTTCGGGCCTCTCTGTTTGTTTCCTGGTGTGCAAGGAGAGGGGATTAAGAGCGCTGCTTAAAGCAGCTCCAGAGACGGGCGGGCCGTGGCTATCAGTGCAGACCCCAGAGACAGGCATGAGATGCTAAGGCTGCTGCTGCCGCCCCCAAGAAGCCTGTATGCAAGCACAGGTCACTATCCCCACCTCCCCTCCCGGGAGCCTGTGCAGCCCGCCACTGCCAGGATCCCGTGATCCAGGGACAACTTCCCCGGGAGAACGCATGGCACGCTTCAGGCTGGTGCAACATCATGCTGGCCTCTGCCGCCGCAGGCTCGCCCCGCATTCCATACCCCTCCCTCCGCCTGGCTAGAGAGAGCCAGAGCCCCCTAATCAGCTGCTCCTTTAAGCCCGTTCTGTCTGAGGGAAGAACAGAAACCCTCAGGTGACCTACACACCAAGGCAGGGCCCAATACAAAGCTGAACCCCAGGAGCTGTGCGAACAAAGAAGAGAAAGGGAAATCTCTCCCAGCAGCCTCAGGAGCAGCGTATTAAATCTCCACAATCAACTTGATGTACCCTGCATCTGTGGAATACTTGAATAGACAATGAATCATCTCAAATTGAGGTGGACTTTGGGAGCAGCTATATATATATTTTTTTTTTCCCTTTTTCTATTTTTGTGAGTGTGTATGTGTATGCTTCTGTGTGTGATTTTGTCAGTATAGCTTTGCTTTCACCATTTCTCCTAGGGTTCTCTCTGTTCGTTTTTTTGTTTTTTTTTTTTTTTTAGTATAGTTTTTTGAACTTGTTATCATTGGTGGATTTGTTTTTGGTTTGGTTGCTCTCTTCTTTCTTTTTTTATTACTTAAAATTTTTTTAATAATTATTTTTTATTTTAAAAACTTTATTTTACTTTATCTCATTTCATTTTATCTTCTTCTTTCTTTCTTTCTTTCTTTCTTTTTTTTTCTCTCTTTTATTCTGAGCCATGTGGATGACAGGCTCTTGGTGCTCCAGCCAGGCATCAGGGCTGTGCCTCTGAGGTGGGAGAGCCAAGTTCAGGACACTGGTCCACAAGAGAACTCCCAGCTCCATGTAATATCAAATGGCAGAAATCACCCAGAGATCTCCATCTCAATGCCAAGATCCAGCTCCACTCAACGACCAGCAAGCTACAGTGATGGACACCCTATGCTAAACAACTAGCAAGACAGGAACACAGCCCCATCCATTAGCAGAGAGGCTGCCTAAAATCATAATAAGGCCACAGACACGCCAAAACACACCACCAGATGTGGACCTGCCCACCAGAAGGACAAGATCCAGCCTCATCCACCAGAACACAGGAACTAGTCCCTGCCACCAGGAAGCATACACAACCCACTGAACCAACCTTAGCCACTGGGGACAGTCACCAAAAACAACAGGAAGTACGAACCTGCAGCCTGCAAAAAGGAGATGCCAAACACAGTAAGTTAAGCAAAATGAGAAGACAGAGAAACACACAAACAATGAAGGAGCAAGGCAATAACCCACCAGATGTAACAAATGAAGAGGAGACATGCAGTCTACCTGAAAAAGTATTCAGAGTGATGATAGTAAGTGTGAACCAAAATCTTGGAAACAGAATGGAGAAAATATAAAAAAGCATTTAACAAGGACCTGGAAGAGCTAAAGAGTAAACAAACAGTGTTGAACAACACAATAAATTAAATTAAAAATTCTCTAGAAGGGATCAATAGCAGAATAACTGAGGCTGAAGAACAGATAAGTGACCTGGAAGATAAAATACTGGAAATAACTACTGCAGAGCAGAATAAAGAAAAAAGAATGAAAAGAATTGAGGACAGTCTCAGAGACCTCTGGGACAATATTAAATGCACCAACATTCGAATTATAGGGGTCCCAGAAGAAGAAGAGAAAAAGAAAGGAACTGAGAAAATATTTGAAGAGATTATAGTTGAAAACTTCCCTAATATGGAAAAGGAAATAGTTAATCAAGTCCAGGAAGCACAGAGTCCCATACAGGATAAATCGAAGGAGAAACACACCAAGACACATCTTAATCAAACTCAATAATTAAATACAAAAAAAACCTATTAAAAGCAGCCAGGGGGCTTCCCTGGTGGCACAGTGGTTGAGAGTCCACCTGCCAATGCAGGGAACACGGGGTCGTGCCCCGGTCTGGGAAGATCCCACATGCCATGGAGAGGCTAAGTCCATAAGCCATAGCTGCTGAGCCTGCATGTCCAGAGCCTGTGCTCCACAAAGGGAGAGGCCACAACAGTGTGAGGCCCACGTACCTCAAAAAAAAAAAAGCAGAAAGGGAAAAACAACAAATAACACACAAGGGAATCCCCATAAGGTTAGCAGCTACTCTTTCAGCAAAACTCTGCAAGTCAGAAGGGAGTGGCAGGACATATTTAAAGTGATGAAGGAGAAAACCTACAATGAAGATTAACCTACCCAGCAAGGATCTCATCCAGATTTCACAGAGAAATTAAAACCTTTACAGACAAAAGTTAAGAGAATTCAGCACCACCAAACCAGCTTTACAACAAATGCTAAAGGAACTAATCTAGGGAGGAAACACAAGAGAAGGAAAAGACCTACAATAACAAACCCAAAACAATTAAGAAAAAGGTAATAGGAACATACATATCAATAATTACCTTAAATGTAAATGGATTAAATGCTGCAACCAAAAGACGTAGACTGGCTGAATGGATACAGACACAAGACCCATATATATGCTGTCTACAAGAGACCCACTTCAGACCTAGGGATACATACAGGCTGAAAGTGAAGGGATGGAAAAAGATATTCCATGCAAATGGAAATCAAAAGAAAGCTGGAGTAGCAATTCTCATATCAGAAAAAAATAAACTTTAAAACAAAGACTATTACAAGAGACAAAGAAGGACACTACATGATGATCAAGGGAAGAATCCAAGAAGAAGATATAACAATTGTAAATATTTATGCACGCAATATAGGAGCACCTCAATACATAAGGCAAATATGAACAGCCATAAAAGGGGAAATCGACAGTAACACAATCATAGTAAGGGACTTTAACACCCCACTTTCACCAATGGACAGATCATCCAAAATGAAAATAAATAAGAAAACACAAGCTTTAAACACATTAAACAAGATGGACTTAATTGATATTTATAGGACATTCCATCCAAAAACAACAGAATACACATTCTTCTCAAGTGCTCATGGAACACTCTCCAGGATAGATCATATCTTGAGTCACAAATCAAGCCTTGGTACATTTAAGAAAATTGAAATTGTATGAAGTATCGTTTCCAACCACAACACTAGGAGACTAGATATCAATTACAGGAAAAAAATCTGTAAAAAATACAAACACATGGAGGCTAAACAATACACTACTTAATAACCAAGAGATCGCTGAAGAAATCCAAGAGGAAATTAGAAATACCTAGAAACAAATGACACTGAAAACACAATGACCGAAAACCTATGGCATGCAGCAAAAGCAGTTCTAAGAGGGAAGTTTATAGCAATACAATCCTACTTTAAGAGACAAGAAACACCTCAAATAAACAACCTAACCTTACAGCTAAAGAAATTAGAGAAAGAAGAACAAAAAATCCCAAAATTAGCAGAAGGAAAGAAATCATAAAGATCAGATCAGAAATAAATGAAAACGAAATAACGAAAAAGATAAATAAAATGAAATGCTGGTTCTTTGAGAAGATAAACAAAATTGATAAACCCTTAGCCAGAATCATTAAAAAAAAGGGAGAAGACTCAAATCAATAGAATTAGAAATGAAAAAGGAGAAGTAACAACTGACACTGCACAAATACAAAGGATCATGAGAGATTACTACAAGCAACTCTATGCCAGTAAAATGGAAAACCTGGACGAAATGGACAAATTCTTAGAAATGCACAACCTTCCGAGACTGAATCAGGAAGATATAAAAAATATGAACAGACCAATCACAAGCACTGAAATTGAGACTGTGAATAAAAATCTTCCAACAAACAAAAGCCCAGGACCAGATGGCTTCACAGGCGAATTCTATCCAAAATTTAGAGAAGAGCTAGCACCTATCCTTCTCAAACTCTTCCAAAATATAGCAGAGGGAGGAACACTCCCAAACTCATTCTACGAGGCCACCATCACCCTGATACCAAAACCAGACAAAGATGTCACAAAAAAACAAAGCTACAGCCCAGTATTACTGATGAACATAGATCCCAAAATCCTCAACAAAATTCTAGCAAATAGAATCCAACAGCACATTAAAAGGATCATACACCATGATCAAGTGGGGTTTATCCCAGAAATGCAGGGATTCTTCAATATACGAAAATCAATCAATGTGATATATCATATTAACAAACTGAATTAGAAAAACCATATGATCATCTCAAAAAATGAAGAGAAAGCTTTCGACAAAATTCAACACCCATTTATGATAAAAACCCTGCAGAAAGTAGGCATAGAGGGAACTTTCCTCAACATAATAAGGGCCATATATGACAAACCTACAGCCAACATCGTCCTCAATGCTGAAAAACTGAAACCATTTCCAATAAGATCAGGAACAAGACAAGATTGCCCACTCTCACCACTATTAATCAAGATAATTATGGAAGTTTTAGCCACAGCAATCAGAGAAGAAAAAGAAATAACAGGAATCTAAATCGGAAAAGAAGAAGTAAAGCTGTCACTGTCTGCAGATGACATGATACTATACATAGAGAATCCTAAAGATGCTACCAGAAAACTACTAGAGCTAATCAATGAATTTGGTAAAGTAGCAGAATACAAAATTAATGCCCAGAAATCTCTGGCATTCCTACACACGAATGATTAAAAATTTGAAAGTGAAATTAAGAAAACACTCCCATTTACCATTACAAGAAAAGAATAAAATATATAGGAATAACCCTACCTAAGGAGACTAAAGACCTGTATGCAGAAAATTATAAAACACTGATGAAAGAAATTAAGGATGATACAAATAGATGGAGAGATATACCAGGTTCTTGGATTGGAAGAATCAACATTGTGAAAGTGACTATATGACCCAAAGCAATCTACAGATTGAATGCAATTCCTGTCAAACTACCACTGGCATTTTTCACAGAACTAGAACAAAAAATTTCACAATTTGTATGGAAACACAAAAGACCCCAGATACCCAAAGCAATCTTGAGAAAGAAAAACAGAGCTGGAGTAATCAGGCTCCTGGACTTCAGACTATACTACAAAGCTACAGTAATCAAGGGAGTATGATACTGGCACAAAAACAGAAAGATAGATCAATGGAACAGGATAGAAAGCCCAGAGATAAAGCTATACGCATATGGTCACCTTATCTTTGATAAAGGAGGCAGGAATATAGAGTTGAGAAAAGACAGCCTCTTTAATAAATAGTGCCGGGAAAACTGGACAGCTACGTGTAAAAGAATGAAATTAGAACACTCCCTAACACCATATACAAAAATAAACTCAAAATGGATTAAAGACCTAAATGTAAGGCCAGACACTATAAAAGTCTTAGAGGAAAACATAGGCAGAACACTCTATGATATACATCACAGCAAGATCCTTTTTGACCCACCTCCTAGAGAAACGGAAATAAAAACAAAATAAACAAATGGGACCTAATGAAAGTTAAAAGCTTTTCCACAGCAAAGGAAACCATAAACAAGACGAAAAAACAGCCATCAGAATGGGATAAAATATTTGCAAATGAAGCAAGTGACAAAGGATTAATCTCCAGAATTTACAAGTAGCTCATGTAGCTCAATATGAAAAAAACAAACAATCCAATCCAAAAATGCACAGAATACCTAAATAGACATTTCTCTAAGAAGATATACAGGTTGCTGACAAGCACATGAAGCAATGCTCAACATCATTAATCATTATAGAAATGCAAATCAAAACTACAATGAGATATCGTCTCATACCGGTCAGAATGGCCATCATCAAAAAAATCTACAAACAATAAATGCTAGAAAGGGTGTGGAGAAAAGGGAACCCTCTTGCACCGTTGGTGGGAATGTAAACTGATACAACCAGTATGGAGAACAGTATGGAGGTTCCTTAAAAAACTAAAAATAGAACTACCATACAACCCAGCAATACCACCACTTGGCTTATACCCTGAGAAAACCATAATTCAAAAAGAGTCATGTAGCACAATGTTCATTGCAGCTCTACTTTCAATAACCAGGACATGGAACAACCTAAATGTTCATCGACAGATGAATGGATAAAGAAGATGTGACACATGTATACAATGGAATATTACTCAGCCATAAAAAGAAACAAAATTGAGTTATTTGTAGTGAGGTGGATGGACCTAGACTCTTTCACACAGAGTGAAGTAAGTCAGAAAGAGAAAAACAAATACCTTATGCTAACACATATGTATGGAATCTAAGAAAAAAAAGAAAAAGAAAATGGTTTTGAAGAACCTAGGGGCAGGACAGGAATAAAGACACTGACATAGAGAATGGACTTGAAGACATGGGGAGGGGGAAGTGTATTTGGGACGAAGTGAGAGAGTGGCATGGACTTATATATACTACCACATGTAAAATAGATAGCTAGTGGAAGCAGCCGCATAGCACAGGGAGATCAGCTCAGTGCTTTGTGACCACCTATAAGGGTGGCATATGGAGGGTGGCAGGGAGATGCAAGAGGGAGGAGATATGGGGCTATATGTATATGTATAGCTGATTCACTTTGTTATAAAGCAGAAACTAACACACCATTGTAAAGCAATTATACTCCAATAAAGATGTTAAAAAAAAAAAGAGTACTCTTAGCAGTTTTCAAGTATGCAATACAGTATTATTACCTAGGAGTCACCCTGTTGTACCTTACGGCCCAGAACTTACTTACCTTATAACTAGAAGTTTACACCTTTTGAACACCTTCCTATTTTGCCCACCCATCACCCCCTGCCTATGGCAACCACCAAGCTGTTCTCTGTATTTATGAGTTCAGTGGGGTTTTTTTTAAAGATTCCACATATAAGTGAGATGATGTGGTATTTGTCTTTCTCTGTCTGATTTATTTCACTTAGCGTAATGCCCTCCAGGTCCATCCATGTTGTTGCAAATGGCAGTATTTCCTTCTTTTTAACGGCTGAATAGAATCACATTCTATATATTTATATATGCATTTTCTTTACCCATTCATCTATTGATGGACACATAGGTTGTTTCCATATCTCAACTAATGCTGCAAAGAATATGGAGATGCAGATATCTCTTTGGGATAGTAATTTTGTTTCCTTCAGATATATACCCAGATGTGGAATTGCTGGATTTTGTGATAGTTCTATTTTTAATTTTTGGAGGAACTTCCATAGCATTTTCCATAATGGATGTACTAGTTTACATTCCCACCAACAGCATACAAGGGTTCCCTTTTCTCCACATTCTTACCAGCATTTGTTATTTCTTATCTTTCTGCTGACAAATTTATCTCACTAACCTTAATAACTAAACCTGTTTCCTGTGCTGTTTATGATCAGTAAAGAGGATGTAGACTTAACCTCAGAACTTATTCTGGGTTTTATATTTATTATTTCTGATCAGCAGCACATAGGGCAAAGACTTCTCTCTCCTTCCTACCCCACCTTGCTTTACCTTAATTATCCCCACCATATTCAATCAGGTGCATTTTGAGAAGAGAGTGAGAGAAAGGACTGTTGGGTGTGGAGCAGCAGTTACCATATTCTACTTTCAAGTACAGATGAGGCCAATACCACTAACCGTACAGCCTCGAAGGGCATACTGTCTGTCCATCTTAGGTCTTAGATGCTTAGATCTTCCTGTATCCATCAGGATCATGATTCATCAGGGCAATTGGAATTGAGACTCTCAGGACTGGGGTGATGTTGGGGGTAGCAGCGGTGAAGGTAGAAGATAGGGGGGTGCAGGGACCAGAGCAGCTTTAGGTAATGAGAAGGTAAAAGAAGGCCAGAGCCCCACTTGAATTTCATGACTTATCTCTCTGCTCCCTTCTCTCTGTTCTTTTGGGGGCAAAGTCCTCCCATGACAGGTCTGTGGAACTTCTCCAATTAGATGCAGAAAGCCATTTCAAAACCTTCACTTCTCTTAACCCCTCAGGTCCGGCCAGAACGTTTCCACCACCATTACTCAAGAGAACATCCTCCTGATACCATGTCTTGCCTCCTAGGGGCCTTTTACTCCTTTGATCTTCCTCTCCCAAACCCTGCTGGCAAATATCAGCAGATCCTTCTTGAGCTTTGCTTTGACCTCTTGGTAAAAGCTTATTTGAATCACCAGTTTCCATTCTGACTTTCTTTCTCCCCAAATAAGACTCCATTTGAATAAAATCATACAGAATAACCCCCAAATTATTACAATCTCGTCCCTTCGTAACTTTATCCTCAAATATCCCAGGGCATGTTCACTTGCTGTCTTCTCAGCCTGGAGGGCTCTTGTTCATACTTTTCACATGGGAGACTACTCAAAGATCACCTTCTCACAAGAGTCTTCACTGACTACAATCTCAAATGGTCTCCTTTGTTATTTTCTCTCTGTTTATCCTTCATAGTGTTTCTCTCACTGGATAATTTAAAATATACAGTATATCTACTTGTTTAATATCTATCTCCTCATTTAGATCACATGCACCAAGAGGGCAAGAATCACGTAAGGTCTGTGCCCCTCTCTCTACACAGTGCCCGGTACAGGGCCCTGCACTTGCTGGGTGCTCAGTAAACACTGGGAAGCAGCACAGCAGAATGGTTAAGCATATAAACTCTGGAATGAGATTTGAGTTGAAATCCTGCTTTTATAACTCACTGTGTGACTTAGGACAAGTTAATTAACCAAGCTGTGCCTCGATTCTCCCAACAATACTATAGGACTATAATATTTAACTCATAGTGCTATTGTGAGCATACATAAAGTGTTTAGTATAATGCCTGGCAAGTTATAAGTGTCAATAAATGTTAAATACTGTTGGGATGTCTGGGTTCAGAGTCTTAGCAAGGGTTGTGATGAATTAGCATAGAGTACAAGGAGCAACAATTGCTTAGATACTGAACTTTTCCAATCCCAGAGTGTTGAAAAACCTCAGAGATAACTTTCTAAATTAGGGATGTAAGGAGCAGAAATATTAATGTATTTGACTGTTTGGTAAACATTTATCACAGGCTTTATATGTGTGCCAGGTACTATGCTGCTTAGTGTATGCTGTAAGTCATAAGTGACTTTGTGGCGTTGGGAGGCAGACACATGAGTCACCTACAGTGATTATTATGGAACACAATAAAAACAAATGCACACACACAGGGTTCAGTGGCAACACTGAGGATGGAGCAGCTGGCAGTATTTGGGACAAGAGAAGGGAGGTGCTTAGGGGAAAATTCATCCATAGCCTCCTTTTAAAGTGGAATCCAGGTCAGGCGGAGAAGAGGAGGCATGGAAACATGTCAGCCCAGCTGAAGGGGAGAGGGCTGTCAGCAAGTGACTTCTGCTGTAACCCTAGATCTACCGCTTTCTGTCTTGGTCCCCATGGTTTGTGAAGATGTGTCAGTACCCTCTCACTATGCTATCCTGAGCTCTGAATTGTTCTTCATTCTCTCTTCTCTCCCTTGAAAGGTAACTAACTGCCCTGAATCTCAATCTCTCGGTGCCCTAGTTGTTGCTAGAGGACAACATAAGCTAATGGGTTATCAAAATGTCTAGAAAACATAAAATAATCCAGACTGTTACCCCTACCCCTCACACACACACAGAATGCCCAAGCCTTTGGAAGGCCCAAAGATGAGGCACTAAGGAAAGGGATTCTGTTGATCATGTTATGCTAGTAAGAAGAGATGTCTTAATAGGCAGCCTTATTTTTGTTTCTCTATTGACAAAAGCAAGCTCTTAACAGGAGTTATAATGACAGCCAACACTTTTTGAACACTACATACTAAGTACTCTAATAGTCAAATAGTCACAAGGACTTTTTTTGTGGTAGGTCTTCTTATTCACACTTTACAACAAATCAGAGGCTCAGAGAAGTTAACTCAGCTCACACAGCTATTAAGTGGCCAAGCCAGGGTTTTAATCCAGTTCATTTGGCTCCGGGGTCACTTGCCTGGCTCTTGTGGAGCACACCAGAGATACTTTCTCCCAGGCTGGACCATAAGTACTCAAGTGCTTCTGCTCTTAAGTAAACGTTTCTGGTTAAGAGCAAACCTAGTTTTAGTAACATCTTCAATTTCGGGAGAACTGATAGAGGGAATTGGGAGCTTCATCTCAAGGCCAACCCAATTTCCCACATCTAAAATCCAAACAGGCTTGATGTTTCTAAAACCATGTAAGGGTATTTTGGATGTATTCTGAGTGTTTCCATTTAACTTAATGTCGTCTTCTGGTTTCAGAGGAAATTATTCCCGAGTAACCTCAACATGAGAGTTCTCTTGCCTTTCCGGTGAGAATGCTTAAATTGGTCTTCGGTCACCTTGGAATTATGTCACTTCTCAACTACTTAAACGTGACACTTCAATACAATCCCTTTGGTCCTGTTTCATTTCTTTTCACCTGAATAATGTTGACCTAACATATTCATCTCTAATATGAGAAATAAGACAAGTAAAAATCACTCTATATTTGATCAGCTTTTCCCCACACTTATTGTACAGCAAAAATCACATTCTGCAAATCTCATTTCCTCACTATTTCTTTTGTTTTTTTTTTTTACTGGGGGTTGGGGGAGAGGCATTTTTCAAAATTGTGAAAGTCAGGGGACCTCTGTATTATTTTTGCAACTTCCTGTAAATCTTTAATTGTTTCCAGATAATTTTTCAATTGTGAAATACACACAGAGAAGAGTATATTAAAGAATATGTATGGTTTAAAGGGAACACCTTTGTGAACACAGTCCGCCTGCCCCATTTAAAAACATAATATCCAGGCTTCCCTGGTGGTGCAGTGGTTGAGAGTCCGCCTGCCAATGCAGGGGACACGGGTTCGTGTCCCGGTCTGGGAAGATCCCACATGCTGTGGAGCGGCTGGGCCCGTGAGCCATGGCCGCTGAGCCTGTGCGTCCAGAGCCTGTGCTCTGCAATGGGAGAGGCCACAACAGTGAGAGGGCCACGTACCGCAAAAAAGAAAAAAAAAATAAAAATAAATTCTTGTATGTATTTTTGAATGCACACACACAAGTTTCTCTAGCATATATAACTAGGAGTAGAATTAGTGGACATAACATAAACTCATATTCAACTTTACTAGGTGATTCCAAACAGAAATGCAAAGAGGTCATACCAATTACTCTCCCATCAGTAGTATGTGAGAGTCCCCATTGCTCTACAGCCTCATGAATACTTGATATTGTCAAACTTATTTTTTACCCTATCTGATGCATAGGTAATGATGTCTTATTTTTGTTTTAATGTTCATTCATCTGGTTGCTAACAAAATGGAGCATCTTTTAAATAATATATTGGATATTTGAATTTCTCTTTTATTAATTGAGTGTTCAAGTCTATCACCCATATTTCTATTGTGTTATTTTTTGCCCTGTTCTTACTGATTTGAAGGGTTTCTTTTTATATATCTTTATATATCTTGAATATCTTTTTATATATCTTTTATATATCTTGAATACCAATCTATTAGCATATAGCTTGAATATTAGAATATAATATTATTCAATATTATATATTGAATATATAATATTCAGTATTATACATCTTGAATATGCTTGTTATATGTGTTACAAATATCTTCTCTCAGTTTGTAGCTTACCTTTCACTCTCTTTAGAGTGTCTTTTAAAGAAAGATATTAATATTAATGTTGCTAAATTTTCTAATCTTATCCTGTTTGTCCTTTTATATCTTATTTAAGGAATCCTTCAAACCTGATGTCATGAAAATATTTCCCTGTGTTATCTTCTCAAAAGTTTATAGTTTTGTTTTTCATGGTTATACCTTTAATCCACTTGAGATTGGTTTTTGTGGATGATGAGAAGAGTCAAGTTTTATTTTTCACCTGTAGGGAACGAATTGCCCCCGTACCTTTCTTTGGAAAGTTGAAAAGTCCACCCTGTCATTGCTTTGAGCTCTGTCATAGGTTAAGTGTGTATCCATGTGTGGGTATGATTCTGGGCTCTTGATTGTGTTCCATCAGTCTTTGTCTATCTCCTCTGTACCAATTCAACACTGTCTTAATTACTGTGACTTTATAACACATCTCGATATCTAGGATGACAAGTTCCTCAGCTTTTGTTTACCTTTGAATGACTTGCCTTCATGATCTTTTGAAACTATCAAGTTCTATTTAAACTGTTTTAGAAGAATTGAAGGATTTTTGATTATCGAGTTTTGTAATTCTTGAATTTGGTCTCACTATTTACTTGAGAATTCCTTAGTGTCTGCAATGGACAGGATAGGCCAGGTTATGCTGTGGTTATGGACAATCTCAAAAGTTCAGCGGCTTAACATAATGTTTGATTCTTATAAATAAAGAAGTGTCCATTGGGGTTAGCTGGAGATCTACTCTGTGTCATCCTTGCTCAGCAGCCCAGGCTGATGAAGCCTCACCATCTGGACCATTGTTGGTTGAAGGGGAAGTGAGAAAGAAAGATAGCTGAATAACTATCACGTATTAGGACTGATTTTAAGTCAAGTGCGTTTTTAAAAACCATGTGATAATTACAATACAGTTATTGAGAACAGCTTTGTTTATGGAGAACTCACTGTGTGTCTGGAATAGTACTAAGTGCATTGCAGGCATTATCTCATTTGTCTATGCAGTGTACTAACTTACGTCCACTTTATAGATGAGGAGACTAAGGATAAATGACTTGTTCAAGGCTATGAAACTACTAAGTACCAAAGCCGGGAATCAACTTAGTCCTATTTGGCTGTCAAAATCTTGACCTTAACATCTGCATCACCTTGTTTCTCTCACACATCAGCTCACATACTACAAACAAAGGAGGATCCCATTCCATGGATGGCTAAATTTCAACTCTTAACCTTTGAAGATTTGGACAGAATTTCCTAGTTTACAGGTAATTGCTTTTGTTTCTTTAAGCCTTAACTTTGGACTAAGTTTTGACCAGAATTTAAAAGTGAAGCAGCTAGTAGCAGGCAGGACTGGTTAGTTCGAGAGCCAGACAGCTCATGAGGAATACCAATCTATTTGGCAGACTCTGAAGAATTAACTATAGCAGTAGCAAACAGTCTGAGCCTTTCAGTCAGTTTGAAAATCAGTTCAGTCATCAACTGACAACATTGAGTTTGAGGAGTTCTTTTAAAAAGAAAGAAAGAATTGGTACCTGCATAACCTGTATGCTCTTTTTCCTTAAAACATTTATTGTATTAGAATTGTTCTCTTCCTCTCCCATATTTGCTATGTAGGCTTTATCTACTGAGTCTGATCATCAGGGAGGAAACTAATGATTCTGAATGCTGTCCCCTCTTTCCAAGAAGCTAGAGTGCCTTGATCCTAGTAGGAGATGATTTATTAGCTTGACTCTCAAAAGAGGCCTCTGAAACAAACCCCTTACCCACCCCAGGATGAAGTCTTCTAATTTGTGGTGAGGGTCACATATGGAGACTCAATCATCTTATCTTCCCTGATATCCCTCAGCTGCTTTCCATGAGAAGTGGTTATTGCAGGGACTGTGAGACAGGGCAGTGGTGGGGCTGAACTGGGAGGGGCTGTAGAAAGTAAATAGTAACATAATTCTTACATACCTGGGCTAGAGATATTGCATTATGTCTCTGAATGTTGGTGGGAATCATGAGATCAATAAGAAACTTGAAGATTCTTTTTGCCAGATTGGTGCCTGTATTCTCTATATTATTCCATAATCCCAAGTCATAGCCCTCACAGCTTGTGTGTGTGTGTGTGTGTGTGTGTGTGTGTGTGTGTGTAGGGGAGAGGGGGCAGGGAGGGAGAACACAAGGTCCTGTGATAGTAAATGAATGGATTTGCATATCATTTCAACCAAGCAAGGTATCTTTAATTTGCCTTTGTAGTACATAGTTTTTATGCAGATGCTAATTAGAGATGATCTAAGAACAAGGGTCAAGACTAGTGATGCCTCTGAAATGTATCTCTCCAAATCCTGCTCCTCAGAAGAGTCATTGGGTATTTGGTGATTCATATTCATAAAAGAATAGGTGTTTCCTATGGGTGGCAGTGTCGATCTGGGTAGCTCTGGGCTCACGCACATCTGAAAGGATGTCAGCTTCATCTTCTGACATCTAGGTGGAAGTTGTCCTTGAAGATGTTCTACTCTAAAGGCAAGTCAGATAGGCATGCTCATTATACAAAGCAATACTAGCAACGGCATCATCTTCCTCATCCTTCCATTCTGGACCTGTGTCTTAACACGTGACATACATATCATTAGCGATAATGCCTTTCTGAGCTCCCTTCGCCCTAATTTTACCCTTTTGAAACCCTCTTACCTGTTCAAAGTAGTTAAGTTGTGCATTCCTTTTGATTAGTGAATCAGAATTTGCATGAGATAAAGCTAGAGAGCTAAACTGGGTCTGAATCTTAGAAGGCCTTCAATGGACCGCTCAAAAGTCATCGCAGGTTCTGGAGAAAGGGGCAATTGATTGTAGTGTACCTTAGGAAGCTTAATTTGGCATAGACCTAAGAGAAAATTGGAGATAGAGAGCCCAGATAGGTTGCTATTATAATAACCTAGGAAAAAGGTACAAAGGGCTTAAACTGGAGCAATGGAAAGAAAAGAATACATGTGGGCAACATTAAGAAACACAACAGGCAGAACTTGTGAAATGAATGTATTTGACCTGGCATTTACTTTCCTCTTTATTTCTTCCCAATGAATTCCCAATTTTGTTCAGGAATGCACCTCTCCTCCATTTGTTCTGGGCTAAAGGGGGAAGGAAACTGACTCCAGCCCAAGCACCAGTGGGTGGATCCTGGTTAGCCTGTAACCCAATCCTATTCATCCCACTCCCTTTGACAGGGATTGATTTAGTAGTGGACATGTTTCCAGTTCTAGCCAGAGTGATGTGAAGTAAGCTGTCCTGGGGCTTTGGAAAATGTTTCATTTACTCTTAAGAAGGAAATACTATTAGACATGTTCCCTTTCTTTCTCTGGATGTTGTCCTGTCTGGATGTTGTGACAGGAATCTGTGGGTAGCGGTCTTGTAACCAGGCAAAGCCAAGGGGATTCAGAGAAGTGAGGACGGCGTCACCTGATCTATGAAATTCTTGTCACGTGAGAAACACATTTCTTAATTGCTAGTGCTAACTGGAGTCAGGATTTTCTGTGACTGGAAGCTGAAGTCATCTTGATGTAGTAAGAGAGATGAGAAGTTTAAAGTGACTCTAAGCTTTCAGCCTGGGGGACTGGAAGAGTGATGAGTTTTTCCCATGGAGGAAAATGACTGGACTTTAGAATCTGACAGAGCTGGGTGCAAATTCCAGTTCCACAACTTACTATATGACATTGGAGAAACTGTTTAACTTCTCTTAGCATGTTTTTCCTTTTCCAGAAGTATAATACTAATACATATCCTCAAAGGGTTAATGTGAAGACTTAGTAAGATAGTGCATATGAAGTGCTTGTCACTAGTAGTAAGTTTGGTTTCCTGCTTCCCCAATTCCATATCTGTCACATGGTTCCAGAAAAGTAGTTTCTTCCTAAACCTAACCTACTATTGTCGTGGATCCCAACCCTTAGCACAATGCCTACACACAATAAGTGATGAATAAAGATTAAACTGAGATGAACCCCAAGTTAGGGAGCACAGAAGGATAAAGGCCGTGGTTTTATGTTGAGAGGAGATTGGTGGGCTAGATTAGGAGTAAAGCTGAGCACAGTTTTGTAAATGCTTAGTTTAATAGCATGGTGGAATGTCAGATGGGATAATCAGCAGACAGTTTTAAATGGGAGAAATTGAGTCAAACACCTGTTTGACCACAACACCATATTTGAGTGGTTTTAATATTAATTTTAAGTGGTTTTGGGAGAAATGAAGGAAGGGGCCATAAGAGTACTAAATCTCACATTTTTTGGTTAGTACAATAAGGGATTAGGAGAGTTAGGATTTGAGTTCTAATAACCTCTAAATCTGTCAGCTTAATGAGAAGCAAATTAATTGTTTAACATCTTGTAAAAAAAAAAAGCAATTTAATGTCCTCATTAAATTGGATGGGTGGTTTTGGCATCACATAGAACCAACTTTAGTTACCCTTGTTCTGACAGAAGCCCAGTTACCAGGATTTGTATAACAAGTGGCAGGCAGAGATCTGGGTACCAGAAGAGAGGCTCACCATGTGGCCATAAGGTGGGACCTGTGAGAGGTTTGAATTCATGTTTGTGGTTAAAGCCCTCGTGTTCAGGCTTTTCATGGCCTCTCTCAATGCCTGGAGGAGCCACAGTAGACATATTATACAGTCAAGTGCAACTGCAGTAAATACAAATTGACCTCATTTTCTCATCACTTGGGTGTAGAATTTCTGGATATAGAAGGACAGATTGAATACTAAAACAAATTAAATGACAATTTTGAATATTGTAATCATATTTCCTGGTTACAAGGGCTTGGGTGATTTTTCTGCCAACTGAATGATTCTCATTTGAAAAACACAGATGCATGTTGGCAGGTCCTGTGCTATCCCAAACACACTGTTAGAAACTCAAATATAGTTATTTAAATTACTGGAGAAAAGCATGCGTTCTTACCCAGTTCAGTTGTTGTAAATGCTTACAAGATCAGAGTGCCTGGCCCAGGCCTTGGATCACAATTTTTTCGGATGTAGGTGAGAGGGGAGTTTTGGGGGTAAAATTGGGAAGCTGGGGCTGAAGTGTTGTCACTTTTTCATATCGCTCTCCAAATTTCTGTAGTGATGAGAAAAGAGATGTTGGATAATTTGATTCTATCATGGATTGGGGCCTGCGTGTCTTCACAAAATCATGGCAAGTGCCCAAGCAATCCTCTCTTTGTAGAGACCAAAAACCCTCTCACTCTCAGCGTGAACTGTAGCTATCATCTATCACTGTGATTTACATGGATTATCTCATCTAATCCTGAAAGAGCCCTGGAAGGAGAGATGTGGTTATCACCATGTTGCAGATGAGGAAACAAAGGTGAAGAGACATTAAGTACTTTGCCCAGCAAGACATGGTTAAGTTAAGTGGCAAAATGGAGACTTGAACCTCAGTATAGGTTTCTCAGATTCCAAAGCCAACGTTCTTAACACTGGACTATATTGTCCTAAGCCCAGTGAGTGTGGAGTGTTGTAAAACTGAGGATGCCAGTAATGCCAGGGCCTTTGGGAATTTTGAAGTGCTGGAAGACAGATATTTGGAATGGGGCCATGTGGCTTCCTGAGTGATGGAGCTATAGTCACAGGGTTAGCTTAATAAAAAGATTGCCTTTCATCCTTCACACAGGGATAATGAAATAATAGGGACTATGAAAACTCATCACCTGCTTGGCAAAAATCCCTACAGAGTTAGCCAGATGAAACCTTAGGTGACTTGGAGTTCAACAGGTTCACAACACCATCGAAACCTGTATCCAGCGCAGGCTAACTCTCTGTACAGCCCCACTCATACTTACGACCGAATGTATTTTCCTTCCCAACACCTGCTTTTCCTATCATCAGGCACAGTGTTGGATTTTATTCCTACCTAGACCACAATAGAGAATATTTGTTTCTCCCTTTCTGACAACGAATGGTTTCCTTTTGCTCATTTTCAAAATATAAGACGAGATCTTGCAGGGACACTTTAATCATCCTAGATGGAGTTCTTTTGCTTTGCACGCAAGTAAAAGAGATTCTATAATTTTCTTTGGTATTCTGTGCTCTGGTCAACAGGAATTCTTCCTGAGTTCCAACCTAAGTTTGTTTTCCTATGATTTAAGCTCTTTCCCTCTAATTCTTCTTGCATTATTAGTTGGAAACTGGCTACACGGAAGAGGGGGTGGCTGGAGGATATGGAGGTTTTTTGTGGCTGTACTGAGTCTTGACTCAAGCTCAGCTTTGTAGAAGTTGACAGCTGCTCTGCTTATTAAAGAGAATATATTCCTTGTATGTCTATTTTTATATCCTCGGAGCACTAGGAAGCCTTCTTTAGAAGGGAGGTGATCTCTCTCAAGAGACTGAGCAACATGGAAAATAATAGGGGCTTTCAAGCATTTCAGGTGCCTAGAAATTGCTCTTTTAGAAACAGGCTCTTGCTTTTGAAACAGTTAATTGAATAGCGTTTACATTCATAACACTACAAGAAATCGTCCAACCCCATGTGCAGTTGTGACAGCTGGAAAGGATTTTTCAGTCATCTCCATGCATCAGACCCTATGGAACCTTTGTTGCCCCCCTCTTTCTCCCTGAAAGCCTATGAAATACATTTTCTTCTGCTGACACTGCAGCATGAACTTTCCATAGCAACTTATTCCCACACCACCTGTTAATAATGCCAAGAGTAATGTATTTAACTCCCTGCATACTGTGCCAAAATGTTTACACATTTCAGCTTATTTCAGACTTTAAAGACCAGACATAAATCCTAAACTAGCTGTGTCCTTTCCAAACACTCAGGGAGTTGGTTGCAACATTTTTGTGGGTAGAATTGGGCAGATTTTCCTCAAGTATCTTATAGTGAAAAGTAGGATACTCCTTTTGGGCTTTTTGCTAACTGTTTTGGGGTCCTCGAAAAGGAACGGTTTTGCAGAATGTGATCAACTATGAGTGCATCTTTTTTTTTTTTACCCATTTTTAAAATTGAAGTATAGTTAATTTAAAATGTGTTAGTTTCAGGAGATGAATGTATCTTTTCAGTTAAATATCACTTGTATTGACAACGCCCTTAAAACCAGAAATAAAACTTCTAAACTAAAAATTTGTTAATATAAGTATCTGAAGATGATTTTTATAATTCATCATCCGGATTTCTAAGAATACAAACTACACTTGTTTATAATTCATTGCTTATTACTTTAGTTTATTACTGTTTTTATGAGAATTCTCTACTGTACAGATAAAAATCTACATTTTACTGCTGCGAAACCTGACTTATAGTAGGAAGTGATCTACCTAAGGTCACAAAACTAGTAGGTGATGGAGGTGGGATTTACCCTCTGATGTGTTTGCTTCTGAAGCCAGACTCTTTACACAGCACCAAAACTTTCTAAAATGGTTTTCTAGAAACATTAAATGAGGAGATATTAATAGGCGTGTCTCAAAAAGGTTGTTCTGTGATTGTTACCTTTGGAAATTTGACAGTCTATTCTTCTCCTGGAAATTCACAATATACAAGCATACTAAAGGCTCTGAGAAGTCCTGCAATGAAGAAACCTGCTTATTTCTGTGCAACCCAGATGTTTCCAAACTTACTTGAGCCTGGTGCACTTTTCCCTCAGCACATCTATTAACACTCAGAGGCTCACGGTCTGTGGAACTTAGGCAAAGGAGACATTGCACTTTGCCAGGCTGCTTCCTAACTACCCCGAATGTCCCAAGGGCCAGCTCTCCTTTCCTTTTCACTTGGTTTCCAATTGCCTCTGAAGTGCCTCTTGAAGAAGATATATAGAAAGCCATTCTATCTCCCCTTAGCCATTCCTTATTTGTTCTCACAGGGCTTCTCCCTCTTTGGAATACTTTAATCTGACTTCCTAAATGGGATAGTACCTCTGCCTTTCTGCAAATTTCGAAACAAATAACAAATAAGGCATGGATTGATCAAAGCTCAGATGGTTTATTCAGATCTCCAGAGAATCAAACATCATATTTTCATCTGAAAACCTCAACTCAGTCCAGCAAAACTCTCTGCTTGAGCAAACATTTTCATGGGACCTCACATAGTGACAAAGCCAAATGAATCGGTCAGTTCCTTCAGAAAGCCTTTGATATCATGCACACATGGTCCAAATCTAAAATGACATCACTCCTGGGTAAAGGGCCCAATGAGTGAAGAATCAGTAATTCCCAAGTGTGAATAACAAGTTTCATGAAAGACTATTGTTCACCAAATACCCAGCACTTAAAACTGAGAAAACCTTGCTTACAATCAACCTAAATATTTGAAAACTCCTTAAGTTCTAATTAGAATGTTCAGTTTTCTTCCAAATCCTTAACATTGTGTAGAAACAGCCAGGAGATTTGAATCATTGACTAATTTATTCCTTTCTGTTCTACAACTCCTCCAGTTCACATTGTACTAATCTAGTGCTTTACATTATGTAGACAATCTTATTATTGTTAGTTGGCTCCATGCCAGGGACCTTTAGCTATAAATATTAAGTGTCTTTTTATTGGCAAATGAGTAGAATGGAAACTAGGCAAAACCAAGAAGGAATAGCCATGGTCTTCCTGAAAGAATTTTGAAGCTAAAAGCGCAAGTTACTGTTTTAGTTTTCTTGATCTTTTCACTGTTATCCATCTAAGCCATAATGTTTCTTTTTCAAGACAACCTATAACAAGATTCGAAAGTGAAAACTCTAAAACCATGGTTTGGAGTATGCAGCACAGAAAATCTGATGGAAACTGTAAACCCCATGTCATAAGAGCAATTTAAAAGCATTCAGGGGAGAAATGACCTGGCAAAGAAAGGTATCAATGAATTTGGATCTAGAGACATGGATGAAAATGTCAAAAACTTGCAGCTAAGGATAAAATAAATTAAATAAAATGTTGCTCCTCTGGATTGGATTTTTTTCTATGTCAACCACTACTGAGTCATTAAGGAAAACGAGAGTCCAAGAGCTCCTGATTGCCTGTGACAGGCCTCTGTTCCCCAGATGGAGTCAATGTGTTGCCCTTGCCAACAGCACCAACTCAGCCACCTCTGCAGGGCGTGGCCACCAGCTCTGAAGTACAGAGAAGCAGAATCTGGTTGCATCTGCTTGTGTTCCTGGTCAGCTTGCATTTCGACCTTAGAGTAAAGGGATATGATTTAAATGTGGACATTTCTTAAAGTTCAGTTAATCCAGAGCATTTGTAAAAGGCCAAACACTTCAGAGCAATGATGGTTTTCTTATATCAAGAACAAAATTAAATGTTGTCTATCAGCTGGACTATGGAAAAAAGTGATCCAAGTCACATAATGTGCTATTAGCATAACTACATGCCATGATAATCACCATGATCATCTCACCATCAGGGTTGTAATGACTGCAGAGTAATGATGAGGTTGTGCCATGCTAGCCATACTCTTTGGGCTGATCAGGATGATCATCCGTGTGATTAAGGTCATTGTTGAATTTGCTTTCGTTGGATAGACCTGCATTTGCCCTCTATTTGGAGAGAGCGGCATCTGTGAATACAATTTTCTTTTAAATGGGAGTTTGTCTTACTTTTTGATGCACAACTTGCAGAAGTCTGCTGTCACAGAATCCCAGAGCCAGCAAGGTCCCTGAGGGTCACTGAGGCTGCATGTACATGCTGCACACAAACAGGGTCAGGATGGTCACATCTGGCCATTGCAGCTCATTTATACAGCTGGGATACAGAAACATCAGTTTCACCATGCATGCTGTGCCAAGCGCCCCGCAGAGCCCTGGCCTCAAGGACATGTAAAGGGCTCCATCCACAGCACTGGACTCTATACTCTCAGGCTGCTCATGGGTGGACCAGGTGACACTGTGTGTTATTATTTGGGAGAAATCAGCATTTGTGCCCCCAGAATCTCCCCATCTGCTGGCACTTTGCCTGAATTCCCAACCACTAGAGTCACTCCTTTGGCTTAAGGCAGTGGTTCGCTATTTTTTTTTTTCCTTTAGTACAAAGAACCCTTTTTTTTTTAATTGGAGTAAAATTGCTTTACAATGTTGTGTTAATTTCTGCTGTACAATGAAGTGAATCAGCTATATATATATACCTATATCCCCTCCCTCTTGGACCTCCCACCACCCCCATCCCACCCATCTAGGTCATCATAGAGCATGGATCTGAGCCTCCTGTGTTATATAGCAGGTTCCCTCTAGCTGTCTATTTTACACATGGTAGTGTATTTATGTCAAACCTAATCTCCCAATTCATTCCACCCTCCCCTTCTCACTCTGTGTCCACATGTTTGTTTTCTACATCTATGTCTCTATTCCTGACCTGCAAATAGGTTCATCTGTACCATTTTTCTAGATTCCACATATGTGTTAATATATGATATTTGTTTTTCTCTTTCTGACTTACTTCACTCTGTATGACAGACTTTAGGCCCATCCATGTCTCTACAAATGACCCAATTTTGTTCCTTTTTATGGCTGAGTAATATTCCATTGTATATATGTACCACATCTTCTTTATCCATTCATCTAGTGTTGGACATTTAGGTTTCTTCCATGTCCTGGCTATTGTAAATAGGGCTGCAATAAATATTGGGGTACATGTGTCCTTCTGAATTATGGTTTTCTCAGGGTCTATGCCCAGTAGTGGGATTACTGGGTCATATGGTAGTTCTATTTTTAGTTTTATAAGGAACCTCCATACTGTTTTCCATAGTGGTGGTATCAATTTACATTCCCACCAACAGTGCAAAAGGGTTCCCTTTTCTCCACACCCTCTCCAGCATTTACTATTTGTAGATTTTTTGATGATGGTCATTCTGACCAGTGTGAGGTGATACCTCACTATAGTTTTGATTTGCATTTCCCTAATGATTAGTGATGTTGAGCATCCTTTCATGTGTTTGTTGGCAATCTGTATATCTTATTTGGAGAAATGTCTATTTAGGTCTTCTACCCATTTTTGGATTGGGTTGTTTGTTTTTTTGATATTGAGCTGCATGAGCTGCTTATAAATTTTGGAGATTAATCCTTTGTCAGTTGCTTCATTTGCAAATATTTTCTCCCATTCTGAGGGTTGTCTTGTTTATGGTCTCCTTTGCTGTGCAAAAGCTTTTAAGTTTCGTTAGGTCCCATTTGTTTATTTTTGTTTTCATTTCCATCTCTCTAGGAGGTGGGTCAAAAAGGTCTTGCTGTGATTTATGTCAGAGTGTTCTGCTTATGTTTTCCTCTAGGAGTTTTATATTGTCTGGTCTTACATTTAGGCCTTTAATCCATTTGGAGTTTATTTTTGTGTATGGTGTTAGGTAGTGTTCTAATTTCATTTTTTTACATATAGCTGTCCAGTTTACCTAGCACCACTTATTGAAGAAACTGTCTTTTCTCCATTGCATATTCTTGCTTCCTTGCCATAGATTAGGTGACCATATGTGCGTGAGTTTATCTCTGGACTTTCTATCCTGTTCCATTGATGTATATTTCTTTTTTGGTGCCAGTACCATATTGTTTTGATTACTATAGCTTTGTAGTATAGTCTTGGGGTCTTTTGTGTTTCCATACAAATTGTAATATTTTTTGTCCTAATTCTGTGAAGAATGCCATTGGTAGTTTGATAGGGATTGCACTGAATCTGTAGACTGCTTTGGGTAGTACAGTCATTTTCACAATATTGATTCTTACAATCCAAGAACATGGTATATCTCTCCATCTGTTTATGTCATCTTTGATTTCTTTCATCAGTGCTTTATAGTTTTCTGAGTACAGGTCTTTTCCCTCGTTAAGTAGGTTTATTCCTAGTTATTTATTATTTTTGTTGCAATGGTAAATGGGATTGTTTCCTTAATTTCTCTTTCTGCATTTTTGTTGTTATTATATAGGAATGCCAGAGGTTTCTGTGCATTTTGTATCCTGCAACCCTACGAGATTCATTGATTACTTCTAGTAGTTTTCTGGTGGCATCTTTAGGATTTTCTATGTATAGTATTGTGTCATCTGCAAACAGTGACAGTTTTACTTCTGCTTTTCCAATTTGTATTTCTTTTTCTTCTCTGATTGCCATGGCTAGGCCTTCCAAAACGATGTTGAATAAGAGTGGCAAGAGTGGACATCCTTGTCTTGTTCCTGATCTCAGTGGAAATGCTTTAGTTTTTCACCATTGAGTATGATGTTTGCTGTGGGTTTGTCATATATGGCCTGTATTATGTTGAGGTAGGTTCTCTCTATGCCCATTTTCTGGAGAGTTTTTATCATAGATGGGTGTTGAATTTTGTCAAAAGCTTTTTAGTATCTATCAAGATGATCATATGGTTTTTATTCTTCAGTTTGTTAATATGGTGTATCACATTGATTGATTTGTGTATATTGAAGAATCCTTGCATTCCTGGGATAAATCCCATTTGATCATGGGGTATGATCCTTTTAATGTGCTGTTGAATTCTGTTTGCTAGTATTTTGTTGAAGATTTTTGCATCTATGTTCATCAGTGATATTGGTCTGTACTTTTCTTTTTTGTGTAGTATCTTTCTCTGGTTTTGGTATCAGTGTGGTGGTGGCTTCATAGAACAAATTTGGGAGTGTTCTTCCCTCTACAATTTTTTGGAAGAATTTGAGAAGGATTGGTGTTAGCTCTTCTCTAAATGTTTGATAGAATTCTCCTGTGAAGCCATCTGGTGCTGGACTTTTGTTTGTTGGAACATTTTTAATTACAGTTTCAATTTCATTACTTGTGATAGGTCTGTTTATATTTTCTAATTCTTCCTGGTTCAGTCTTGGAAAATTGTACCTTTCCAAGAATTTGTGCATTTCTTTGTGGTTGTTCATTTTATGGGCATATAGTTGTTTGTAGTAGTCTCTTATAATCCTTTGTATTTCTGCAGTGTTAGTTGTGATTTCTCCTTTTTTATTTCTAATTTTATTGATTCACATCCTCTGCCTTTTTTTTGATGAGTCTGGCAAATGGCTTATCAATTGTGTTTATCTTCTCAAAGAACCAACTTTTAGCTTTTTTGATCTTTGCTATTGTTTTCTTTGTTTCTATTTCATTTATTTCTGCTGTCATCTTTATGATTTCTTTCCTCTACTGATTTTGGGCTTTTTTTTTGTTCTTCTTTCTCTAGTTCCTTTAGATGTAAGGTTAAATTGTTTTCTTGTTTCTTGAGGTGAGATTGTATTGCTATAAACTTCCTGCTTAGATCTGCTTTTGCTGCATCCCATTGGTTTTGGGTGGTCCTGTTTTCATTGTCATTTGTTTCTATGTATCTTCTAATTTCTTCTTTGGTTTCTTCAGTGATCTCTTGGTTATTTAGTAGCACACTGTTTAGCCTCCGTATATTTGTGTTTTTTACAGTCTTTTTCCTGTAATTGATTTCCAATCTCATAGCATTGTGGTCAGAAAAGATGCTTGATATGATTTCAATTTTCTTAAATTTACCAAGGCTTGATTTATGACCCAAGATGTGATCTATCCTGGAGAATGTTCTGTGAGAACAAAGTGTACTCTGCCACTTTCAGGTGGAATGTCCTATAAATATCAGTTAAATCTATCTGATCTACTGTGTCATTTAAAGCTTTTGTTTCCTTATTTATTTTCTATCTGGATGATCTATCCATGGGTGTAAGTGAGGTGTTAAAGTCCCCTACTATTATTGTGTTATTGTTGATTTTCCCTTTTATGGTTGTTAGCATTTGCCTTATGTATTGAGGTGCTCCTATTTTGGGTGCATAAATATATATAATTGTTATATCTTCCTCTTGGATCGATCCCTTGATCATTATGTAGTGTCCTTCCTTATCTCTTGTAACAGTCTTTATTTTAAAGTCTTTTTTATCTGATATGAGTATTGCTACTCCAGCTTTCTTGTGATTTCCATTTGCATGTGATATCTTTTTCCATCCCTTCACTTTTAGTCTGTATGTGTACCCAGGTCTGAAGTGGGTCTCTTGTAGAAAATATATATATGGGTCTTTTGTTTGTGCATCCATTCAGTCAGTCTGTGTCTTTTGGTTGGGGCATTTAATCCATTTACATTCAAGGTCATTATTGATATGTATCTTCCTATTACCATTTTCTTAATTCTTTTTTTTTTTTTTTTTTTTTGTGATATGCGGGCCTCTCACTGTTGTGGCCTCTCCCGTTGCAGAGCACAGGCTCCGGACGCACAGGCTTAGCAACCATGGCTCACGGGCCCAGCTGCTCTGCAGCATGTGGGATCCTCCCGGACCGGGGTGCAAACCCATGTCCCCTGCATTGGCAGGTGGACTCCCAACCACTGCACCACCAGGGAAGCCCTGGGTTTGTTTTTGTGTTCTATTTCTTATCTGTGTTTCCCACCAGAGAAGTTCCTTTAGCATTTGTTGTAAAGCTGGTTTGGTGGTGCTGAACTCTGTTAACTTTTGCTTGTCTGGAAAGCTTTTGATTTCTCTATTGAATCTGCATGAGATCCTTTCTAGGTAGAGTAACCTTGGTTGTAGGTTTTTCTCTTTCATCACTTTAAGTATATCCTGCCACTATCTTCTGGCCTGCAGAGTTTCTGCTGAAAAATCAGCTGATAACCTTATGGAGATTCCGTTGTGTGTTAGTTTTTGCTTTTCCCTTGCTGCTTTTAATATTTTTCTTTGTAGTTAATTTTTGATAGTTTGATTAATATATGTCTTGGTGTTTCTGTTAGGGTTTATCCTGTATGGGACTCTCCATGCTTCCTGGACTTGGGTGACTATTTCCTTTCCCATATTAGGGAAGTTTTCCACTATAATCTCCTCAAATATTTTCTCAGACCCTTTCTTTTTCTCTTCTTTTGGGACACTTATAATTTGAATGTTGGTGCATTTAGTGTTGTCCCAGAGGTCTTAGGCTGTCTTCATTTCTTTTCATTCTTTTTTCTTTATTCTGCTCCTCAGCAGTTATTTCCACCATTTTGTCTTCCAGCTCACTTATTCATTCTTCTGCCTTAGTTATTATGTTATTGAATCCTTCTATTGTGTTTTTCATTTCGGGTATTGTGCTGTTCATCTTTGTTTGTTTGTTCTTTAGCTCTTCTAGATCTTTGTTAAACATTCTTGTATTTTCTCAATCTGTGCCTCCATTCTATTTCCAAGATTCTGGATCATCTTTACTATCATTACTCTGAATTCTTTTCCAGGTAGGTTGCCTATTTCCTTTTCATTTATTTGGTTTCTTATGTTTTTACTCTTCTCCTTCATCTGTGATATTTATTTTTGTCATCTCATTTTTTTTTTCTGATAGGTGGGATTGTGTTCCTGTCTTTCTTGTTGTTTGGCCTGAGGTTTCCAGCACTGGAGTTTGTAGGCTATTGGTTAGAGCTGTGTCTTGGTGCCAAGATGAGGAACTCTGCAGGATCTCACACTGATGACTATTTCCTGGGGTCAGAGGTTGTCTGTCCAGTGGTTCAGATTTGGAGCTCCCACCACAGGGGCTCTGACCCAACCCCCAGCTCATGAACCAAGATCCTGCAGGGCAGCAAAAAAAAAAAAAAAAAAAGAGAAAGAAAGAGAAAAGGAGCAGAAGAATAACAAAGAGTAAAAAATAAAATAAGATTAGAAATCTAACAGATATGTTAGAAAGAAAAATTAAAATATAGATGAAACAACAACAAAAAGGTAAAACAGAACCACAATAGTAAAAAAGAGGAGAAAAAAATGGAAAAGGCCTTGGCTGTGGGGTGTGGGGCTCAGGCAGGGGCAGGTTTTAGGGGGTTGTCAGGGTCTTTGCTTAGGACCTACAAGGCTGGAAAAAGACCTGGGGGAGGTGAGGGTGGAAGTTAGGCTCATCTCAGCAGGAGGGCCTCTGGCCTTGGAGGGCAGAGGACCAGGTCCAGGACCCCAGCAGGCTCACTGGGCCTGAGTGAGCAGGGGAAACACTAGGTGTGTTCCCCCTGATCCTCTGATCCCGGAGGGTCCCTCCCCATCTGCCTCTCCTTTTCTCCCCCACTGCCTCCCTCCCATGTCCCTAGGACCAACATGGCCTGGAAGGGGCCTGGCAGGGTGGAGGACCCATCCTGGGAGCCCCACAGGCCTTCCCTTCCCAATTGGCTCACCCCTAGGTATGCTCACCCCTGATCCTCTGAGCCCCTGAGGGTCCCTCCAGGCATGGGAATCCTTCCTCCCTCCCAGCCACCCCTCAGGGGTGCCAGTCCTGTCTGACGTCCACTTCTTCTCCCCCCTCACTCCCCCCAATTCCTACCCGGTAGCTCGGGGCTTCATCCCATCTCCTTGGGCATTGAGGTCCCCCACCAGCGTCTGGCAGGCACCCAAGCTGTTTGGAGACATGAACCCTGCATCCTCCCCTGCTGCCATCTTGACTCCACCTCCCAAAGAATGCTTTTTAACATCAAAACCTTTTACAGATTTTGCGCATAATCATTATATCTTTAGTTTCTGGTGACTGAAAAAAGACAAAAAATAAAAACTACTAAAATCTCAGCAGTGCTTTTACATGGTTTCATATTTAATAAATTACAGTAACAGCTTAAATTAGTTGAAAAATAGTCACCCATATCTCAATGAGCTATATTATTTATTAAGTTTAGAAATAATGCTTTGTAATCATGTGGATTCATGGACATCTCCGTCTCCATCCTTACTCCCTACTCCCCCACTCTGTGTACTCCATGCTTTATCAGCAAGATTTATGGCCCATTGAAGGGAGCCACTGAGTTTACTAGCATTTTATAAGCTTGTGATCTCTGGACATTATTTCATATGGTTCAAAATAAGTGTGCAAAGAAAAAAAAAGGTTCAGAAAAATCCTGGGTTATACAAAGTCAAATAGTTCTCTTCACTGCAGGCCTTCTCAGAGCCTTAATCACTGACATGCATGTTTTTGTTTGTTTGTTTGTTTGTTTTTTGTGGTACGTGGGCCTCTCACTGTTGTGGCCTCTCCCATTGCAGAGCACAGGCTCCGGATGTGCAGGCTCAGCAGCCATGGCTCACAGGCCCAGCCACTCCGCGGCACGTGGGATATTCCCGGACCGGGACACGAACCCGTGTCCCCTGCATCGGCAGGCGGACTCTCAACCACTGCGCCACCAGGGAAGCCCTGACATGCATTTTTGAATCACTAAGATTCCAGAATTCACTAAACTTCATGAACCATGGAACGTTTTTGTAGGCACAGTTGGGAACATTTTTCTGAAGAACACTGCTTTGTGTTAAAATACTATATCCAAAAGATCTCTGTTGAAAATAAACATATAACCTGTGAGAGGAAGTCTAGTAAGACTTTTGCCTCCAGGAGGATATTACCAAGATTGGTTCCTAAGAGAAAGTGTTGAGTTGCCAGAGGGAAGGACTTGAAGAAATAGCTTCCTGGACATCTTGCCTCTAAGGAGCATGAGACATGTGAAAGCATAGCTTCTTTTCTCAGGTGACACTTATGGCTATACTTATTTTCTTATTAAATTTCTCCCTCTCTTATAATAAAAACCTCAGAGGCTAAGAGAGCAAATGGCTCAGAGTCCATCAGAAAATCAGGTAGCACAGTGAATGGAAACATTCTTGTAACACAGGGATAGATGTTCTCTAGATGTTACATAAAAATATTGTATGCAGAGCTTCTGTCTTTAGGCTGGACACAGGTTTCACTTGTTTCTTTAGTGTGGCATTCAAGATCCACTTCAGTGACAGAGTGAAGAGGCCTTGCTCCATTATAGCCTGTGTATCATGGTAGATGCACGCTAGCTAGAGGCTGCCTTCTGCTACTTCCCCTTTTGCCTTCTGATGTCCCTAAGCCTGAACTCCGCTCTGATTATCCACCTTCTCTCACCAACCCCCGAAATATGCTGAGCCCCAAATTGTACCTATTAGAGCTTAATACTCTTTACACTTAAGATTTGATTTCCTGTTGAAATTCTGACCTTCCTGGAAAAGGTAAAAATGTATTATACTTTAGCAACCTTAGTGTGACACTGAAAATAGGATTGATGAGGTTGGAGGAGTGTGTAGAAAGGTGAAGGTGTTTGGATACTGGGGAAAGGCCCACTGGAGCCACCTAAGAGGGTATCTCTTGATAGAGGCTCAAAGGACCCAGAGGAAGCTCGTTTTGCCCCTTAAGTGGCCAGTTAAACAGCCAAATTTCTGTGGTAAAACAAAGCACAGGCCATCTGTGCTTGCAGGCACAGCTAAACTAATGTGAGGGAGAAAATAGGAGCAATTACTTAGAAATTTTAAAGCTTAAGCAATTCTTCGTCAATCAAGTGAATACATCAAGTTAGAGTGGTTTTGGACTGAGGTTACTAGCAGAATGGTTTCAATTTGTCATTCTCCTTTCATGTGGAGACACCACTAGTGAGTACATCTTTGCCACTCATTTATCTCAGTGGAGAAATAATTTTGTTTTATAGCCCTTTCACACGACATTATTTTGATCAGTTAATAATTTATCAAGTATCTCTAGCCAAATATGAAAACAAATGTGCCCCATAATACATCACTATGTCTCTCTTTTGAACCATTCAAAAGGGCAGGCATAAAGTCAAATTACAAAACATCTGTGCTTCTTCATCATCTTATTATAATGTGATTTTAGCTTTCTATGCAATTAGAATGGAAATCATCCCAATTAAAAGGTTTGAACCAATATCGTGCTCCTATTAAGGTGTTAAAGCATTCATTCTGTCAAATAGGGAAAAAAATTGATCCCCTTTGAGATTTTCTCCATTAAACTCGTTTCCTAATTACTACATGCTATTTAAATAGCTTTGACTTCACTTCTTATCTCAAATGATACGGTTCAATTAGCCTGTAAAAAATTTTAGGTCTCTAGTGACAAATCTCACAATAAATCCAATCTATATCGGAGGACACAGATACCTATTAAAATATTCTTGGTAACTCCCACTTTCCCTTTTTTTCTCCTTATGCTCCCAAACTCAATTCCATCTATTCTCTGGATATAAACTATTATAATCAATATTAACAGGAGTGCCAACAATACTTTATTAAGCATCTATTATTTTATTTAGTTATTTTAATGAGTCCAATGATATAGATATAGATATTATCCACATTTTACAGATGAGAAAATGAGACTGAGAAGTGATTAGAAAGCTTTTTCACTTACTTAATCAGTGTCTGAAATTAGATTTAAACCCAGGCCTTCATCACTAAAGTTCATGTTCTTAACCACAGGGCTTATCCTAATCTTTGCTGGCCCTTTAAACAAAACTCATTTAATATGATTGTCCTTTTCTTTAGTTAATTAAACAACTAATGTAGGGTTAAAGTATAATTGTTCTTTTCTTCTTACTTTGCATGTTATGATTTTTTAAAAAATATACACAAAACTAGAGGAAATAGTATAATGGATCCCATAAACACCCAATAGCATATGATCCCATATATATGTGTATATACGTATATATACACGTATATACCTGTATATATACACGTATATGTGTATATATATATATGTATATATATATACATATATATATGTGTATATATACACATGTATACGTGTATATATGTATATATAAACATATATACTTGTATATATGTATATATACACATATATACGTGTATACACATATATATGTATATACATACATGTATATATATAGCTCATTTAATTTGTCTCTCTACTTATTTCTTAGGAGTAATTAAGGGAAAATTCTAGCTGTCATATCATGTCATCCATGAATATTTCAGTATGTATCTCTATCTGGAGACATTTTCTAACATAGTCACCATGACATTATCATACCAAAAGATGTTATTATCTAACACAGAGTCTATATGAGTCGGGGTCCTGGTAGGAAACAGATGGCATATTCAAAAGAGGTAATTGAAGAGGTTTTAATACAGAGACTACTTACAAATTTGTAGCCAGAATTAAAGAAAATCAGCAAGGGATGCCATCCCTGAAGGCCAGCAATAATGAAATGCTGTTATCACCTTTAGGGCTGAAGAAACAAGGGGAAGAAGCATCCTGGAACTTGGAGAGAAAGCCTGATGGAAGGGAGGTAGATGAGGAATAAACATTTTGCTCACTATCTTTTCACCCTCAGAGGTCTTCTTGGTGCCTCTCATTGGCCAGATCCAATCAAATTCAGAGGAAAAGAGATTCCAAATAATTAATGCAGGGTTGGCAATTTTTTTTTCTGTAAAGGGCCAGAAAGTTTATATTTTTGGCTGTATGTGGGCCACATACAGTCTCTGTCCCATATTGTTGTTTTCTCTATATAACCCTTTATTCCCCAGGTTTGTTGAGATAGAGTTAATAAGTCAAATTGTAAGATATTTAAAGTGTACAATGTGACCATCACCCCACGTATTTATCTTTCTCTTTTCATGTGTGTGAGAACATTTAAGTTCTACTCTCTTTAGCAAATATCAAGTAGACAATACAGTGTTATCAGCTATAGTCACCATGTTATTCATTAGATCCTCAGACCTTAGTTATCTCATAACTGAAAGTTTATACCCTTTTACCAACCCCTTCTTATTTCCTCCAATCCCCAGCTCCTGGCAACCACCTTTCTACTCTCTCTTTCTACGAGTTCAACTTTTTTTTTTTTAAGATTCAACATATAAGTGATACCATACAGTATTTGTTTTTATTTGTTTGGTTTATTTCACTTAGCCTAATGCCTTCCTGCTTCATCCATGTTGTCACAAAGGACAGGATTTCCTTCTTTTTTTTAAGGCTGAATGGTATTCCACTGTATATATACCACATTTTATTTATCCATTCATCCATTGATGGACACCTTGGTTGATCCATTCCTTGGCTACTGTGAATAATGCTGCAATAAACGTGGAAGTTACGGATATCTCTTTGAGGCAATGGTTTCATTTCTTTTGAATAGATAACTGGAAAGATTGCTAGAACACATGGTAGTCCTATTTTTAATTTTCTGAGAAAACTTAATATTCATTTCCATGGTGGCTGTACCAATTACATGCTCAACAATATTGTGTATTGTACACTGTACACTTTTATTTTCTTGACAATGTACAAGGGTTCCCTTTTCTCCACATTCTCACCAACATTCGTTATCTCTTGTCTTTAATAGCTATTCTAACAGGTGTGAAGGAGTATTTCATTGTGTTTTTGATTTGCATTTTCCTGTTGATTAGTGCTGTTTTCATATACCTACTGGCCATTTGTATGTCTTCTTTGGAGAAATGTCTACTCAAGTCCTTTGCCCACTTTTAAATTGGATTATTTTATTGATTGATTGATTGGTTTACCTATTGTTATTGAGTTGTACGAGTTCCTTATATATTTTGGACATTAACCTCTTATCAGATAAGTGGTTTGTAAATATTTTCACCCATTTCATAGGTTGCCTTTTCATTTTCTCAATGGTTTTCTTTTCTTTGCAGAAGCGTTTTACTTTGATGTAGCCCCACTTTTTCTTTTTTGCTTTTGGTGTCAAATCCAAAAATTATCACCAAGGTCAATGTCAAGGAGCTCACCACCTATGTTTTTTTTCTAGGAATTTTATGATTTCAGGTCTTAAATTTACGTTTTAATCCATTTTAAGTTAATTTTCATGTAAGGGGTAAGGTCAGGGCCCAGTTTCATTTTTTTTGCATGTTACTGTCCAGTTTTTCTCAACACTATTTATTAAAGAGACTGTCCTTGCCCCATTGTACATTCTTGATTTGTTTGTCATAAATTAATTGAACATATATGCATGGGTTTATTTCTGGGCTCTCTATTCTTTTTCACTGATCTATGTTTCTATGCCAATATCACGCTGTTTTGATTTTTATAGCTTTGTAATATAGTATGAAACCAGGAAGTGTGGTGCCTCCAATTTTATTCTTTCTCAAGATTGTTTTGGCTATTCGAGGTATTTTGCAGTTCCACAGAAATTTTAGGATTGTCTCTTCTATTTCTGTGAAAACTCCATGGAATATTTGATAAGGATTGCATTGAATTTGTAGATTGTTTTGGGTAGTATGTGCATCTTAACAATAGTCATTTTGCCAATCCATTAACCCAGAATATATTTCCAATTATTTGTTTCTTCTTCAGTTTTTTTTCAGCAATGTCTTACAGTTTTCATTATGTAGATCTTTCACCTTCTTGGTTAAATTTATTCCCAAGTTTTTTTTTTCTTTTTATTATTTTTGATGCTATTGTAAAGGGGATTATTTTCTTAATTTCTCTTTCTGATAATTTGTTGTTAGTGTATAGAAATGAAACTGACTTTTGTATGTTGATTTTGCATTCTGCAAATTTACTGAATTCATTTTTTAGATTTAACAGTTTTTTCTGTGTGTGTGGAGTCTTTAGGGTTTTCTATATATAATGTCATTTGAAAACAGAGACAATTTTACTTCTTTCCAGTTTAGATATATTTTATTTCTTTTTCTTGCCTAATTACTATGGTTAGGCCTTCCAGTACTATGTTGAATAAAAGTGAGGGTGGCTACCTTGTTTTGCTCCTGATCTTAGAGAAAAAGATCTCAGTTTTTCACCATTGAGTATGGTATGAGCTGTGGGCTTGTCATATATGGCTATTATGTTGAGGTATGTTCCCTTTATACCCCAAATGTTGAACATTTTTATCACAAAAGGATGTTGTATTTTGCCAAATGCCTTTTCTGCATCCATTGAGATAATATGATTTTTTATCCTTCATTTTGTTGATGTATGGTGTATTACATGTATTGATTTGCAGAGGTTGAAGTATACTTGCATCCTTGGAATAAATCTCACTTGATCCTGGTGTATGATCCTTATAATGTACTGAAAGTACTGAATTCATTTTGCTAATATTTTGCTGAGGATTTTTGCATTTATGTTCACCAAGGATATTGGACTGTGATTTTCTTTCTTATAGTGTCTGTCTTCTGGTTTTGGTATCAGGGTAATGTTAGCTTTGTAAAATTAGTTTGGAAGTGTTCCTGTCTCACTTAGAATTTAAGAGCTTGAGAAGGATCAGTATTAATTATTTAAGTGTTTGATAGTATTCACCAGTGAAGCCATCTGGTGCTGGACTTTTGTTTGCTGGGGGGTTTTTGATTGCTGATTCAATCTCCTTACTAGTAATTGGTCTGTTCAGATTTTCTGTTTCTTTATGAGTCAGTCTTGGTAGGTTGTATGTTTCTAAGCATTTATCCATTTTTTTTTCTAAGTTTTCCAATTTGTTGCTCTAAAATTTTTCACAGTAGTCTCTTTTGATTATTTGTATATGTGTGGTATCAATTGTAATGCCTCCTCTTTCATTTATAATTTGTATTTATTAGAGTTCTCTCTCATTTTTCTTGGTATAACTAACTAAATGTTTGTCAATTTTGTTTATCTTTTTTTTCTTAAAAAATGCTCTTAAGTTTCATTGATCTTTTGAAATCAAAAGAGAAATCAAAACTATCTTGAGAAAAATAAAAATGGAAACATAACATACTAAACTTACAGGATTCAGCAAAAGCAGTTCTAAGAGGGAAGTTTATAGCAATGAATGCCTATATTGAGAAAAAAGAAAGATGTCAAGGAAACAACCTAACTTTACATATCAATGAAATAGAAAAAGAATAACAAACTTGAAGTTAGTAGAAGGAAATAAGTAACAAGGATCAGAAAGTAAATAAAATGTATAACCTTTTAAAACTGTAAAAATTATTTTTTAGCTCACAGGCTGTACGCAGGCCTCTGGCTAGGTTTGACCCTTAGGCCATAGTTTGCTGACCCTTTTAGTTCATAAAGACCAGCTTCCTAGAGCACAGAGAGAGTCAAGTAGGTTATAGAGTGGTTCTAGAAAAGCAGATGAAAAATATCTAGACACAGTCATATTCAAAGATGGCTTATTCAAGTGAGAATCCTAATAAGAACCACACATTGCATTTAGTATTTATGTCTCTTTATTTTATAAACTCTCCCCTCTATTTTTGATAAATACTACTGATTTTTTCTTAAACAACACATTTTTTCCTACAGACAAAAGATTTGATTGTTTTCTTATGGTATCTTTCAATGTGTTTCTTTATCCTCTATATTTCCTATAAACTGTCAAATCTTGAAACTCAATTTGATTCAGATTCAAACTTTTAGGAAATAAAAATTCAAAGCTGGTACTATATACTTCCAATTATATCACATCATGAGGAATATAATGTTTCTGACTATCCCACTACTATTAATGCTAAGACTATCAGTGGATTCAGGTGCTATCAGCCATGTCTCCATTATTAAATTTTCTATTAAACTTATGCCTGCTGTTTTATAGTGTCCATTAATGATTATTTTCTATATCCATTATTTATAAAATGGTGGTATTTTAATTCCATAATTCCTTCTGCATTTATTATTTGGAATTATCCTGTAAAGACTTTCATTCTCTTATTAATTTGGTTACCTTGAAATATAGAGCATATTGGAAATGCAGGATAAACACTTGATTCTTTTCCTTTATCAATTTTAACTTAATGTTCCAGCGATCCTCAGTAGCTTTTAAAAAAAAGTTATTTTTAAATTAAAAAATACATATTTATATGTATTTAAAATATATAGACAAATACATAAATTTAAAATAAAAACACACATATATAGTATATAAAATCATTGCAAACATCATTCGTTGTGTTCCTTACATTACTCCATTTTAGGCAAATGGGCACTTTTTAATGTTAACTTCTGTGTCTTTTTTTGTATGTGGCATAAAGAAATGGAAAATGTATTCTCTTACAGTTTCTAAGGCTAAAAGTCAACATGTGGGCACTGCTGCACTCTTTCCAGAGACTCTAAGGGAAATCCTGTTCCTTGCCTTTTCCAGCTCCTGGTGGCTTTTGGCATTCTTAGGGTTGGTGGATGTGTCACCCTAATCCCTGCCTTTATAAGGTCTTCTCCTCTATGTGTCTCTTCTCTGTGTGTCTCTTGTCATATGGACACTTGACTTTGGATTTAGGGCCCACCCAGATCATCATGTGATCTTTAACTTAGTTACATCTGCAAAGACCCTTTTTCCAAATAATATCACATTCACAGGTTCTGGGGATTAGGATGTGGACATATACTTCTGAGGGCTACCATTCAACCCACTTCAAATGTCTTTTTGTGATTTATTTTGTGATGATTGCTCGATTAATAGAAAAAAACAGTGTTTTTGAGGACTGTTTTTAATGTATTACAAACTAAAATGTTGCAAATAGAGGAGTACTGATTGACATTTTCCTTTATATAAATAACAAACATAGTAAGAGTTTACTAGTGACCTAAGAAACATATCAAATAAATGGTAATAAATAACCACAACCTAAGAAAAAATGTTTACGAGTGCAATTATTTTGTTTCCTACCACTCTTTGGTTCTATATTTGTATTTGTTGGGGGACGGAAGAAGGAAGTAGGATCAGAGTTAAAAAATAAAATAATAGGGCTTCCCTGGTGGAGCAGTGGTTGAGAGTCCGCCTGCCGATGCAGGGGACATGGGTTCGCACCCCGGTCTGGGAAGATCCCACATGCCACAGAGCGGCTAGGCCCATGAGCCATGGCCGCTGAGCCTGCGCATCCGGAGCCTGTGCTCCACAACGGGAGAGGCCACAACAGTGAGAGGCCCGTGTACTGCAAAAAATATAATAATAAATAAAATAAAATAATGAATCAAAGGGTTTTACTCCCAATTGATAACAGGAACTTGAATTGGCTTGTCACATCTTCAAGGATTCACTTCTACTGTCTATTGTAAATTTCCTATCCCAATGGTGTCCCACCACTTTTATATAATAATAGAATGGCTTATCCATTCTGTAACAGCACAAAAGAGTTGGAAGATACAGAAGCACTAGATGCATTTTCTCTATATCTTTTGGAACAGAAAAAGTAGAGAAAATGTTAAACTTTTTGTTTGAAATCCTTATGCCTTTGTTTCAAAGAATCACCAATTCCAAGAGAGAAAATTCTTGATTGTATTACAAGCATTCAGACAAAGAGGCACTTTATGTTGCCAAAAGCTGCATTTCATCCCTCAGTATCATCATAGTGACTGCATTGTGGGCTCCTGTGTCCTTTTGATGGCTTTCTTCCCTCCTGCCAGAGCAATACATCTCAGGCTCATCTTATACGTTTCCTGCCCAACCTCTGAAATCAACAATTTCTCCCAGCAACTCTTGTTCCTGTTAGGAGGAAATGATAACTAAAAATAGAACTACCATATGATCTAGCAATCTCACTACTGGGCATATACCCTGAGAAAACCATAATTCAAAAAGAGACATGTACCACAATGTTCATTGCAGCAGTATTTACAATAGCCAGGACATGGAAGCAACCTAAGTGTCCAACGACACATGAATGGATAAAAAAGATGGAGCACATACATACAATGGGATATTACTCAGCCATAAAAAGAAACGAATGAGTTATTTGTAGTGAGGTGGATGGACCTAGAGTCTGACATACAGAGTTAAGTAGGTCAGAAAGAGAAAAACAAATACCATACGCTAACGCATATATATGGAATCTAAAAAAACGGTACTGATGAACCTAGTGGCAGGGCAGGAATAAAGATGCAGACATAGAGAACGGACTTGAGGACATGGTGGGGAAGGGGAAGCTGGGGCAAAGTGAGAGTAGCACTGACATATATACACTACCAAATGTAAAATGGATGGCTAGTGGGAAGCAGCAGCATAGCACAGGGAGTTCAGCTCGGTGCTTTGCGATGACCTAGGGGGTGGGATAGGGAGGGTGGGAGGGAGGCTCTAGAGGGAGGGGATATGGGGATATATGTAGGCATATGGCTGATTCACTTTGTTGTACAACAGAAACGAAACACAGCATTGTGAAGCAATTATACTCCAATAAAGATGTTTTTTTTTTTAAAAAAAAGACTACGATATGGGTGTTGGGGATGCTCACTCTCGTGTTGTCACTGTTTCTAGGCTTTATTTCCCTTAAAAGTAAGGTGTCCATTGTTTATTTTCCATAATACTGGGTGAATTTACATCTCAGTTGTCAGGCACAGTCTGAGTTTATGTCTATTCACTCAGCACAATTATTAATGGTGCCCCTTAAGAGTATCCCTGTTTGGATAAGTTATATGACCATCCTACTTATAAGTAGCTTAATCTATTTTTAGTGCCTAAAGGATGTTGCCAAAAGTCCTTTAGTTTCACTAAAATATGCCTTGGTGTTGATGTCTGGGTCAATTTTCTCAAATACGTGGTGTCCTCTTTCAATACACAGGCTACTTTTATTTCAGGAAAGCTATCTTGTTTTATAATTTGTAGGAATTGTTCTCTGCCATTGCTTTGGATTTTCCTTTGGGGATTCTAACCACACCTATTAGTTTCTTTGTTCATATTCTATATCTATTGTTTTCTTTTTTATAGTCTTATTTTTCTTTCTTTTTTGATTTCTTTATTTTCTCCCTTCTGTCCTCTATTTCTCTTATTTTCCGCTCTCTCTGTTGTCTGGTTTCTCATGTTTCTTTTGGTTTAGTCTTCATTCTAAAGTGGTTTTCTTTTTCTTTATTTTAACACTCTTTCTCCTGAACCCTGACAGAACTTTTTCATATCCTTCCGGCTTTTACTCATCTAATCTCTGAGATTTTACTCCTAGGTTATGCTAATTTTTCATAGCTCCTGTACTTCTTATTTTTACCTTAGCTCTCTTTTAATGTTAAGCTGTAGTTTTCATCAGCTTTGTGGTCTTATTTTGGGCGGGGCAGCGAATGCCTTCAATAATGATTATTTTTCTCTTTTTTCTTCACACAATGTCCTAATATGGGGTTTAATTGAAATCCTTTTCATTTTCTCTTGTTAATTTGAGATGCCACTTTTATTTTTTTAGGAGATTCCTGTGGAGTCAGGTTGGGGTGGTTTTCCTAGAGGAATGGTTCTAAGGCTCCCTCCTCTGCTGTTACCTGGATATATTGAAAATTACAGCCCAACAGTTCAACTGTCCTGCTTCCTTTGGACTCTCTTCTTTCCAAAGTTGAGTCTTCTCTCCATTTTTCACCATTGTTTCTACAGTGCTCATTTCTTTTCTCTATAGCCATAGTACATTTTTTTCTTTCCCTCAGAGTAGGTCTTTCATTCCAGAGGGAAAGATCTTGTTGGATATTTGAGCCTCTTGAGGGTGTAGGCTGCCTTGGACCTTCTGATTTTCTCGTGGGTGCTTAGTATGTCTTTTTTGACTCATCTGCTCCCTAGAGTCTGGGTAGCTTTTCTCCAGTTTTACCAACTGCTTTTTTCCACGTTTTCTTGCTGAGGATTCCACTCAGGGTGTGGTTCTCTCGTTGGGGGTGAGCATTTGATGCAGTTTCTGCACTTCAAGTCTCTTAAGGCCATTGGAACTCTCTTTTCTTCCCTTCCACCACCTCCACAGGCCATAACCCCACACGTGTCCTGAGCAGATTCTGCTGTGGATGGTGGTTTGGCGTTAACCACGTACACTTTGGGGCCCAGTGGAATTCCTTGTCATCTCATTTTGTTGAAGATGCTGTCTTTTTATTTTTGACTTGCTAGTCTAGTTTATCTACCCATTTTCTTTTGTTTCATGAGAAGCCCTAGGGATATTAAAATAGTATGCTGCCAAAATGATTTTGTTTTGACTGGAAATTTGAGATCACTTAAAACAACTGACCTGACATAGTTAAGTTTGGAAGCATAGAAAATAAGACAGGACCTCAAAGAATTCAACCCTGTGCCACATGGGGAAAAATTCAGCCTGAATCAGGAATTCGCTTTCCACACCAGGAATGATTGTCTACAGCTGCCGTCAGTGCTTTAGGCAAAATAGCAAGGAGGCCAGTGTGTGCTCTGGCTGCCTTCTTCCTACCTCACTCACCTCTGCATCTGGGCCAGTGGGAACCGGGGCTGGGTCTTCTGAGCCCCACTGATGTGGGGCTTTATGGGGCAGACCCTAGGGGCTGCAGGCCATGTGCTCAGTTAGGTCAAGTCAGGCTCAGTGAGAACAGGTAGAGCTGGAGGAAGGCAGAGGGATACCATGTGTGAGCCCAGGTCTGGGCCAAGGAGGCCACAGGCAGAGCCAGCAATGGCTTTTGAAGGGCTAAAGAAGCGGGTGCCCAAGGTCAGAGCAGCAGGAGGGCCCCTGACAGGCAGCTGTCCAGGCTGAGGCCACTCAGGCTCCCATTTGGTCTTGGGCTTGCCTGCTAGGTCTGCTGCATTTAAAATGTTGCTCAGCAGGGCTATATTCTTGGACAACACTGGGAAACACAATGGATCACCTCTCTACCTGGAGCCTTAAAAACTGATCTTAAGTTTTGTCCCTGTCAAAGGAGCTGCTGTTCTCATTATAATATTTATTGCAATATAATAATTATCTCACACATAGCACCATTATGATTTCAAAATTCCCATGCTCGGTATCTGAGGGCGGATGAAAACCATTCAAAACAAATACTCTTAACTACCTTCCCCTTTCCTCAAAAGGGCTCCATCTCTGCATAATCTTCATCCCTGGTGGGTCAGAGAAAAAAAAGTGTCTCCTCACCAAGGCTATAAACTTCAAGTGTCCTGGAGAAAAAATGTCCAGGAGATGTTCCATATAAAAACAACAAAAATCTCTACCATTTACTAAGTGCAAATAATAAATTTGCTAAGCCCCAGGCATGAGCTTCACTCAAGTTATCTAATTTTTACAAAAAGTTGTATGGCTGGGAGTATCAGTTAAGGTTTATCTGTGGGTAACATAAACCACCCTTATTGTTTGAAGTAAAAGGGATTTAAAACGAGGAATTAGGCAATGACAAAATCATGGGGGTGATAGAAGAGCAGGCTCGAAGCTAGTCCTTCAGAAATGACTCCCAGAAAACACACAGAACTGACTGTCCACCAAGGAACTGCTGACTCTGCCACAGTCAGGGACCTGCTCTGTGAACTGCTGTCTTCAGGATGCTTCTCATCGGCTGTCATCCTGAGATCAGGAAGCTGTTGCTCTAGGAATACACTGCCTTAACTGTGAGCCAGGGACCAGGCCAGCTGCCAAATCCACACCTCCAAAGCAGATGTCATAGATACGCCTTGCCTTCTCCTAAAAGAGAGCCAGGGAAATGCAGTGTTTGGCTTTGCAGCTTCAGTCATACAGACAGGCACACTAGGAAAGCTGTGGGTCCCATTCACAGATGAGGAAAAGGAACAGAACTTTGACTGGAAGAACTACTCATCCAACAAGAACTGGAAGAGCCAGGATTCAATCCAGATCCATCGCATGTTCTCAACCACCTCATTCTTCTGCCTGCCTAACAAGGGAATTGCAGTCAAACAGGTGTGAGAAAGGCTCCTTATAAACATGACCAGGACTTTCTCATCAACAAAAATCCTTTCCTGACTATGCCACCTAATAATTTATTGGTTCTACCCCATTTTTTTCTCCCCCATAAACTTCTCAAATGTAGGAAGAATCTTCTAGTACCTTGTAACTTATGAAAACTACTGCCTCAGCTTTCAGTCTGCTGTACATGAAGGTGCTGGTGACTGGGAATGTGGTAGAAGCTGTCCCAATTGTAGACACTGGGACAGCTGAAGAGAGACTAGCAGGCAGGTGGCAGCCCCATGAGGCAGCAGCCAGGCAGCCATGGAGGTGCAAAGCCTGTGGCCATGGGGGAGCCCTAGTCCATAAATGATGAAACCCTGAGATTACTTCTTTGATTATCTGGCTCCTAACAGTATGGACATGACACCAGAGCAGATTAGGAGACTTTCAGGCCTATAATAAATTTACTTCCACATGGGTAAGAATGGAATGAATGACAGTTGAGTGGCAGGCAGGGTCAACACACAGCAAAACCATGCTGCCTGGGAAGTTTGCTTTCGTGGTCTGTCTCTGCCTTCCAGGAATTGGGTGAACTCCTGCTGCTCTCTCTTCTGTCCCAAGTCACCATTCTCTCAAAATGCATATTATGACCTCCTACTAGGTGCCAAACTCTCTGCTAGATATTGGACCAATAACAGTTCATTAACTCATCTGACAATGATTTACTGAATAGCAATTATGTGCCAGGTAATGTCCTGGTGACTGGTAAACAAGACAGACAAGGATTCTGCATTCATGGAGTTGACACGCTGATGGGGAGGACTGAAAATGAGCTCACCCACAATGAATATTTGTGAGTAATTTAGAAAAGTGCTAAACAGAGAATTTAAAATTGGGTGATATAATAGTAACATGGTGGCTACTTTAGTTTGGGTGGTAGTTAAGTCTTGCTGGAGGAGGGGACTTGTGCTGAGATTTGAATGGCAAGAAAAGTAAGTCCTATGAAGATCAGGGAGAGGAGAATTCCAAACAGGGGGACAGCTTGTATGAAAGCTCTGTATCAGAAATGATTTTGGTGTGTTCCATGAAAAGGCAAGTCCTCGTAGCTGGAGCACAATGAAGGGGAGAGCAGTATAAGAATGGTTGAAGAGGTGGAGAGAGATGTTTGGGCTTCATAGGCAAGGGTAAGATGCTTGAGTTTTCTAAGTGCATTGGAAAACCATTGGTGATTTTTTTTCAAAAGTATCTATCTATCTTCCCTTTCTTTTCTATATACCTCTCTCTCATCTATCTATCACTTCCTTAGAAAATGTAACAACTTTGTTTTCTGTTGCACGTATGATATGTTACTGTAGATATCGTTCTGCACCTTGCTTGTTTCACTTAATTATATGCCTTGGAAATATAACACACTGGGGTTTTTTAAGCATGGAAATGACATAATATGATTTATGTTTTAAAAATATGACTCTGGCAGCATGGTATGTGCCACTTTGTTCATGCTGCTATAACAAAATACAATAGATGGGTGGCTTAAGCAACATATATTTATTTCTCACAGTTCTGGAGACTGGGAAGTTCAAGAGCAAGGTGCTGGCAGACATGGTGTCTGGTTTATAGATGGCCTTCTGCTCACTGTGGCCTCATATGCGGGAGGGGTGAGGGAGTTCTCTAGGGTCTCTGTTATAAGGGCATTAATCCCTTTCATGAGGACCCCACCTCATGACCTAAGCATGCCCCAAAGGCCCCATCTCCAAATACCATCACATGGAGAATTAGGTTTCAGTGTGTGAATTCTGGGGGGACACAAACACTTGGTCCACTGCAGTATGGGAGTAGGATTATGGAATGTGGGGAATGGAGAATGAGTGAGGTGTAACCTTGCCCTCAGGAGGTCACAGTCTTTCTCTTCTCAGCATGTTCATTCGTGGTGTAAGTTTGGTTGCCTGTGCACTTGCCATTGGTCTCCCACATGGAACAGTGAGATCCCTGGGGGCCAACCTAGGGTCTGTCTTGTTCATCTAATAAGGTGCCTGACATTGTTGGATGGATGGATGAATAAGGCTAGGTAGTTTTGTTAATAAATCACCTTACTTCAAATAGCATGACTTTCTTCCCATGGTTAGTCAGTGTTTGTGATGAAAAGTCCAGTGTGAGATATCTTAGGGAGACATCTTTGTGAGACAACAAAATGAAGACTAATGATTAGAGAGTTTTGTATCATCTCTTTGGTATGATGGACAGCGATCAGAGTGGTGAAAGGCTCAGAAACGAATTCATATAAAATGACTAAGAATATGAGGGGGGTTGATGTTAGAGAAGAAAAGACTCAGGGGAACATGACAGCTGCCTTCAAATATGTAAGGAACTGTCACATGTAAGGAGGAGTGTGCTTGTTTTATATCACTCCAGGGAATGAGGAAAGAGCATGCAATGTCCATCTCAAACAAAGAAAAATAATATTCTCCAGCTACCCAGTAATAGTATAGGTTCCCTTGTGAGATAATGAGCACAGGTCTCCAGAGATATTCCAACAGAAATTAAATAATAATTTGTCACTAATGCTGCAAAAGTGACTCCTGGATTTTATATAAAGATAACAGCTACCATTGATTTAGCACTTACCCTGAGCCAGACACTCCACCAAGGGCTTTATAAACATTATCCATTTAATGTTCATAACAACTTTATATGGTAAGAATCATCTATATTTAAATGGAGAACCTCAGTCTTAGAGAATTGAAGTGATTTTCACAAGGGCATACAATTAGTACATGGAGTCAGGAATGGATCCAGGTCTCTCTGACTCCAAAGCCTTTGTCCTTCACCACACTGGGCTCAGACACGCCCTGAAGATTGCTAAAATGTGACCTCTTTCTCAGTCCTTTTCAGGATTAGACCACAGCATTTCATTCTACTCCATCACAGAGGAGAAATGGTATTCAAAGCCAAGGACATTTGCTGGCCATTGTTGGTGGGTGTTCAAAGTTAGATGTAGTGGGAAGAGCCCTTCTGTTTCTTCTATGAAGCCGAATGGAGAGAGTTCTGGGACAGCTCTTCGTTAGAGAAGCTCCCATTATTTCTCTATCACTTTGGCTTCCTCTAATCCTGCAAGACATGTCCTAGGTTGGTGTCTACCAGTCCTGCCTGAGAGGGCCAGCGCTGTCTATTTCCTTTAGAGATCTTCAGGAGGGACAACTGGTCGACAGCAGGATTCAGATACTCCTGAGCCCCTAGTCCTAAATCATCCTGATCTTATTCCAAAATGCTCAGCATATCCTGCACACCCTGACAGTTGAGTTTCTTCCCATTCCAAGAGTTTGATACTCTAATACTCTTGGGATATAAGATGACTTCAGCCAAGGATGTAGAAAAGGAAAATGACAGTGTTATGGACTGCTTGTTTGTGTTCCCCTCAAATTCCTATGTTCAGCCCTATCCCTAAATGTGATGGTATTTGGAGATGTGGCCTTTGGAAGCTAATTAGGTTTATATGAGGTCATGAGGGTGGAGTCCCTACAATGGGGTTAGTGTCCTTCCAACAAATATGTAATGAATGCCTTCCAATTATCCTAGACAGTGCTAAGTGCTACATTTATAATGCAGATTAAAAATATCTTTAGATATTTTGATTTTAGTTATCAAGAGTTGAGTAAGCAGAATATAAAAAGGTTTCCACTATTCAATGATTTGTTCAACATGTATCCAGTAAGTTTGAAACATTTTCTGGGACATTCAGAAGAGATGATTCTGTTTTCTCCAATAGCAGCTATTTTTAAATAGACAATTGTTACTTCTCTCTTTCTTTTTCTATCTCTTGGATGTTTTAGAATGTGCACAAGTCAGCAAAACTTGGGTTGCTTTTCTTTCCTATTCTCAGAGAGGTTTTATGCTAGAGGGCAGGGCCTGGCATTCCGGGGCTGGGGTTTCTGAGTTAGCATATGTTTCTTCAGCTGGTTCTGTCACTGTGAGCCCCGAGCAGCAGAGTGCCTGGCCGCCGGAATTAAGTGTCAACTGTGTTTTAGCTGTTATCATATTTCCCATGTTCAAGTAGACTAATAAATGGAGAGAGTCTTTCAACCAGCATGGTGGGCGAATTGTGAAAACAAGAACATATGAGATGAAGGAAGTAAGGATGCTTCTACTCTGTGAATCTGTATTTACTGAGAGCCAAGGCCTCATAGATAAGGAAACAGGTCTGTTGTGGAACTGACAGTCCTGCAGAGGAGGAAAGCCATGAACATATCATGTCATGTAAGAATACTAGGAGGGAATAATGGAGGAAAAAGTAAGGGCATATTACTCCATTTGGTCTCCTAACACTTCTAGGAGGATCTGGAATAAGATGGGGATTTTTATCACAGAGTTGTATTAATAAGTTTGATAATCACAAAACAGCAACAACAGTAACCTGACAGCTGTTACATATGACTCCCCAGCTTTTTGAGGATTTATTGCCAAGATCAGGGGGTGGCAGATCTGGAAAGCCCTTTTACTCTCACGTCTGTCACTGAGGTATGCCTTCTGAGGTCCTGAGATTTATCTTCTGCCTGGAAACCCACAAGCCACTCAGAGTTGGCCTTCTGTCTCAGCTACTTGTTACAGGTCACACTGTCTGCTCAAAAATTCCACAGGTCATGCATTGAATATATGTCATCCACAAGCCAAGAGTGCAAAAATGGAGTTTTTATGATCCTTTCTGATCATAAGTACCTTTCTGAACCATAAAGTACCTGCAATTGCTCATTTAAGTGAGCTGATAATATCCCTCCATCCACCCCACAGCCCACTCCCCACCTCCCCACCCCTGGCCCGGCCAAAGTCAGTTTGAATGCCATTCTTGTCATTTGTAACTGAATGAGACCTAATATGGTCTTCCTGATTTTAATTTTCTGGCCCATCTTCTATTACAAGGTTGCCAGTGTTTTCTTTCTAAACCATAAATGTAACAATATCATGGCCTTGCTTAAACCCATCTTCAGGTTTTTTGGTAACTACTGAATAAAGTCCAGACTTCCTTAGGTGTTATATAAAATCGGTTATTATCTGGTTTCAGATGATTCACCTCTTGCCACTTCCTTCCACCTGTCTTAAATTCTAATTTAAATGACCCTGTACCCTTTCGTTTTGAAAAGTTCTATTTCATTCTTTTCCAAACTCGTCTGTTTCAACATGCTATTATGTTCTTTCACTTGAATAGCTTGTTTTAGTCTCTAGTTTGTAATTTTGTGTTATGGGCAAAATAACACAAAATAACACTTCAGTAGGAGTGCATCTCTCTGTGCAAGTCCTATACTCTATACTAGGTTGTAGAGGCTTCTTCAAAATGGTTTTATGTTAGCTTCTTCCAGTGTTTTATGGGATCCATGAGCCTAGGACCAGATTTTATTTTAGTCTCTTTGCTTAGGGTTCTTGCACAGTGGAGATAAGGGCACGTTTGTGCTGCATCTATTTATGAAGCCAGAGTTGGGGTTCTTAATCTCAGGGGTGCTTCTTTTCTGCCCATATACTGTCTTGGATGGGCAGAAAGTTTCCTTTCTTCTTCCCAGAGGCTGGTGGGTGGAGTTTTATCAGTTTCCTTTTCACAGTCAGGGCAGCTCTCTGAGGCACCAGTTTTATACAGGGGTTTCTGCTCAAATGTCCTCTCACCTTGGGTGGCCCAGATCATGTTTTGTGTCTCTTCACAGGCATTAAAGCCCTAAAACTCAGGGTCTCAAGCCAGTGCACTCATCTGATACTCCCAGGCTAGAGCAATGTCAGAGCTTCTTAAATCTCCAGATCTGAGCTCCTTTATTAATGGCTCATGGAATTCCCTTTATTTTTCTTTTAAGCATGGCTGCTTCTTTGAAATTTTTTTCTGGAGTTTGTATATTTAACTAATATTTTAATTTATTTGTAGCTGGAGGAGCGTTCTCTCATATAGCACTTTCTACCTCATTCTGTATCTTTAACAGGTGACATTGCTCACCAGTTTTCCTAATGTATCATTTGTACTGTCTATCCATTCATTCCACAAACATTTTTTCCTTGTATAGTTTGTGCCAGGCACTGTTGTAGGTGCTTAGGATACAGCAATGAAAAACATCAGAAGAAAATTCCTGAGCTCATGAATCTTACTTTCAGAGAGAAGAAAATAGAAATATGATGAATTAGAACTACATAGGTTAATATGAATGGATCTCAAAAACACAAATGTATAAAAAAATAAGCTTCAAAATAATATGTACAGTACAATATCCATTTTGTAAGGTTAAATACGTGTAACTCAGTATTATTTATGGATACATCATAGCCAGTAAACTAAAATTATGCAGAGGAAGGAGAACCACCCTATTAAGAAAGTAGTTACCTCTGGAAGGAAGGGAGGCTGGGCCCAGTAAGGACAACACATGAAGCATTACCTGCTTCCCTAATGCTTTGGGTCTTTTCTAAAAAAAAAATTATATATGTGAAGCAAAAGTGGCAAAATGTTAAGATTTAATAAAATTGGGTTGTGGTTACACCTATGGTTATTGAAATATGCTCTGCATTTTCTGTATGATTGAAATAATTCAAAATAAATTGAAAATGCTAAGTGGCTTTTAACTGAGACTTAAGAAATTATAGTAATAATGGACCTAGAGATTGTCATACTGAATGAAGTAAGTCAGACAGAGAAAGACAAATATCATATGATATCACTTATATGTGGAATCTAAAAAAATATGGTACAAATGAACTTATTTACAAAACAGAAATAGAGTCACAGATGTAGAAAACAAACTTATGGTTACTGGGGGAAGATGGAGGGATAAATTGGGAGATTGGGATTGACATATACACACTACTATATATGCAATAGATAACTAATAAGGACCTGCTGTATAGCACAGGGAACTCTACTCAATAGTCTGTAATTGCCTATATGGGAAAAGAATCTTAAAAAAGAGTGGATATATGTATATGTATAACTGATTCACTTTGCTATACACCTGAAACTATCACAACATTGTAAATCAACTATATTCCGATAAAAATTATTTAAAAAAATGAATTATAATGAATTATATAATGAATTATAGTGTGATAGATTATAATGAATTATAGTGTGTTAGAAGATGGAAGTTATATGGAATAAAACAAGAGAAAAAAATAGGGCAGGGTAAGGTATGTTAAGAGGGTTGGGGGTGGGGAGAGTTTGAAGTATGGTGGTCTTGGTAGTGTCCATTGAGAAGGCACTTTTGAGGTAATTGAGAGAAAATTTGAGTGAAGACTTAAAGGAGATGACCTTCTTCTTATCCAAGATATCATTTGCTCTGCTGGAACCAAGACGGTAGACCTAGGAGAATCCGTGTGAGTGTGTCATACCATGAGAACTGGCAGGACTTGGCAATGAAGAAATGGGGACCGTCTGAATAGAATGCATGTCAGGTGAGTGATGGATGTGGCCACCATTCACTGAGACAGATGTTAGGAGACAATCAAGTTCTAGGGGTAAGATAATGAGGCCTTAAGTTCTTTAGAGGAAGCAAAATTTATCCTGGAAGTTAGAGCAAAAGAAAATTCCTCTATGTGTTCTTCAGGTAAGGAACAAATAGTTATGTGTGGGACATATCTTCAATCATATTTTTCCAATCAAATAGTTTTTTTAAATGAACTATCCTTCACGTAACTTGAAAATATAATAGAAAATGAATATCTGTGAAAATAATTCTGCAGCAGTCAAAAACCATGTCATTAATTAGCCTTCAACTACCTCTCTTGTTCTAGGGATAAATTTTAGAGCACTTAGGCTTTAGACCCAGGTGTATAGAGTAATTTCAGTTATGCCAGTTAATACTGCTTCCATATCCTCCCCATCACACAACTCCTTACCTAGTTCTCTCTCCAGAGCCTCAAGGAACTAAGTATAATCCATCTTCACATAGCATATAGATCTCAGAAGTCCCTCAGGTCTCTTCTTCTGTGTAAATGACACTGGTTCTTTAAACTGTTCTTCATATGAGCCATGGTGGGTTTTTTGGAACCACCCCCATCCCCACCATACTAGCTACCTTTTTGCAAAGCTGTTTCATTGTGTCACCGTCTGTTTTAAATCCCCAGATGTGGTTTAACAGCACGAAATAGAGTGATCCTATATTAATGCAGTCCAAGATTATACTGATGTTTCAATTAACATCAATATATAATTTTCACATGGACAACTACCATGCCTGGTTTCTACCATCCTATTAACAATGGAAATGTTAGAGCCATGAATAGACCCTTTCACCCACTACTAGACACATCCAAACATTCTTTGAATGTAGTTGTTCAATAAGCAATGCATATTCCAAACTTCACTATCATCTAGGTCACATTTGCATCTTGTTTGCAAAGAATGTAAAAGAATTTATCAAATGCTTCAGTACAGTTATGTCACCCTTAGTATATTAGAATATTTTTCATAAAGCAAATAGAACAGTTTTATGAGACTCGTTCTTGGTAATCCATGTTGACTTCATGTAAAAATCCTTGCTTTTCTTTTTTTCTAAAGGTTCACATATCACATATTTTAAAATCAAGTCTAGAAGTTGATGCAAACTGATGTCATATTTAATGATCTATGGTTTCTGGAATTTATTTATTGCCTCTTTAAATTCAGAAATAAATTTTTTCCAAGTTTCAACATTATCCATTACCACTGGTGTAGGAGGAAGGGCAATGCACTGACATCCAAGGAACCAGAGTCTTAACCAGGTTTGCTCCTAGCTAGCTGTGTAACTTTGAGCAAGTTGCTTGACTCATTTGTAAAAATTAGGGGTTTGAACTATAACCACTGAGTGCTTCTTGTTTAGTTTCTTTAATATGTTTATCCTTTGACAGTAAACTACTTATATTCTTCTGATTTTCATGTATAAGTCTTAGAGTGAATTGCTTCCTCTTGTTAATAATAGATGTGCCACCCTACAGAGTAGTTCAGTATCCAGGTTGATTTGTTCCTTTTGTTCTTTCCTTAAAAAAGTATCTTTCTTGAAATGTAATCCACAGACCACAAAATTCATCCATGTAAATTGTACCATTCAATGTTTTCTGGCATATTCACAGAATTGTACAACAATTACCACAATCTAAGTTTAGGACATTTTCAATCCTTCCTCTTAAATGGACTTGAGCATAAGCTCACTCAGGGATCTGCACATTCTAGAGTAACAGACTAAAATCCAGGGCTCAAAACCTTCTTTTGATTGTTTCTCCTATTCCTAGGTCATGCTAGCTCATTCAGAAGCACAGCTTGGGGGTGGTTTAAGATGATGACTTAGGAAGAGCCTGAGCTTACTTCCTCCCATGAACACAACAAATATATAGCTACATATGGATAAATTCCCTCTGAAAAGAATCTGAGAACTAGCTGAACACCTGCCCCAAAACAAAGGATAAAAAAACCACATCAAGATGGGTAGGAGAGACAGAGAAATGCTGTCACCAAAAACCCCACCCCCAGCCTGGTGGCACACATAGATAGGGATCTCATAAGATGGGCACTTCTCCCAGAGGAAAGAGGGGTTGTTGCCCCACATCAGGCACACCAGCTCCTGAGATCTACACTGAAGAGAGGAATCCCCAAGATGCCTGGCTTAGAAAAATCAGTGAGGCTGATATCAAAGTGTCCCAAAGTGATATAGGAAACTGAGACTTATCTCTTGAAGGTCTCATTTGTGATCTCACTTGCCCTAAGACCCAGAGAAATAATAGCAGTTTGAAAAGTGCCAAGACTATATGTGAAGGAGAGCCATTTGAGAATCTAAAAGCATCATCTGGAGGGGTGAGAGATGGTGGAAGTGCTCCCTAGATACAGAGGGACTGACAGATGCCACTATTGTACTCCCCATCTAACCTGCCAGCATGAGTGTGCAAGCTTGGATGTGGGGATGAGCAACCATGGCACTATCATACCGTCTTGCTGAAGACTGAGAGCTCTAGCAGTTTCAGTACTCCCCCACTCCCAGCTGGGGTGGGCATGCATGGATGTTCAGGGCATTCTCATAGCTAAAGTCTATGAGTGTGGGGAGGAGATTATGACACTACCCATGCCCTGGCTGGGGCTGGCAAGTACAAGCAGTCATGGTGCTATCCTTCTCCCAGACTAAAGGCAACTCGACACTCTCCTGTCCCCTGGCTGGGGCTGGCAAGCATGAGTAGTTACAGCATTCTTCTGATCCTGGTCTAAAGCCAATGGACACACAGATGAGGTACTCTCCTGCTGTATGGCTGAAGTCTGCAGGTGCAAGAAGTGAAGTCATTTTCTTGCTGCCTTTCTGAAGTGAGAGAGCAGGTTTTGTCCCCTGAACTCTCCAGCTGTCTAGGTAAATCCAGCAGGCACAAGTGATCCACACAGGGACACCCCTGGATCCCTTGGCCCTAGTGGCCAAAGGACTGGTTTTCCTTAGCTTCACAGAACTGTAACAGTCAGCAAGACAGTGTTTGGCAGGCCATCCCCCCCCCACCCCCCAGGGCACGGCACAGAAATCAGACTGAAACATAACCCCAGTCATCCTGTGAAAAAGACCTATTTCCTTAACCTGGAACTTCATCCTGAGGGACAGGCTTTAGGTTTCCCACATGTCTTGGAAGCTAACGAGGAGCTTCCAGGAAATGAAAGCAGGGAGACACCATCCTAGCACACCCTCTTGGCCTCACTACAGCTTGATAATACTCCCCAGAAAGGAGCTTATTTACTCATCAGGGGCCCCAGTTTATGCAACTGTCACCCAGGAAACACCTCCAGATCTGGTCAGGAGCCCAGCAGAGATTACAATTCCAGATCCAGAGGACAATATATATCTGCATACTTTAAAAGCTGCTGCCTGAGTGTCGGGCTTCCAATAATCCTGAAACTAGGTGCTAAATGAGATTCCTGCCCTGGAATGCTGACAGGTCTCAACACAGCTTCAAAAAGAGGGACACATTAAGAATAAATTAGATACTAGAGACAACCAAGAGCTATGGTAGGGTTGAACAAGAAAAATCATCACCTGCATGAGGCCACTCCTTGAAGAGTGAAAGAGGAAGCAGTTTTTCTTAATAAATAAAAACAAACACAGATAGCCAAGCAAGGTGAGGAAAGAGAAATATGTTCCAAATTAAAGAACAAGAAAAAATCTCAGAAAAAGACCTTAATGATACAGAGATAAGATATCTACCTGATAAAGAATTAAAAGTAATGGTCATAAAGATGCTTACCAAACTAGAGAGAAGAATGGATGAACACAATGAGAACTCCAACAAAGAATTGGAAAATATAAGAAAGAACCAATGAGGGCTGAAGAATACAATAACTGAAATGAAAAATATACCAGAGGGAATCAACAGCAGATTAGAAGATACAGAAGAACAGATCAGAGATCTGGAAGACAAGATAGTGGAAATCACACAGTCAGAATTACAAAAAGAAAAAAGATTTTTTAAAAGTTACAATAGTTTAAGGGACTTCTTGGACAACATTAAACATACTAACATTTGCATTATAGAAGAAGAAAACATAGAGAAAGGGGCAGAAAACTTATTTGAAGAAATAATAACTGAAAACTTCCTTAATCTGGAGAAGGCAACATACACTCAGGTCCAAAGCACAGAGAATCCCATGGAAGATAAATCCAAAGAGATCCACACCAAGACACATTACAATTAAAATGTTGAAAGTTAAAGATAAAAAGAAAATTTTAAAAGCAGCAAGAGAAAAACAACTTAGTTATGTATAAGACTATCACCAGATTTTTCAGCAGAAACTTTGTAGACCACAAGGAATGGCATGATATATTCAAAGTGCTGAAAGGGAAAAAACTTACAAGTAAGAACTCTCTATCTGGAGGTTATCATTAAGGACTGAAGGAGAGTAAAGAGTTTCCCAGACAAGCAAAAACTAAAGGAGTTCATCACTACTCAACTGACCTTAAAATATATGTTAAAGGGTCTTCTTTAAGCAAAAAAAGAAAAAGCCATAACTAGAAATAAAATAATATATGAAAGAAAATATACCACTGGTAAAGCCAAATATATAGTAAAGGTAGTGGATCAACCACTTATAAAGCTAGTATTAAGGTTAAAAAACAAAAGTAGTAAAATCAGCTATAACAACAGTAAGTAGTTGAGAGATACACAAAATAAAAAGATGTAAAATATGACAACAAAAACATAAAAAGTGGGGGTGGGAGAATGTAGTGATTTTAGAATGCATTCAAGCTTAAGTGACTATCAACTTAAAATAGACTGATTTGTATAGAGTTATATGTGAACCTCATGGTAACCACAAACCAAAAACCTATAATAGATACACAATAAATAAATCCAAACATAACCATAAAGAAAATCATCAAACCACAAGGGAAAAGAACAAGATAAGAAGAAAGGAACAGAGAAGAATTACAAAAACAATAAAAAAAAATAAACAAAATGCAATAAGTACATACATATCAATAATTACTTTAAAGGTCACTGCACTAAATGCTCTAATCAAAATACACAGGGTGGCTGAATGAAAAGAACAAGACCCATCTACATGCTGTCTACAGGAAACTCACTTTAGATCTAGAGACACACACAGACTGAAAGTCAAATGATGGAAAAAGATATTCCATGCAAATGGAAACCAAAAGAAAGCTAGGGTAGCAATACTTATGTCAAATAAAGTAGACTTTAAGAAAAAGACTATAACAAAAAAATAAGAACATTACATAATGATAAGAGGTCAATGCAAAAGAAAATACAACATTTGTAAATATGCACTCAACATAGGAGCACCTAAATATAAAGCAAATATTAACAGACATAAAGGGAGAGATTGACAGTAATACAATAATAGGAGGGGACTTTAATATTCCACTTATATCAGTGGATAGATCATCTAGACAGAAAATCAGTAAGGGAGAGATTTTAGAAGATGGAGGAAGAGTAAGACATGGAGATCACCTTCCTCCTCACAGATACATCAGAAATACTTCTACACGTGGAACAACTCCTACAGAACACCTACTGAACGCTGGCAGAAGACCACAGACCCCCCAAAAGGCAAGAAACTCCCCACATACCTGGGTAGGGCAAAAGAAAAAAACAGAGAGAAAAGAATAGGGATGGGACCTGCACCAGTGGGAGGGAGCCGTGAAGGAGGAAAGGTTTCCACACACTAGGAAGCTTCTTCGCGGGTGGTGACTGCAGGTGGTGGAGGGGGGAAGCTTCAGAGCCCCGGAGGAGAGCACAACAACAGGGGTGGGGAGGGCAAGCGGGGAGATTCCCGCACAGAGGATCGATGATGACCAGCACTCACCAGCCCGAGAGGCTTGTCTGCTCACCCGCTGGGGCAGGCGGGGGCTGGGAGCTGAGGCTCCGGCTTCAGTCGGATCGCAGGGAGAGGACTGGGGTTGGCAGAGTGAACACAGCCTGCAGGGGTTAGTGCACCACGGCAAGCAGGGAGGGAGTCTGGGAAAAACTCTGGAGCTTCCAAAGAGACAAGAGACTTTTTCTTCCCTCTTTGTTTCCTGGTGCACAAGGAGAGGAGATTAAGAGCGCTGCTTAAAGGAGCTCCAGAGACAGGCGCGAGCCGCGGCTATCAGCGCGGACCACAGAGACGGGCATGAGATGATAAGGCTGCTGCTGCCACCACCAAGAAGCCTGTGTGCAAGCACAGGTCACTCTCTACACCTCCGCTCCCAGGAGCCTGTGCAGCCCGCCGCTACCAGTGTCCCGAGATCCAGGGACAAATTCACCAGGAGAACATACAGTGTGCCACAGGCTGGTGCAACATCATGCCAGCCTCTGCCGTCACAGGTTCACCCAGTACACTGTACACCTACTTCCCCATGGCTTAACTGGGCCAGAGCCCCTGAATCAACTGCTCTTTTAACTCCGTCCTGCCTGAGCAAAGAACAGATGCCCACTGGCGACCTACATGCAGGGGCAGGTCCAAATCAAAGGCAGAACCCCGGGAGCAGTGCGAACAAAGAAGAGAAAAGGAAACCTCTCCCAGCAGCCTCAGGAGTAGCGGATTGAAACTCCAAAAAAAACTTGATGTACCCTGCATCTGTGCAATACATGAACAGACATCGAATCATCCCAAATTGAGAAGGTGGACTTTGAGAGCAAGACACACTATTTTTTCCCCTTTTCCTCTTTTTGTCAGTGTGTATGTGTATGCTTCTGTGTGAGATTTTGTCTGTGTATCTTTGCTTTCACCATTTGTCCTAGGGTTCTGGAAATAGAATAGAGAAAATGCAAGAAATATTTAACAACGACCTAAAAGAACTAAAGAGGAAACAAGCAATGATGAACAACACAATAAATGAAATTAAAAATACTCTAGAAGGGATCAATAGCAGAATAACTGAGGTAGAAGAAAGGGTAAGTGACCTGGAAGATAAAATAGTGGAAATAACTACTGCAGAGCAGAATAAAGAAGAAAGAATAAAAAGAACTGAGAACAGTCTCAGAGACCTCTGGGACAACATTAAATGCACCAACATTCGAATTATAGGGGTCCCAGAAGAAGAAGAGAGAAGGAAGGGACTGAGAAAATATTTGAAGAGATTATAGTTGAAAACGTCCCTAATATGGGAAAGGAAATAGTTAATCAAGTCCAGGAAGCACAGAGAGTCCCATACAGGATAAATCCAAGAAGAAACATGCCAAAACACATATTAATCAAACTATCAAAAATTAAATACAAAGAAATCATATTAAAAGCAGCAAGGGAAAAACAACAAATAACACACAAGGGAATCCCCATCAGGTTAACAGCTGATCTTTCAGCAGAAACTCTGCAAGCCAGAAGGGAGTGGCAACACACATTTAAAGTGATGAAGGAGAAAACCTGCAACCAAGATTACTCTATCCAGCAAAGATCTCATTCAGATTTGATGGAGAAATTAAAACTTTTACAGACAAGCAAAAGCTGAGAGAGTTCAGCACCACAAAAGCAGCTTGGCAACAAATGCTAAAGGGACTTCTCTAGGCAAGAAACACAAGAAAAGGAAAAGACCTACAATAACAAACCCAAAACAATTAAGAAAATGGGAATAGGAACATACATATCGATAATTACCTTAAATGTAAATGGATTAAATGCTGCAACCAAAAGGCACAGACTGGCTGAATGAATAAAAAACAAGACCCGTATATATGCTGTCTATACGAGACCAACTTCAGACTTAGGGACACATACAGACTGAAAGTGAGGGGATAGAAAAAGATATTCCATGCAAATGGAAATCAAAAGGAAGCTGGAGTAGCAATTCTCATATCAGAAAAAGTAGACTTTAAAACAAAGACTATTACAAGAGACAAAGAGAACACTACATAATGATCAAGGATCAATCTAAGAAGAAGATACCACAATTGTAAATATTTATGCACCCAACATAGGAGCACCTCAATACATAAGGTAAATACTAACAGCCATAAAAGGGGAAATCAACAGTAACACAATCATAAGTCATAGTAGGGGACTTTAACACCCCACTTTCACCAATGGACAGATCATCCAAAAGGAAAATAAATAAGGAAACACAAGCTTTAAATATACATTAAACAAGATGGGCTTAATTGATATTCAAGGATATTCCATCCCAAAACAACAGAACACACATTTTTCTCAAGTGTTCACGGAACATTCTCCAGGATAGATCATATCCTGGGTCACAACTCAAGCCTTGGTGAATTTAAGAAAATTGAAATTGTATCAAGTATCTTTTCCGACCACAACACTATGAGACTAGATATCAATTATAGGAAAAGATCTGTAAAAAATACAAACACATGGAGACTATACAATACACTACATAATAACGAAGTGATCACTGAAGAAATCAAAGAGGAAATCAAAAAAATCCTAGAAACAAATGACAATGGATAAACGATGACCCAAAACCTATGGGATGCAGCAAAAGCAGTTCTAAGAGGGAAGTTTATAGCAACACAATCCTACCTTAAGAAACAGGAAACATCTCAAATAAACAACCTAACCTTGCTCCTAAAACAATTAGAGAAAGAAGAACAAGAAACTTCAAAGTTAGCAGAAGGAAAGAAATCATAAAACTCAGATCAGAAATAAATGAAAAAGAAAGGAAGGAACTGATAGCAAAGATCAATTAAAAAAAAAGCTGGTTCTTTGAGAAGATAAACAAAATTGATAAACCATTAGCAAGCCTCCTCAAGAAAAAAAGGGAGAAGACTCAAATCAATAGAATTAGAAATGAAAAAGGAGAAGATTTGAGAAGACTCAAATCAATAGAATTAGAAATGAAAAAGGAGAAGTAACTGCAGTGTCAGAAGTAACTGACACTGCAGAAATAAAAAGGATCCTGAGAGATTACTACAAGCAACTCTATGACAATAAAATGGACAACCTGGAAGAAATGGACAAATTCCTAGAAATGCACAACCTACTGAGACTGAACCAGGAAGAAATAGAAAATATGAACAGACCAATCACAAGCACTGAAATTGAAACTGTGATTAAAAATCTTCCAAAAAACAAAAGCCCAGGACCAGATGGCTTCACAGGTGAATTCTATCAAACATTTAGAGAAGACCTAACACCTATCCTTCTCAAACTCTTCCAAAATATAGCAGAGGGAGGAATACTCCCAAACTCATTCTACGAGGCCACCATCACCCTGATACCAAAACCAGACAAAGATGTCACAAAGAAAGGAAGCTACAGGCCAATATCACTGATGAACATAGATGCAAAAATCCTCAACAAAATACTAGCAAACAGAATCCAACAGCACATTAAAAGGATCATACACCATGATCAAGTGTGGTTTATTCCAGGAACGCAAGGATTCTTCAATATACGCAACTCAATCAACGTGATACACCATATTAACTAATTGAAGGAGAAAAACCATATGATCATCTCAATAGATGCAGAGAAAGCTTTCAACAAAATTCAACACTCGTTTATTAATAACCCTGCAGAAAGTAGGCACAGAGGGAACTTTCCTCAACATAATAGAGGCCATATATGACAAACCCACAGTCAACATCATCCTCAATGGTGAAAAACTGAAACCATTTCCAATCAGATCAGGAACAAGACAAGGTTGCCCACTCTCACCACTCTTACTCAACATAGTTTTGGAAGTTTCAGCCACAGCAATCAGAGAAGAAAAAGAAATAAAAGGAATCCAAGTCAGAAAAGAAGAAGTAAAACTGTCACCGTTTGCAGATGACATGACACTATACATAGAGAATCCTAAAGATGCTACCAGAAAACTACTAGAGCTAATCAATGAATTTGGTAAAGTAGCAGGATACAAAATTAATGCACAGACATCTCTGGCATTCTTATACACTAATGATGAAAAATCTGAAAGTGAAATCAAGAAAACACTCCCATTTACCATTGCAACAAAAAGAATAAAATATCTAGGAATAAACCTACCTAAGGAGACTAAAGACCTGTATGCAGAAAATTATAAGACACTGATGAAAGGAATTAAAGATGATACAAATAGAGGAGAGATTTATCATGTTCTTGGATTAGAAGAATCAACATTGTGAAAATGTCTCTACTACCCACACAATCTACAAATTCAATGCAGTCCTTATCAAACTACCACTGGCATTTTTCACAGAACTAGAAGAAAAATTTCACAATTTGTATGGATACACAAAAGACCCCGAATAGCCAAGGCACTCTTGAGAATGAAAAATGGAGCTGGAGGAATCTGGCTCCCTGACCTCAGACTATACTACAAAGCTACAGTAATCAAGACAGTGTGGTACTGACACAAAAACAGAAATATAGATCAATGGAACAGAATAGAAAGCCCAGAGATAAACCTATACACATATGGTCATCTTATCTTTGATAAAGGAGGCAAGAATATACAGTGGAGAAAAGACAGCCTCTTCATTAAGTGGTGCTGGGAAAACTGGACAGGATTATGTAAAAGTATGAAAGTAGAACACTCCCTAACACCATACACAAAAATAAACTCAAAATAGATTAAAGACCTAAAAATAAGGCCAGACACTGTCAAACTCTTAGAGGAAAACATAGGAAGAACACTCTATGACATAAATCACAGCAAGATCCTTTTTGACCCACCTCCTAGAGAAATGGAAATAAAAACAAAAATAAACAAATGGGACCTAATGTATCATAAAAGCTTTTGCACAGCAAAGGAAACCATAAACAAGACCAAAAGACAACCCTCAGAATGGGAGAAAATATTTGCAAATTAAGCAACTGACAAGGGATTTATCTCCAAAATTTACAAGCAGGTCATGCAGCTCAATAACAGAAAAACAAACAACCCAATCCAAAAATGGGCAGAAGACCTAAACAGACATTTCTCCAAAGAAGATATACAGATTGCCAACAAACACAGGAAAGAACACTCAACATCATTAATCATTAGAGGAATGCAAATCAAAACTACAATGAGATATCATCTCACACTGGTCAAAATGGCCATCATCAAAATGTCTAGAAAAAATAAATGCTGGAGAGGGTGTGGAGAAAAGGGAACCGTCTTGCACTGTCAGTGGGAATGTAAATTGATACAGTCAGTCTGGAGAACAGTATGGAGGTTCCTTATAAAAATAAACATAGAACTACCATACGACCCAGCAATCCCTCTACTGAGCATATACCCTGAGAAAACCATAACTCAAAAAGAGTCATGTACCAAAATGTTCATTGCAGCTGTTTTTACATAGCCAGGACATGGAAGCAACCTAAGTGTCCATCGAGAGATGAATGGATAAAGAAGATGTAGCACATATATACAATGGAATATTACTCAGCCATAAAAAGAAAAGAAATTGAGTTATTTGTAGTGAGGTTGATGGACCTAGAGTCTGTCATACAGAGTGAAGTAAGTCAGAAAGAGAAAAAGAAATACTGTATGCTAACACATATATATGGAATCTAAGAAAAATAAAGAAAGGTCATGAAGAACCTAGGGGTAAGATGGGAGTAAAGACACAGACGTACTAGAGCATGGACTTGAAGATAAGGGGAGGGGTAAGGGTAAGCTGTGACAACATGAGAAAGTGTCATGGACATATACACAATACGAAATGTAAAATAGATAGTTAGTGGGAAGTAGCCACATAGCACAGCGAGATTAGCTAGGTGGTTTGTGACCACCTAGAGGGGTGGGATATGGAGGGTGGGAGGGTGAGAGATGCAAGAAGGAAGAGATATGGGAACATATATATATGTATAACTGATTCACTTTGTTATAAAGCAGAACTAATACATCATTTTAAAGCAATTATATTCCTATAAAGATGTTAAAAATAAAAGAGAAAATCAGTAAGAAATCATTGGTTTTAAATGACACATTAGACTGGAGAGACTTCATAGATAGATATAGAACATTCCATCCCCAAACAGCAGAGAATTCTTTTCAAATGCACATGGATAATTCTCCAGCATAGGTCACCTGTTAGGCCACAAAACAAGTCTCAATAATTTAAATAAATTTAATAATATTGAAATCATATCAAGCATCTCTTCTGATCACAATGGTACGAAACTAGAAATTAGTTACAAGAGAACTGGAAAAAACACAAACATGTAGAGACTAAACTGTATGCTACTAAATAATCAATAAGTCAACAAAGAAATCAAAGAGGAAATCTAAAAATACCTTGAGACAAATGAAAATGGAAACACAATAATTCAAAATGAATGGGACCCAGCAAAAGCAGTTCTGAGAGGAAAGTTCATAGTGATACTGGCCTACCTCAGGAAACAAGAAAAATTTCAACAATCTAACTTTACATCAAAAGGAACTAAATAAACAACAAACAAAATCCAAAGCTCATAGAAAGAAGAAAATAATAAAATCAGAATTAGAAATAATGAAGATCAGAAATGAAATAGAGGTAAAAAAAAAGAAAGAAAAAATCAATGAAACTAAGCACTAGTTCTTTGAAAAGATTAACAAAATTGATAAACCTCTAGCCAGACTCATGAAGAAAAAAAAAAAAAAAAAAGAGAGGGCCCAAATAAATAAACAGAAATGAAAGAGCAGAAATTACAACCAACACCAAAGAAATACAAAGAATCACGAGAGATCACTATAAACAATTATATGGCAACAAATTTGACAACCTAGCAGAAATGGATAAATTCCTAGAAACACACAATCTTCCAAGACTGAATCATAAGAAATAGAAAATCTGAATAGACTGATTACTAGCAATGAATTTGAATCAATTATAATTTTAAAATCTCCCAGCAAAAAGGGACTAAATGGCATCACAGTTGAATTCTACCAAACACTTAAGGAAGAGTTAATACCTATCCTACTGAAATTCTTCCCCCCAAAAATTGAGGAGAATGAAATTCTTCCAAACTCATTTTACCAGGCCAGCATTATCCTGATACCAAACCCAGACAAAGATACCACAAGAAAAGAGGGAATAACAGACCAATATCTCTGAAAAACATAGATGCAAATATCATTGACAAAATATTAACAAACATAATTCAACAGTACATTAAAAAGGGCACACAGCATGATAAGGTGGATTTATTCAGGGATGCAAGAACAGTTCAACGTCTGCAAAATCAATGTGACACTCCACATTAACAAACAAAGGATAATAGTATGATCATCTCACTAAATGCAGAAAAATCATTTGACACAATTTGACATCCATTTATAATAAAAACTCTCAAAGTTTGGGAGAAGCAAGGGAGAAATAACTAGTTACATGTAAGCAAAACCCCCTTAAGACTATCAGTGTAGTTTTTGGCAGAAATATATTAAAAACCATATATGACAAACACACAGCTAACATCATACTCAATTGTGAAAAGCTGAAAGCTTTTCTTCTAACATCAGGAACAAGACAAGGATGCTCACTCTCACCACTTTTACTCAACATAGTGTTGGAAGTCCTAGCTATAGAAAAATGGCAAGAAAAAGAAATAAAAGGCATTCACGTTGAAAAAGAAGTAAAATCATCACTATTTTCAGATAACATGATATATATATATATATATATATATATATATATATATATATATATATATATATATATATAAAACATCCCTAAGGACCACCAAAAATGATTAGAATAAGTGAATTCAATAAAGTTGCAGGATACAAAATTAATATACAGAAATTGTATTTCTGTACACTAACAACAAGCTATCAGAAAGAGAAATTGAGCAAACAATTCTATTTACAATCACATCAAAAAGAATAAAATACCTAGGAATAAATTTTTAACCAAGAAGGTGAAAGACCTGTACTCTGAAAACCATAAGGTATTGATGAAATAAACTGAAGATGACACAAATAATTGGAAAGATATACTGTGCTTATAGAATAGAAGAATTAATATTGTTAAAATATCCATATTTTCCAAAGCAATCTAAGGATTCATTGTAATCCCTATCAAAACACCAATGGCATTTTTCACAGAACTAAAATAGATAATCCTAAAATTTGTGTGGAAACACAATAGACCCTACAAAACACTTGTAGCTAAGACAATCTTGAGAAAGAACAAAGATGGAAGTATCACATGCCCTAATTTCAAACTATACTACAAAGCTATAGAAATCAAAACTGTATAGTACTGGCACAAAAGCAGACACATAGATAAATGGAACAAATAGACAGCCCAGAAATAAACCATGGATATATGGTCAATTAAATTATAAATAAGGAGGCAAGTTTATACAATAAAGAAAGGTAGTCTCTTTGATAAATGGTGTTTGGAAAATTGGACAGATACATGCAAAAGAATGAAACTGTACTACTATCTTACACCATATACAAAAATAAATTCAAAATGGATTAAAGATTGAATGTAAGACATGAAACCATAAAACTCCTGGAAGAAAATATAAGTAGTAAGCTCTCTGACATCAAAGTGTTGCTTTTTTGGATCTGTCTCCTCAGGCAAGGGTAACAAAAGCAAAAATAAACAAGTGGGACTACGTTGAACTAAAAAACTTTTGCACAGTGAAGGAAACAATCAAAAAAAAAAAGGCAACCTATTGAATGAGAAAAGATATTTGCAAATCATATATTTGATAAGGGATTAATATCTAAAATATATAAAGATCTTAGATTACTTAATATAAATAAAACCAGCCAGACAATTGATTAAAAGATGAGCAGAGGACCTGAATAGACATTTTTCCAAACAAGATGTACAGTTGGCCAACAGGCACATGAAAAGTTGCTCAACATCACTAATAATCAGGAAAATGCAAACCACAACCAAAATGAGATATCACCTCACACCTGTCAGAATGGCAGTTATCAAAAAGACAACAGATAAGTATTGGTGAGGATGTGGAGTAAAGGGAACCCTAGGACACTGTTGGTGGGAATATAAATTGGTGCAGCCACTATGGAAAACAGTATGTGGTTTCCTTAAAAAATTAAAAACAGGACTACCATACAGTCCAGCAATTCAATTTCTGACTATCCAAAGAGAATGAAAACACTAATTTGAAAGGAATATGCATGCCTATGTTCATGGCAACATTATTTACAATAGCTAAGATATGGAAGTAGTCTACATGTCCATCAATAGATGAATGGATAATGAAGATTTATACACACACAGAGAGTAATAAAATAAATAGGTCATGGGGTGTAAGTTACAGCATATGGAAATAGTTAATAATATTTTAATAACTCTGATGGTGACAGATGGTAACCAGACCTATTGTTACCATTTCAAAATATATAATATAAATACTGAATCACTATGAAGTGCCCCTGAAACCAATATGATATTTTATGTCAATTGTACTTCAATTAAAAAAAAAAAAAGAAGCACAGTCGGTTCTTAGAACAGCACCAACTGGCTTAGTAAGAATGAAAGTTTTTGGAAATGCCCATAGACCATTTTCATGGTTCACTACATGCTTATTCACTATATTTTCCCAGAGTGGTAGAAATTACATGACTGTTGCAGTAGACTAAAGAAATGGAGTCTTTGTACCACAGGTACTTTCCCGCATTCTTTAATCAAAACACAATTAAGTCCCTTAATTCATGAACAAGTATTCTCAAAGCTAGTATGTGCCAGGTTCTGGAGACTGAAGGTTCTAGAGATTCGGGGGTGAATAAGACAGGCAAAGTTCAGCTGCTGTAGCCCTTACAGTCTAATTGGAGGAGAGAAGCAGGAAGACATGATTAATACTACATAATTTCAGGTAGAGATAAGCACTGTGAAGGAAGTTAAATGGGGTAATGTAATCTAGTGACTGAGGGGCATGAGATTACAGCAATCAGCAACATTTCCATAGCCCTCATCCTAGTCAGTCTTCACAGCCCCTCTATGACATGGAAACGGCACATGTTATAATCCCCATTTAAGAGATGAGAAGCTGAGGTGCAGCTGAGTGACTCCAGGAAAGTCTTAGCTAGTGATTCAGGTCTGGTTGTCTGACTCCAAACCAGCATGTTTTCTACCACGCCATTCAGGAAATGGAAATGGTTGTGCAAATTATGGTGTGTCTGTCCCATGAAATATCATGCCATCATTATAAATGATAATTATGGAGACATGATTATGATGTAACATTAGGGAAAATGCAAGATACAAAGTTACATGTATTCCATGTAAAAATAAGAATGACTGTGTTTACAAAGACTGGAAAATGACATACAAAAATGAGCACAGATTTGTATTAGGAGTGTTTCTTATCCTGGTTTCCTAAATTTTAATTAAAATGAATTTGTACCCAAAATAAAGTTGACACTGAATTAAAATTATTTTGACAATTCAACTGTAGCACATACTAGTAAATAGTAGTTCCCATAAAGATTATATATATATATTCATATATATATTCACCATAAAATTTGCAGGAGTAACAAAAACATCTGTTGAAAATGAAGTTCATAGCAGGCAAAGGGCCTATCCTCAAAAACTAGAGTTTATGAAAGGCCAGCCTCCTAATGGAGAAATTACTTGTCACAAAGGAAACTCTAGAGAGCTATATTCCGCTTTGCAAACAAATAAATATGACTGGGCCTGTCTGTGCACAGAATACACCTGTCTCTTGAGGGACACATATTTAGAGGCTATTCAGGGTGTGGGGAAACCACCAGAGAGAGTGGACTGTGCAGTGGCCTAAGGCTAGTCACAAAGAGGTGCTGTCATGAACCCCACACTGAAGGGCCAGGAGCCTCAAGGAGAGGCGGAGAGGGCTGCCCTGCAGGAGACATGACCTGGGCCCTCCCAGCAAGGAGGAGATGAGGGATTAAATAACTTCCCTGCCAGCGTCCACTCTCTGACCAATGTTCTCTGATGGCTGAATTCAGCGGGAAGCCAGGGTACAATGGTGCTCTTTGGTGTGATCCTTGCCGGTTGCTCTTCCGGGGCACAGAGAAGGGTGGAGAGTGGATTTGGAGGGGCAATGGGAAGCCATCCAGTGCATGAGGAAGTAGGGGAAGTTTCATCCTGGACCCTCCTTTCTTAACAAACTCCCCTCCCTCCTCTGGAACCCAGTTCCTACCAGTTCCTACCACTAGGACTTGGAGTGGGGTAGAAGGAAAAGCAAGGGCAGCAAAAGGCTGGAGTCCAATACTCAAAGATCAAGTCTCTGAACGCTTTATGATGTAAGGGACTTAATCTCTCTGAATCTGTGACCTTTGTGTGTTAGTAAAGAGCACAGGCTCTGGAGTCAGACTTATTTGAGTTGAAATCTTGCCTCTGCAACTTATTATGTGATCCTGTGCCACTTTTTTCCCCCCCTTCATTTATTGTTCATTTCCATTTAAGAACAAAGTGCTTGAAGAGTACTCAATAAGTGTTAGCAATTTCTTTCTACAATTTCTTTCTGGGGCTTATCATACATATTTCTTAGTGCTGTTATGAGAATTAAACAAGATAAAACATATGGAACATATGTTTCCTTCTTTCATGTCCATTAAGAAAATGATGATGGAGTCAGCCACTGTCCTCGGCACTAAGGTGCCAGTGAGGAACAAGTACATAAGGCCCTTGTGACCCTGGAACTCACATCCAATGGGGGCTTTCAGATGATAAGCAAACAACCAAATCCACGAGCAAGGTAATGTCAAGTGGTGACAGGTACCCTGAAGCAAATAGAACAGGCATCTTGGTTAGAGAGTGATAGTGGACGTTTGGGTAAGGGAACTACTTAGTGTGGTCAGAGAGGTCTTCCTGGAGGGGGAATTTGAGCAGAGATGTTAATGATAAGAAAGGTTCTAGCATGGGAAGATGGGGGGAATGTAGTGGAAGGATCTAGGCTGAGGGAACAGAAGTTCCCAGTCTCTAACACAGAAGTGAGCTTGGTGTATTCAAAGGACTGGGAGAAGGCCAGAATGTTTGGATCCTGGTAAGGGATGAGGCTGGAGAGGTGGGCAGGGGTTGCAATTGTAGGGTGGTAAGTAAAGCCATGTCAGGATCCAAATCTGTTCCTTAATCTTGTTTAGATGCTGTCAAGGTGAGTATGAGGATTAAGGTGGTACAGGAAGGCATCTAGCAATGTACTGAGAAGAGAGTCATCCTGAGGCCTGAGGCAATAAGGGAAATGCTTCCCAAGAAGGGGCCACTGGAGCTGAGACTTGAAAAGGAGCAGACGACACATGGAGAAAGCTGGAGGCGGGGCGTTCTCAGCAGGAGGTGAGGAGAACTTGGACACAGAGGAGGGGATACATAGAAAATTTTGGCAGAACAGAAATTATCTGGTCATTAGCATTGAGGGTAGGTGCTTGGAGGTGCTTCTTAGATCCAAGGAGCAGAACTGCAGGACTAAGTCTGAGAGCTGGGCCCTCGCCCAGTCTTCAAATGCATGTGCTCATGGTGTAGTTGCCCCCAGGTTTGGCTGAGATCTTAGATTCTGGGACAGAGTCCAGCTGTGTCTTTTAAGCCCACTGGGTCTTGAGTTCTCTTGCACCCTCAGTTGATCCTCAGAATGCAACAGTCACCATCCAGAAAAGGGTAGATCATCATACTTTCAAACAGTGAATGAGGATATTAAATGGTCTCACATTGTGGAAAGAGCTTGGAATTTGAACCTGCTTCTGCCCCCCTTTATTTAGCTTTTTGAACTTTTGCAAACCACTTAATGTCTCTAAGTCACAGTTTCCTCATTTGTAAAATGGAGATGACATTACCTACTCCCCAGGACTGTTGGAAGAATTCAATGACATGATGTATAAAGCTGTATTTCTATTCTCTCTGCTTCCACCCTTCTGTGGCCATTTACAGTCTATAAGTAGATTCTGAAGCCTTTTGGATATCCTGTGATTGTCAGTCAGAGAGGCATCAACAGAGAAGGTATCTGAGGAGTAGGTTGCCATTGGATTAAACCTGGCCAGCAAAATAAGTTCCTCAGTCCAATATCTTTCCTGTAGGTCAGATATCCAAAAGCAACATGCTTATTCTCCAAGGCAACCACAGATGCTTATGGGTCCTTATGTATGGTCTCTCTCCCACAGAAGGGAGAGGGTCAGACATTTGAAAATAGAAAACAAGGTCAAAAAGCTCCATTTGGCTAGTGAACAGTGACGTCTCACAAACATTTCTAAAACCCCCAAGTGTAGAACTGGCTCATTTTCATAAACTCTGCTTCAGATGCTGTTTCTCCTGTCTGGGTAACCAGGCCGAGTACCCCCAAGAACCTACAGAATGATAGAATCTGTGATCTTCGTGAAGCAAATATCCTACGACTTTAGATGAAATATTTTTAGTCTGTTAGTCTCAATTTGTATATTTGAGTGGATTTCTCGCTGCACAAAATGTTTCATTCCAACTCCAGCTCAGTGGGTTGCTGAGGTGGAAGTGTTCATGATTAATTCTGTTCATAAACACACTGGAAAAAAGAAGAAAAGGTCCTGGTGTATATCAGCATTTTAAATGCTGTGACTGTGATTCAATTTAATTATTTTCTCCCCATGGCTTTAAATTGAAGGGCTTCAAAATCAGGAGTTGCTCTCATAAATGTAATTACTTTCCCCTGGTAAACGAGGACGTGTTCAGAAATGAAGGGCTCTCAGGTGGAGGCAACATGAGGGGAGCGAGTGAAGAGCAGAAGGGGCATCCAGGGCCCTGGCTTATAGGCCTGGTCCTGTGACTGCCAATCTGCTAAATTCTTCCTCAACGCCTCCATCTCTTTACTATTAAAAATAGGACAGATAATCTTTAAAACACTTTCTAGCACTAAATAGTTATGTTATACAATTGTGGCAACCTTATTCAGAGGTTGTCACTCACCCAGAATCCAAAGTCTGGCAGAGTTCTGGAATGCTAAAAGGAGAGGTGATTTGGTGTGTTCTCTACGTATTGACTGTGACCTTGGGGAACAGAATGAACCTCCCTGAGCTGCGCCTTCCCACCTGAACAAAATGAATCATTGTCCACTGCCCTGGCCGCCTCTCAGAACTGCTGTGAGGATCGGAAACCAAAAGAAGTAATGAATGCAAAACAGCTCAGCTAAGAACACTCCAGAGAGAGAGGGATGTTGAGTGTCCAGATGAGTGTGAAGTTAGGGCTGGGGTGGAGGTGAGTTCACGAGATGTGAGGCAAAGTAGCAAATGCTGCCCTCCCTGCTGAGGCCTCCAGGGACTGACCCACTGTTCCCAGCATTGTCCAGCATGAGTACCTGCATGGTCCAGAGCAGAGCAGGCTCAGCCCTGCATCGCTGTGCACAGGGAAGGTGGCAGACATGTGGACCCAGGGGAGGCTGCATGGCCAAACCATCCCTGTGCCCTGACAGCCACACAGAATAGAAGACTCACAGTAGCTCCTTCATGAGGATGTGAGTTGTCCGTATGGTCTACAAACATCTAGGACCCTTACATTCTGCCTTCAGGGCCAGTTATATTATTTGTTAGACTTCTACCTCCACTTGATAATCTTCTCCTTTACTTCCAGGTATATCCTGGTGAGATCAGGTTAACAAACATCAAAGGCACCCTGTGGGTGAAAATCTCACCAGATCAAGAAGAAATGTGAAGGATGTTTGCAAAGAGAAATAGGTTCTCATTCCTTCCAGCCCTTCCCCATCTCTTCTTCTAGTTAAGAGGAGTTCTCTGCTATGTATGTCAGTCTTTTGTGGTTTAATATGAAGGTGTACTGTGTTTCCTTTGGAAACATGGCATACTCTTGTAAGCTAGAGTAGGGGTCTCCTCTACTCCTTATTCTCTTGGGTCTGGACCACTGGAACTCTAGGCTAGCTTGAGAGCATTCCCCAGAGCAGCACTGGGACCTAACTGTCCTTCCTCACAGGGAAATTCTCCTTCTCTGTTTACTCTGGAGACTGGGTTGTTATTTGTTGTGGGAGGTGATGAATGCTTTGTGCTCTCTGATCCAACTCTCTACCCCACTATTGAGCACTTTCCTGAATCAAAACCTCATCTCCCATCAGGGTGGAGACTGGGTGGCAAGAATAAAGAAGGAGGTGTCATCTATAATCATTATCATCGGGGCAGACACTATTGATTACCTATTCAGGCTGTGGTCCCTGTTTCTTCTTTGCAGGCAGAGCCCTGATTTTGTCTTGATATCCACCTTCCTCAGGGCAGCCATGTGCCCAGGGAAGGGTGTCCTTTATCCAGCTCAAGGATAACTCCTGAGTTGGGAAAGCTGATTTTGGTGTTCTATTCTTCCTGTCAGTGATTGATTTATGTATGATATATAACCCAGTCCTGGCTAATAAGATAAGGGGTGGGGGTACTCCTGGGAAAGGTTTTCCTTGTTCTTCTGTTAGACTTTGTAATGTCTACACATGCTCTCTGGAACTGCAGCAGCCATCTTGTGACCACCAAGAGAACTGGCCCAAGGACAAAGCTGATATGCTGAGAATAGCAGAATGGAAAGATGAAACAAACTTGGATCTGTAAGGTTGCAATCAAACCCCTGAAATACCCAACCCTGAAGCCATACTACCTTGGATTTCTTGATTTTTAAAGCTAAGAAAGTGAGAGTTTTCTTTCATTTGCAGCCAAAGGAGCTGGATTTATACAGAAATTGGCACCAAGACAGGTTGTACATAACAACAGAGAAAAGGGGGATGTGGGATATGTTGCTAGGGCCAAAGGCAGTGTACTAGGTGTGTTAGATGGTGGGAGTTGAGTGGATCATGGGACAGAGTGGCAAAAAAGTTAATTAAATTATCAGCTGTGGCCACGTGAAAGGGAGTGTTCATTGAAGACAAGGTTTAGGACAACCAAGTGACAGCTAGCATACAACTTTATAGAAAGCTCAAAAGAAATCATGTTCTATAGGCCAGGATTATTGTTTCTGTTTGAGCTGGACAACTTTAAGAGGGAGAATGTCAAGTTCAAATTTCTAATTCAGGTGCTGGCCAAAAATCATGAATTATCTAAGTCTAATTATTTATGGTTGAAAGACTAAAACCAAACACCAAGTTTGATCCCGCAGATTGCTGAATTACAAGGTCACTGATATCACTGTTACACTGGGTCTCATGTGAAAGTGAGGGCATGCATCAGCAAGAGGTGAGCTCTCAGCAAAAGAGAGACCTATGGGAAGAGTTGGATGATGCATTAGTCTGGGTTCTCCATAGAAGTATAGATATATAGACAGAAAGAAACAGAGACAGAGAAAGAGAGCAAAAGATTGATTTATTATAAGGAATCGGCTTACATGATTATGGAGGCTGAGAAGTCCTAAGATCTGCAATCAACAAGCTGGAGGTCCAGGAGAGCCAATGGTTCCAGCCTAAGTTCTAGTCTAAGGCAGGAGAAGACAAATGTCCCAGCTCAAAGACAGGCAGAGAGAATGAATTCTCCCATACTGAGCCTTTTTATTCTATTCAGGTCTTCAACAGATTGGTGAGGCCCACCCACATTAGGGAGGGCAATCTGCTTTACTCAATCTCCCAATTAAAATGTTAATGTCATCCAGAAACACTCACAGACACACTACAGAATAATGTCTGACCAAATAACTCGGCACCCTGTGGCCCAGTCAAGTTGACACATAAAGTTAACTATCATAGATTATGTAGAGTCCTCTAAGCCCTCAATTTCCTCTGACCCTTCCTTGTTCTGCAAAGCAGCCCTTTCTCTGTCTCTGATGAAGCTGTTTTTTTCCCTACAACAGGCTTTGCAATGACCTAGCAAGGAGCCAACTCTCCTCTTTCCCAATCATACCAATGTCTCCACCTGCTGCAAGGTTCTATATCTAGGGACATATCCCAGAGTGTATCAATCAGCCAATTACAAAGTTAAACCCAGGGGGAGATTATTTCCACACCAAATGGAATTGGAAGAACTTGCTAATTATCTCAGCAAAGTCTAGTAAAGATCAATGGGAAGGAATTCTGAACAAGATCAAGGAGGAACATAATTCTAAATGAGACTGAATTTGTTAATATGCATGAGCCAACCAGAGAGTCTGAATTCAATATGTTGGCTCAATGTATTCTACCTATTTGCATAGTGGCATAAAACCTAGACACAACAATGGGCCACGCTACATGAAAATAAGTTGCCAGAAGTTCCTTGTTATATGGGGAAGAAGGAATTCAAAGACTGAGGACACAGCAAGGTTAGAATGGATTTATCCAAAAAGGCTTACAAACCCACACCCTAACTACATGTCCCCTGAGATGACCAGAAAACACTCCCTTCACCAAGGCATTCTACATTGATTAGGGGGGCACTTGCATCTTTTAAAAGCAGCGACTGACAGACTGTTTTCTGTAGGCCAAGGATGCTGGCTTCTATTTTCCCTGTGATGTTTGAAGTGAACTTTATACTGACACTTAAGTAGGAAGAAATATAGCAAGCAGTAGAGAGACTAGAGACTGATGTAGACACTGTGGGAAAAGAGGAAGAGAGCTGATTAGAAATATGCAGAATATTAGAATGGTTAGAAGTAATGTACCAACACTGGGAGCCTGGTTGATGTTGGAATGTTTTGTGTGTGTGTGCTTTCCTAGTAGTAGCCAGCAACCTAGTTATAGGAGGTGAGAAGGAGAGTAGTTAGATTTATCTGTGGTTGAGATAAATCTATGTATAAGAAAGTGACAAGGGGATAAGGCAGTTAATGGCATTAAAAGAGTTCAAGTCTTTGTTTATGGGGAATAGGCTAGACTAGGAGGAGAGGAACTGGGAGAGGACTGTCAGGAGGAAGTAGAAGAATGAAAACATATATCTCAATGAGGCTGAAAATTGAAGATTAGATGAGATAATAGAATGGCAGAGACTGGCTAGCTTTTTACCAAACACATTACTTTTTCCTTCTAGACCAAAGGTACATTATTTTTTCCTGTCTTTCTTGCGAGCGTGTATCTGAGTTCTAGTCAGTGGACTATGGATGGAAATGTTGTACTCTAATTCTAGGCCGGATCCACAAAACTTTCCACATGCCATCTGCTATGCCCTTTCCCTTTTGTCAGCCTGTACATCACCTGTTGAAGATGGTGAAGGCACAGGATGGGAGGAACCTGCATCCTTAAATTGCTGTTTGAATGAGATCTGCCCATCAATCAGGAACACCCACCTTGGACTCTAAGAGAGTAAGAAATAAATTTACATTGTGGTAAAACACTGACAATTTGTGTTTTATCTGTTACAGCAGCTAGTGTTTCCTAACTAATATAGCTGGTTTTTTTAATGGTGGGAAAATTGGGATTCTCAATTATGATATTTCAGAGGTGATACAGTTCCTGTTGATAACAAGGTCCAGAGAGTAGCCATTTAGCTGAAGTGGAGAGGAGACGAATATCGCTGGAAGGAAGAGATTGAAAACCTAGGAAGTCAGGGTGTTGGATGGCAGCATAGATATTAATGTCATACAAAGTGATGATAGGATCAATGGAGAAGCATAGACTGTGAATCAGAATAATCTGACAGAAGCCAACGTTTATTGGGTGCTGAACATTTTGCCTTCATTATCTCCTTTAGTCCTTATAACCATCGAATGTGGTAGGTGTTACTATTAACCTCTTTCATAAACAGGGAACTTGAGCCTTAGAGGGGTTAAGTAACTTGCACAAGGTTTCCCAGATTGAACTTGAACTCTGTCTATTTGATTTCAAAGTCCATACTCTTAAGTACTACATTAAAGTTTACTTGAACAACATGGATTTAAGCAGAAAAAAATGCATCTATGTCATAGACCAAGAGGTTTCAAAACATTAGAACAAAAATCTCTGGGTCAAATATTGATGTCAAGAATCCTAAACAATGTGAATAGATTAATTTCTATACATTAATATCTACATTGGTGCAGACCCCAGAGTCTAGGACATAGGACTCTCTGATAGTTGCCTCTGTGGTTTTGGGAAGTCTCTTCAGTATTTTACTAAAGCCTCTTCATTGGATATCTTTGAATAACCACATCATCTAGTCATCTGACCCTCACTACACTAAGGAGTGAGCAGGGTCAGAGAGACGAAGTAACTCACACCAAGCCCCAATCAAAAAAGTCAGGTCTCCGATTCCAGCTCTGTACTTTTTCTCTCTGTGAGATACATCCAAGGTTTCCATTTTTTAAAATAATCTATGAATTTTTTTCTTAAAATAAAAATGTATTCAGAAAACCAATATGTGCAATGGATAAAAACAATTTTGATATTATCCTCTACACTTGTTTATATGCCCATAATATTTCATAATAGTAAAAGCGTAGATGAGCAAGGTGAGAGGGATGCACACTTACTCCTACCTTCTTCCTATATCAGCTCTAGAGAACCCCCACCCCCCAAATCCCCCAGAGTTCTGCAGAGCACAGTTGGCAATAAATGTGGTTTTATATTTTCTAGTGACCAATGCAAAGAGAGAAACATGACTTTTTTGCAACAGTAGCAGCACCAATGGAGTAAAACCAATCCTTTGATCAAGAGAAGCACAGTAGAAGGCTATTCTGAATATTCTGAATACTAGTCCTTTAGAAATATACATATATATACACACACACACATACACAAACATATACACAGAAAAATGCATGTAAATATACATATATAATGTGTATAGGTAAATATTTGTTTATTTTTAACCCAGAACTTATATTCTAAAGTGTATATTCTAGAGAAAGTATTTTATATGCATTATTAGAATGTCAAAAGCATTGTTGTTCTCAGTAACTCCTAAAAGGAAATTACATATCTATGACTCGTAGAAAGGATAAATAAATTGTGCTACTTTGACACATGAATATAATATACAGCAATGAAAATGAACAAACTACAGCTATATTCAGGAACATGAATGAATCTTACATAATGAACAAAATGTACAGACACAAAAGAACATATATTGTGATTCTACGTATATACACACACACACACAGATAGAGAGAGATTAAGAACTATATTACTGAGAAATGCATAGGCATGTTTAAAACTATAAAGGAAAACAAGGAAGCAATTACGATAAGAGTAAAGATAACAGTTACTATCCAGGGGGCAGGGAGAGGACCAAGAAGGGAGGAAGGAGTTGGAGAGTGCTTGACCTGGATGGAGCTTCACAAGGCTATGTATTTGTAAAACTGTACTATTTTATGCACTTCTCAGTATATTATACTCCCCAATTAAAAATTTTGGGGAGGCACACACACACACATACACCCCTGTTCTGAGGGAGAGAAATCTTTGGTGGATTTTCCTGCAGAAGATACTGTGTAATGAATATCAAATACTCATCAATATCACCTTCATATTAAACACAGCATGTTCTTTCTTGAGGCTACTTCTTATACCAGTTCTGCTGGCTCCACACCAAAGTATACGCTAGTGGTTTGTTTGGTTTAAGTTAAGATAAAATTTCACAGAACCTAGAGAGAGGGGGTTGCTAGATTAATTCTTCAGAAGAATTATCTTTCTTACATGAGCTTTTGAAATATTTCCTTACAGCAATTTCAGAATGAGCTCTCCTGATAAGTTTCTGGGATGGGCCTGTTCTCAGGTGCTAGGCATGAAAGAGGATCAGCCTCCTCTTGTGAAAATGGAGGCATCCTACTAAAACATCTGGCAGAATGGAAGGCCATTTCCAGTTATGATTGAAGAGAGTTGAGAAAGTACATGAAACCAGGGTCAGGATTTCATTCAGAAAGCCATTTTGTTCTGCTGCAATTCATAGAAAAATTGAAAGATAAGACTCCTCAATTCTTTACCATAAAGCAAGGCTATGGTTATTGGAGCCTAGAGAAAAACACCCATAAAAAGAGTAGATTTGATAAATTTAGCTTCCTGGGATACTCTTCAAGACAAAGTAATGAAACGTCCATCTAAATACAAGTTATGTGTTCTGTAGCCATCTTCCTAAAATGATAACTTTGGTTTGATCTAAAGCCTCTCTTAATGGTGACAATCAAAGATTAGTTCAGATGTCTATGAACACAACTGGTAGTTCATGATGACAAACCCATTTCGTCAGCATCTGCGAGAACTGATAACTTTCTGTTTCTTGTTAAAGGTGTATGTGCATCCAGCTCTCCCCCCCAAAAAAATCAAATTTTAATGGACAAGTTAGAAAGAAGGTGGAACCAGAGCATATCTTTCTTTTATCCTGCTAAAAAATTTTCTGATCTGTCAAATGAATTTTCCTTCCATCAGTCTCAAGGTTGTAGATTGGCATAACTTCATTATGCATATCATCACCAGGAGTATTAATAGCCAATAGTGTGTGGTGAATACATGCAACTTCGTGCATAACTGAGTCCTAGATACATAGCCAAGGGTCATTAAAACGTCTCTCCACACAGAGTAAACTACAAAGTATCTCAGGCTTCTGCAGTGGTAGCCATGACTAAGTCCATCTTCCTGAAGAGCACAGCCATGGTCCTTCTATAATTTAAAAACTTCTTCATCTAAGTCCACCAGGAAGTTTTATCTGAATCCCTTATTTGCTTCAACTTCTGAATACTCTTTTCTCCTCTGTCTATTCAAGAGTATAAAGGAAGGGCCAGGAAGCCAAGACTGGTCAAAAGCCCCTGGTTCCAGTGCTTCTCTATTTAACTGTAGTTCCCAAGTCTCATTTCCATGAGTGTTTGGGTCTTTGGCCTATACTCCAGTTACTGGCATCTATTTCATACCCTCCTTCTTGTCATCATGAGTACAGACTCACTTTTCTGCCTTCCTAAACTGGGGCCTCCACCTCAACTAATATTTGCTCTTCTTCCTGGTCCTAACACTTCAGCTATGCTCCCAAAGCTAGCCTGGGCCCTGTAGTTACCCACACCAGGCAGGCGACTCCCATCCTACCCCATCAGGGGAGCATAATCATACATATCTAGGATAGCACTTATCACAGTGATGTAAATATTTGCTCTCTGCACTTTTAGTAGACCATGAGCTTCCATATTTATCTTTGATTCTTCTAGCACAATCCATGATGCAGAGGATCAAGTACAATTTTGTAAACAGTCCTGGTCACTAAGGGAAGAAGGTATGAAGAAGTTCATTTATATCATCTTTACACGCTATTTGTTCACTTAGCTCATCAGTTGGCAGGGAAGGCCATTCAGGTTGACATTTCACTTACTTATTAATATTAAGTGATTATTGTATACAGAGCTCTTAGTACAATACAGGAAATGCATTTATTTTTCTGCCTTTTACTCATTTTCTATTGACTCCAGTCTCAATTGGGCTGAAGAAGAAAAAAAAATAGAATAACCCTCTTTGTGTGTGTGTATGCGCACACGTGGTCTGTGCACTAAGAGTATGCTCTATCTAACCTTCCTCCCTGAGGTCCCTTCCCTGGCCCCAGCCCCCTGCCCTGGTCCCTAACCCCCAGCCCTCTACCATCTACCTCCAACCATCTTCTGTTCAAGCCAAAGGAGACTCAATCTTTAGATAGGATACTGGAAAACATGACCTTTAAGGGTCCTCCCAACCAGGAGATTTTTCTAATTCTATGAATAAGTAATTTTTACCTAATTTTTCAGAGGAGCTTAAAATTACTGTCCTCCTTTACAGCAGTCATTGATAATAAAGGTTTTGGCACTTGAGTAATACTTTCCTTAGTAGTATCTTGTCCTCAAAACTGCTGTATCTTAAAGATACAATTACAAAGCCAACTTGTATTGCAATGGTATCCTTGGGGGGAAAAAACGAAGTTAAAGGGTTTAGAGTATAAATGGTGATTTGACTTTCTAATCATTATAAGTTATTTACTAGTCATTAGTCTTCTATCTAGGTGATGAGTCTCTTGGAACAAGGGCAGGATGAAAAGGAATTTCAAATTCTCTATCTTGTTCACTTTTCTGTTTTCTATTCTCAGTGCCATGTTTAGCACAGTGTGGGAACAAGGCAAACCTTTGTTGATAGGTATATGAGTTTTGACATCAGGGATACGATCCCTAATTAGTCAGCTAGGGAATACCACCTCTTGCTAACTTGAATTAATGAATTAATGGCAGTTATAAGAGCAGGGACTTTGGAAGGAAATACCAGCCAATAACATGTTTAGCACACATGGACAATAGCCTGTGAATAAGATTATCCTTATGAGAAATGTTACTTCTGAGGCCAAACTAGGGACATGGGTTAATCAGGAATTTTTGAGCTGTTTTCATATGCACATGAAACTTGCACAAGAACTTTCTCTTCCTACCATTGTACAGGAAAATGTATCTATGTGTCTACCTATATCACCTGCATTCCCACCCGTTACAATAGAGGAGTCATCCCCTCTTCCTATCAAAATCCAGTTCCTTCACCTATGGTTTTCATTTCCCCCAGCTTCTCAAGAAATGCATATTATTATAATGTACATTAAATTGTTGTTCTCTTTTAACTTTTAAACATGCTCAGATAGTTCCCATTTACAAAAACAAAATAAAACTTTCTCTACCCTATGATCTTCCTAATGTACTTTAATTTTGCAGCCAAATTTCTGAAAAGAGTCTTCAATACTTGGTGTTCTCACTCCACCTCTGTCCTCAGCATAATCTGGCTTCTGACTCCATCACATCAACAAACAGCTCCCGTAAAGGTCGCTAGTGACCTCTCTGTGATTATCCCCAATGGATGTTTTCAGTTCTTACCTATTACCTCTCAGCATCATTCAGCACTGCTGAAACCCCTTCCCTTTCCTCTTCACTTTTGCAACTCAACATTTTCCTGATTTTCCACGGATCTCCTGGTCACTCCTTCTTTGTCTCCTTTGCAGCTTCCTCCTCCTCCACCAGGCCATTAAGTATCAAAATTCTCAACTCTTCATTCTAGCACTTCCTCATTTTCTGCTCTGTGTTTTCTGTCTAGGCCAGTGGCTCTTAAATGTGGCTGCCTCTGGGGAAACACATGGTGAGCCTTAAAATATTGATTGCAGGGTCCACCCCCTAATATTTTTATTTAATTAAGTTTGGGGACAGCCTGGCTATTTGGAATTTTTAAAGCCTCCCAGAGGATTCTAAAGTGAAGCCTGAGTTGAGAATCACATCTCTTGGTTTATTTCATCCCCACCCGCCATGGCTTTAATAATGACCTTGATTCAGATGACTCAACAATATTTATTTCCGTCCCAGAAACCTTCTTTGGGTCCCTGACCCATAAAATCTACTGTTTGACGTTTTCATTTGGGTGCCTCAAAGGAACCTGCCCACCTTCCCAGGCTCACCTCACATCACACTGTCCCTTGCATTCACGCTGATCTTTCCATGCCCCAAACTTTCTCCTGCTCTAGGGCCTTTGTATATCTAGTACCCTCTGCCTGCACTATTCATACTCTTCTTTATCTAGCTAACTCTTACTATTTCTGCCGTTCTTCGCTCTCAGGCCATTGCCTCTTCCTCCAGGAAGCCTTTTCTCTCTCCCCAGATATCTCTCATGAGACCATGTACCACCCTTTCAAAGCACTAATCACAATTAAAATTTTAACTTTATTTGCATGGTTATTCATTTAAATTTATGTCCCTTACTGGGCTGAAACTTCACATATTTTTTTGTTTGTCATTTTTACCATATTTTGTAAAATCTAAGATGCTTGCTATAAGATGCATTATTATTTTATGTATTACTAAAAAAGAAAAATCACTGATATGTAAAATGGCCATGTATTTTAAGTAAAATACGGATTTTAGATCTTACAAAGTAAAAAAATATAATGTGTCAATGAAGTAAATATTATTATTGGAGCTTATTATTGGAGCATCACACCATGATTAGTCCACAATAGACACTTAAATATTTCTTTAATAAGTAAAGAAGAATTCATGGGAATGGAGCTTCTAGTATGTTTCAAAGGTTTATGGAGATAATAGGAAAGAATATTTGAAATTTGGGGAATCTAGTTCTTGGATGCAGTGATTGCTCAGAGGCAACTCATTTTTAAAATAGACTTTATTGGGCTTCCCTGGTGGCACGGTGGTTAAGAATCCACCTGCCAATGCAGGGGATGCGGGTTTGAGCACTAGTCCGGGAAGATCCCACATGCCATGGAGCAACTAAGCCCATGCGCCACAACTACTGAAGCCCGCACCCTAGAGCCTGTGCTCCGCAACAAAAGAAGCCACCACAATAAGAAGCCCGTACAGTGCAACGGAGAGTAGCCCCCCGCTCGCCGCAATGAGAGAAAAGCCCACACGCAGCAATGAAAACCCAACGCAGCCAAAAAGATAAAAAAATTAAAGAAAGAAAGAAATAAAATAGACTTTATTTTTGAGAGCAATTCTATATTCATAACACAATTGAGCAGAAAGAAGAGAAAGTTTCCAAATACCCCCTGTTCCCACACATGCATATAACACCTTCCACTAGAGTGATGCATTTGTTACGATTGATGGACCTGCATTGACACATCATCATCACCCAAAGTCCTACATTATGGTGCACTCTTGGTGTTGTATATTCTATAGGTCTTGACAAATGTATACTAACATGTATCTTCCTTTGTAGTATCATACAGAAGAATTTTCCTGCCCTAAAAATTCTCTGTGTTTTGCCTATTTATTTCTCCCTCCTCCCTAATCTCTGGTAACCACTAAGCTATTTACTGTCTCCATAATTTTGCCTTTTGCAGAATGATGTATAGTTGGAATCATACGGTATGTAGTCTTTTCGGATTGGCCTCTTTGACTTAGTCATATGCACTTAAGTTTCCTGCATGTCTTTTCATGGCTTGATAGCTCATCTCTTTTTAGCTCTGAGAAATATTGCATTGTGTGGATGCACCACAGTTTGTCCATTCATCTGCTGATGGTCATTTTGGGTGCTTCCAACTTTTGGCAATTATGAATAAAACTGCTATAAACTTTGGTGTGCAAGTTTTTGTGTGGACATAAGTTTTTAACTCCTTTGGGTAAATACCAAGGAGCATGATTGCTGGATCATATGGTAAGAGTATATTTAGTTTTGTAAGCCACTACCAAACTTTCAAAGTGGGTGTACCATTTTGCATTCCTATAGCAATTAATGAGTTCCTGTTGCTTCGCATCCTCATCAGCATTTGATGCTGTCAGTGTTTTGAATTTGGTTATTCTAACCGCTGTGTAGGGGTATCTCATTGTTGTTTTAATTTGCATTTCTCTGGTGACACATGTTATTGAGCATATTTTCATATGCTTGTGTGCCATGCTTATATCTTCTTTGGTAAGGTGTGTGTTTAGATCTTTTGCCTATTTTTTAATTGGTTTGTTCATGTTTTTATTGCATTTTTTGTGTTCTTTGTATATTTTGGGTAACAGTCTTTTGTCAGATTTGTCTTTTGCAAATATTTTCTCCCAGTCTGTGGCTTGTCTTATTCTCTTGAGATGGCACATTTTTTTTTTTGCCTCCTTATTCAAGTTCTTCAGGTGTACTTTCTGGAGGCTGCTTGAGAGAAGTGTTATCCTTGCTTTTTATTCAGGATTTCCAAGAGGAGAAACTCCCTGTTAGTTGTTTACTTGTGTCCAAGTGTTCTTTTCCCACTTGTAAGATGTAGGCCAATTCTCAATTTTTTTTTTCTTTCAATTCTCAATTTTGCATTCAGATTTAAGTAAGGAAGAGACACCTTTCATGTCTGGGTCAGGAAGGGTAACCCCTCAAAAGAAGTAATTTGATACAAATGACAGTGGCCCAGGAACTCAAATCAAAATAATGCCCCACACTTCCCCAAAAGTCCTTGCATATTCTCTCAGGAAGCAGCACTTTTCCAAATGCTCTGGCCAGGACTGACCGATGTCTTAAAACAGACCACCTCTGAGCTACAATTCCTTCAACATTTTCACCCCAGGCCTCTCCTGCTCAGTTTCCCTGTAATAGCAGCCTTCTTGGTTAACGTTATTATCATTTATTTCCTTTTACTTTCAAACTATAACTTAGCAGAAATTGGAAGGAAAGGAGACTTGAGGTCACCTCTATTTTAGAACAAATGGTACCTTGTTCTTAGCAAGGTACAAGTGAAATAGAAGGCATTTTTCAAAAGATAAAAGGAAATTCTGTCCTTTCAGAGACTTTGAGAAAAAAAAGATCTGTGAGTTAATATTGTTCCTCTAGAGAGGATCAGGGAAGAACTAAGTAGTGTGTAGGATGAGGAAGTGAGATACTTCTGGGTGAACTCTTCTGTGTTATTTCATTAGTCTAGTTGAAGTGAATTACCAGAACATTGTGTATTCACCTATTAAAATATAAAAATAAAAGTGAAGTACTAGGTCAGCTGTGTTTTGGACTTATATATGTTTTTTCCTTTAATGGCCCATGCTGACCCTTTATACGTAGAGGACAACAAAATGAAACTTTCCTCTAGGATCATTGGTGAATTGACCGCATGGATTAAAAAAGCCCATGTTACTCTTTTTATACAATAAATGGTACATATAATGAGCTTTGAGGTGAAAAAATGCGTACCTTCTAAATACAGATGGTGGTCTCTGACTTACCATGGTTCAACTCACGATTTTTCCACTTTATGATGGTGTGAAAGTGATAAACATTCAGTAGAAACCATGCTTCGAATTTTGTAATTTTCCTGGACTAGTGGTATGTGGTGTGATCCTCTCTTATGCTGGGAGCAGCAGCAGCGAGCCACAGCTCCCAGTCAGCCATGTGATCACCATGGGAAGCAACCAATACACCTACAGTCATTCTGGATCCCTACAACCATGCTGTTTTTTTCACTTTCAGTACAATACTCAATAAATTACACGAGATATTTAACTGTAGGTTAATGTAAGTGCTCTCAGCACGTTTAAGGTAGGCTAGGCCAAGCTATGGTACTCAGTGGATTAGATGTAGTAAATGCATTTTTGACTTACAATATTTTCAATTTATGATGGGTTTATCAGGAAGTAACCCCATTGTAAGTTAAGAAGATCTGTAACTGATTCCTCTGTTTTAAAATTTTTCTCCCTCCCCCCTCCCTCCTTCCTTCCCTATCTCCTTTCCTTCCTTCCTTCCTTCCTTCCTTCCTTCCTTCCTTCCTTCCTTCCATCCTTCCTTCTCTTATTTCCTTTTTGGCCTAGAACATTATGACTTCATGTGCATATTTGGTGGGTTTCCTTTCAAATATAAAGAGAAGTATGATTTTCAAGAGCCATTTTAGACATTTCAAACATGCAGATAAAGCAAAATCAAAAGGTATAGGCTTAAGACAGCAGGTGGGAGGACAGCACAATTTAAGCAAGCTTCCGAGGTGCTTCATTTTAAATCAGTTGTGAATAATTCTGCTTTATCTCTACTTCTTTCCTCTATCTGCTCTGAGAGAAAGAAGTTTGGCTGATCAATGGGTTTTTTTCCCCTCCACTAGTATTCAGTTATTAATCACACTTAATTTTTTGGTGGGAGTAGGGAGTAAGTCATAGAAATTAAAGCTCCTTTTTCCTCAAGTATTGTCCTGTAACTGCAGGGCACTTAGTACTTGCAAAGCTCCTCATCAAAGCCCTTGCTGCAGATGTCTGACTTCCCACCTGCATCAGTCCTGGGAGCTAGGTTATGCTGTGGAAGCCAACAAGCCCAATCCTCAATGTCTTGATGCAGCTACGTTAGTTTATTGCTTATGGTCTATACCCATTCCAGACCACAAATACAAATTGGTTATCATAGACACTCAGGACTAGTCCAACAGAGACTCCATCACAACACCTGTTTTCATGATAATAAAGGTGAGGAAAGGTCTGAGAACATAGCTGTCATGACCACTCCCCTTTGTTGGTCAAAGCAAGTCATGGGAATAAGTTTGAATTTGTTGGGGTGGGGAGTTATAAACATCCCCAGAGAGGGTCAGGAAAATATATGTGAAAAACCATGTCATCCCTCATGACAACTTACAGGTAAGGAATCTGAAGCTCAGAGAGACTAAGACACTGGTTTAGTTGCCTAGGTAACTAGAAGGGAGGTGGTGTCTTCTGATCTCAGTGTTGGGTATCAAGGACTCTAAGTACTTGACCTATATTTGTTGACTTCTCCTTCCTTCTGGAAGATGCAGGGGACATTACCTGGTTCTTGAGTATCACTTATATCTTGTGGTTTATCAAACCCTTTCATTTCAAAGTTAAAATCTTAAATTTTCTTAGACTCTCTGAGACACATAGCAGTCATGTGGCTATTTGGCTTAATGGGGACTATGCATGTGATTCCAGTGTTACGTAACTGAGTAGGCAACTGTCCAGTTTAATTTCAGAAAACTGACAAGGCTCCATGAACACTCCCCTACCCCTGCTCCTTGATGCCTGAAGCTCCCCTAACAGCTACTATTATTAATAGCTTTAATGAATTGAGGTGCTTAGATGTAAGGAATTGTCCTAAGTGCTTTGCTTTTGCAATCTCACTTAATCCTACAAAGTGAGAAACATTAGCCCCCCATTTAACAGACCAGAAGTTCTTGGTTCTTTAACTTTCTCAAAGTTGTACAGTGAGTGAGAGGTTAAACACTGTTCTTTCTGACTGCCAAACCTATGCTTTTGACTTCTGTGATTTACCGCTTCCCCAAACAGGAACAAAACGTTATATTCCACAATCACGTAGATTTCAAAGCAGATACCCCTGGGAGAGGGGCAAGGCCTTGGTACAGCAAAAATGAAGCTCGATGGAGGACAGTCCAATGTTTAAAGGGAAGATTGGAGGAAAGCTAAGGGAGGAATGATGAGTGGTAGGAGGTGGAAAGAAGTTCCCTGTATCAATTTCCTATCAAAGTAACAAAGTACCACAGACTGGGTGGCTTACACAGCAGAAGTATATTGTCTCACAGTTCTGGGGGCTGGAAGTCTGAGATCGAAATGCCAGCAAGGTTGGTTCCTCCTGAGGGCTGTGAGGAAAAAATCTGTTCCATGCCTCTTCCCTAGCTTCCATCAGCCTCGGACGTTTGTTCCTTGGCTTGTAAGTGGTGTTCTCATTGTGTCTCTTCATATAGTCTTCCACCTTTGCATGTCTGTGTCCAAATTTCCCCTTTTTATAAGGGCACCAGTCATATTGGATTAGGGACCCACCCTGCTCTAGTATGACCTCATCTTAACTAGTCACATCCACAACAACCTTCTTTACAAAAAAGGTCAGGTTCTGAGGTACTGGGGGTAGGACTTTAACATTTGAGAGCAACATAATTCACCCCATATTAGTCTCGAGTGAGGGACCCTCACACCTCTACAGATCTTCCTCAGTGTGTTATTTCCTGCTAAACCTATTGCTGAAAATATCATGTCAGAACTGCATTTAATACACTTAAGCTACCAAACACCATAGCTTAGGCTCGCCTACCTCAAACATGCTGAGAACACTTACATTAACTTACGGTTGGGCAAAATCATCTAACATAAAGCCTATTTTATAATAAAGAATTAAATATCTCATGAAATTTGTTGAATATTGTACTGAAAGTGAAAAACAGAATAGTTGTAAGTGTATCAGTTGTTTCGCCTCCTGATTGTGTGGCTGACTAGGATCTGTGGCTCAAGGCCACTGCCCAGCATCATGAGAAAGGATCCTACTGCATATTGCTAGCCCTGGGAAAGGAAGAAAATGCAAAGTATGGTTTCTATTGAATGCGTCTCGCTTTCCCACCATCATCAAGATGAAAAGTCGTAGGTTAAATCATCATAAGTCAGGAACCATCTGAATATCACTGGAATAAGTCGCTGCTGCTAGAGCTTTCCCTGGGCTGCCTGGAAAGGCAGGTGACCCAACCCAGGAAAAGGAGGGGTTGCTGATGCCTGGAGGGGTGGTTTCTGATGAGTGACAGCATGGAATTAGAGACCTCTGACTTTGTGGCCTTGGAAGCAACACAAGTCATTGAAGAATCATATGGTTGTGAGAGCCAGGCAAGTATGTGCATCTGGAGAATAAAAGAACAACACACAAGCTTCCCAAAGTGCCCTCACTCGCCCCACTGGGATCCATCTCCCTCTCCTGTTCTCCCACAGGTGGGTTACTCTCCTGAACAAAGTGGCAGCTCATCAAATTTGCCTCAGGCTCTGTTCCATAGGAACCCAGGAGCAATCGTCTGCACTGCAGGGGAAAAAGCACTTTTTCTAGAACACTTCCCTATTTTTTATAGCCATTTCATGTCATTTTTAAAGCCCCTCTATCCCCCCCACCCTTAGGCATGGTATCTCATTCCCAAAGTAATTACTTTTACATTCTATTTTGGATAATTCACTGAGTGGAAAATCAAAGATACAATATTTAGGCAACACATTAGTATTCATGGAGTGTTTTTTTTTTATGTTTCTCATTACTGAATACATTTTCTGCTGAAAATCTTTCATTGTACTCCCCAAAGGTGGCATTATTTTGAAGCTACAGTGAGTAGAGATAAAGAACTGAAAAAAATCTCTGAATTGGTTTGTGCACATCCGCTTCCTTCCCAACCTTGGTCTCTCAGACTCCCTCCAAATATTTAAGAAACTTAAGGACACATCATTTAAAGAGAAATGTAATTGATCTTGGGCTCAAAGAATTTCACAGAAAAATGGTATATGCCAAAACAATTGCAGCTGTTTTCTCTGACAGGTTAAATTTGTCAAAGTGTGATGTGCATATAATGTTCATGCCCAGGTATGGGGGACAGGATGCAGCCATTCTGTCTGATGTGGGTTTATAATCAATGGGCAGGTGGAGTGGGGGGCTTAGCTAACCATTTCACCTCTGGGCTTCAGGTTCTTTACCCTGTGAGAAGTGAAGGAAGAGTGTGGATGGCCTTTAAGGCACTTTCCAGTACTAACATGCTGCAATTTTTTATTCATATCAACTATGAATACAGTTAAAACACTTGTCCATTGAGTGAGAATAAGCAGTCATTCCTATTTTATGCATAATTAGATCTTCAGTTCACAACTTTTCTGAGAATAGATTTGTTAAGACCAGCAGGGAAATTCTTATTTCCTAACTTGGTAGAAGCAGCCTGTTTAGCCAGAGAGGGTCCTCTTCTTGGGCATGAGGTGCCTCCTAGTTAATAAAGACTGCAGAGCTTGCTGCTTGGCCTAGTAACAAATGAGAATCACAGTCAGACCTCAGAAGAGCTGTAACATGAGAAGGAGGCCATTTCAGCTAGGGAGCTTTGCCAGGAACGTGCTGTAACTAAAAGAATAGACCCCAAGCTGCTTCAGTATTGGAGAGCATCTGGTCGCTTTGTACCCAGGCAGCCAGGAGCATGGTACTGGACGTGGACAGGAAAGTCACACCCCTGCCTGGAACCCAGAAGCCTTCTGAGGATGGAAAGGGGTTGGGGGGCAAGGTGGCTCTCTGAAACACTGCACCTTTTGAAAAAGCACTCAACTGTTTAGATTGAACTAAGCTTTAAACCCTCTTGACACTTAGTTAACTTTCTTTTCTTTGCCATCAGATGAGGCCTGTTAACGGTGACATGATTAGCTATAGACCAAACAAAGAAACTGCATTTTCTTGGTGTATCTGAGTTGTGCTGTAAATTTTGTGAGCTCTAAACCCGAGGAAACCCATCCTATATAAAAGAAATAAAGACAGGGAATGATCTGTAAGAAACAGAGATGAAAAGCTTTGACCCTGTCCCTACTAGACCCTCCAGTGCCCCAGGACACCTCTAAAGGATAAAGTTTTAAAAATGCTGGTATTAAAGGATTTGTTGACACATGGTGCCTGGTGTAAATCCTCACTCTCCCACTTACTAGCTCTGTGGCCACAGGCATGTGACCTAACCCCTCTGGCAGGATTATTGTATGGCTTATATGAGAGAATGAATGTATTTAAAGCACAAGTAGAGGGCTGCACACACAGGGGTGCTGCATAAATAAGGGGGGAATGGCAGCATCACATTGGGAATTATGGGAAATGTCATGGTTGATGCTTCTGCAAATTACATTTCATTCACCTTGGGACCTCCCCAGCTCCTAGCTGACGTAACCAAAGAGTTACAACTATGAGAAAATCCATTTATTTTCAGCCACAAATCTCAGAATTTTGTCCTCAAAAAGAAGCTTTCATGTCAAAGGGAAAAATGAATCCTATGTTTAATATGTTAAATTTACTATCAGCAAATATTCCTGTAGCCTAAGCAAATGTCAAGGTTTGAAAATAATTTCCCTGCCACTTCATTTTATGCTTTATCACTTTGCAGTAGTGAATGATATGGTAATCTTGAATATCACTTTTGAAATCTAATTTCCACCTTAGCAGAATTGTTCTCACATCTTCATTACAAACTTTCTCAAGAGATTCTCAGGCTACCAGTAAAATGTTCTTACTGCTCAGGCACCATGGAGATACCTAGGTAGGTAAACAGTTGCATTTGCAAGTAATTTACTAATACTCAAAGGGTCACATGCTATAGTGGACAGAACCCAAGGGTATCACCGAAGTCTTGGTCTAGCTCTTCTATTAACAAGTGGCCTTATTGGAACAAGGTCCATTCTCCTCATTTAGGAAATGGATTGTGATACCAACTTTTCAGGCATTTGTGATTTTTCAGTATCATAGATAACATTTAAGAAAGGAAATTATACATTGTAAAGTTTTGTTAACTTTTATGACATGGGCCATGGAGATGGTATCAACATAGCATCAGCAGTGCTCAATTCCTCAACATTATTGCCAGTTAGTATCTATAATGAATTTCTCGGTGAGTTCATATATCCCAACAGCTTTTCCACCATTTAAAGTTCAGGCATAATTATTAGGATGAGGATCAACCTTACTTATCCACCACTACACCTGCCTGTGCCTCCCTACTTTAAGACAAGTGCAAGCAGAGGGGTTGTAGCTTTGGAGGAAGAGAGGGCTGTATACTGCCTGCCATCCTCAGCACAGCTCTTTGCAGATGGCCTGGTGACATATTTTCTAATGCTGTAACTAGGCAGAAGATGTCTTAATTAAGCTTAGTTTCTGTATTGAAAGATAAGGGGGGACAGAGTATGTTTTTTTTTCCATCACTGTATTTGCCAGCATACTCCCTAGCATAGAATAGGTATCAAAAATAAATGCCAAACGAATAAATTAAAAAGTCCAAAAAGTTTGCAGTGTTTCAAATTGCCATTAATCAGTACACGAGACCAGCTTCGTACTTTCTTTCTTAAATAGGCTACTTCTTTCTTCTTGTGTACTTATCCTCAGTAACCCAAACACAGACTTTGGATTTGTCCAGCAACCCTCAGAAGAGACAAGACCTGCTCCAGCTGCATCTCTGTCAAAGCACCTTGTGATCTAGATGGAAACTCTATGTTTGATTTTGTTACCAGTCCATAATCGCTCACTTTAAAAAGGATCCGTTTTCTTTTTCAAAATAGCATCTTGCAAAATATTTTACTATTTTCCTAAAAATAAACAATTTTCACATTAACAAAAGAAACCAAATATCTCTTATACATGCCACCACACTCCATGTGGCCACTTCACTGGGCGAGGGATGGGCTGTGAGAGTAAGTTAGTGCTGGACCACTAGCCCGGACCAGGCTTCTGCTCACTGAGGTTAAGCTTATTAGTGTGTGTAAAGTCTTCCCTCTATTTGGTGACACACAGCATGTTAGCTCTTTCAGTTGAGTTGAGTGTGCAGTTCTCTCAGGAGAGTTGATTTTAAAACGATAAAAAACATGCTGGTGACACAATTAATAAAGTAATTGAGCATTCATTCAGAAAATCATGGGGAGAGAGTACAAGAGAAAGAAAAAGAGACAGAGTAAACCAAACCATCTCTTTTATATACTGACTTATTAGAGAAGACATGCTTTTAGGATTGTATTAGTAGATATTTTGCAGATTTTCTTTCAAACGTAGCTTCTCCTCTCCCCCAATTTTCCGTTTTTTTCTTTCCTTTTTGTTTTTGTTTTTTTTTTGTGAAGTAGGATGGAGCCCAGCTGACCTGCAGACTAGGAGGAAGCTTTACAGAATTCAGGGTGCACATGGATGTGTGGAAGGAGTCAATGGGAGGTCTCTGGCTCAGATCAAAGGAGTCAGCTTTGATATAGGTATAACAAAGTGGACTCTCTTGCCTGTTTCACCGTACCTCTTTCCCCACTCCCTGCCAGAAGAGGAGGGAGTATAGTCAGAGTTGGCTGGCTAGGGGTAAGTATAGCTTTATTTGGGGAGATGGAAAGAGCAAGTTTGCAAGTGTGGCCCTCATTCTGATGTGCGTGGACTCAGAGGTCTTATCGGGTGATCTTATCTTTGCATTTGTGAGTTTCTAGAATCTTGGAATAGATGCCATCAACCTATTAGTACTGGAAAAATCTCTAGAGGAATTGAGGCTCTTTTGACATCTTCATACCAAGACTTTGTTTGGTTCACTATATTTCTAACCAATGCTCAGCACCAAAGTATAGAAATTGTAAGAATCTTGACTTGGACTATATAATAATAATCAAATCACAAAAGGAGACCTCTTGTAAAATGCCTCTACAATGAAAGGATATACAGGATGTCACTGGATTGCAAGTAGATAGTCCAAAAACCAAAAGAGATAAAATTGTAAGCTAAGGTGAATTTGAAATAGCACCTGACCACAGACTCTTGGCCTTCTGGCTCACGTTATTTCAGGCTGGTTTTCCCTCTTCCTATATGTATTGACTTCCCCCATTAGCTGATCAGATTCTCAAGAATCAGGACCATGCCTGAAACTCTATCATGTACATGTCTGTAAACTTTTGTAGTTGGGTCCCCTGACTAATCTCAGCTCCAAAGGGACTTTGTCTTTTTCATGACTGCATCTCCAGGGACCAGCCACTTAGCTATGCTCAACAAACACTTTCAAATGAATAAATCGATGCATTTATGTCTTTTTTAATTGCAGAGTGCCTAGAATATAGCAGACCCTTGGTAAAGGTTAAACTGAACTCGGAGACAATTCTAACTCCTTTTTATGACCAGTTTGTGAACCAGAGAATGAGGCTAATTGATGAAAGGACAAAGACTGAGGTGACAGTTCCTGTACTGAGCAGATCAAAGTGAAGTTTCTCCAAGACCTTCATCCCATCAAATTTTAAAAAATGTACTTTGACCTTGTCAGAGCCTCTTTTCATTTTATTCATCCAACTTATGTTAGATATGGCAACTGACTGCTTTTAAATCAATTTCCTTTCCCACACAGATGGTGCTCTCCATTTTGTAATCAGGAGTCAGGAAGCCACAAGCCACACGAATTACTTCTCTCTGTTCTTCAAAAAGAAACAGTATTCATCACAACAAAACAACTACCAGGTCAGTTCTGTGCTTCTCTCCTATCTTTGAAATATATAAAATATATAATATGGAGCAATAACAATGCAGGCATTTTAAGAGGCAGGATGGATTTCCCACTAAGTCTTCCACTGAGAAGAGGTTGCTTTTGGATGCTATTTCCAATGATACCCCATTAGGTCTCCAGTATTTGTTCAAAGTCTGGTTCAATACATAAAAAGAAAAAAATTAAAAATCTATGATATCTATAAGTAATCTTCATCACTTTATATCTGATTGCTTTACTTTATCTCCAACTTGAAAGGACATGTTGAAAAATTATAGTAATCTGAGAGAATTTGAGCATAAATTTACTTGAGAATCTCCTAAACTGCTACTTATCTAAAACCTAAAGCCAGGTTTTTACTGAAAAGGGCTTTTATTAATAGCTAGAAATATGCATCTGTTGAAGCCCTGATGAGGAAAGCAATAAATGAGAAACCTTGAATATCAAAATATAATGTTGTCTTCATTTATTTTTCTGGAAAGAAAAAAATAAAGAATATTGATCAAAGAGACAGCTGTCTGCTAATTAAACTTCTTAGTTCTTCAGAGAAAGAAATATATACTACAGAGTTTGAAATATAAGCTAGTGATAAGAGGTGACTTTTATCCTCTTTTGACACATTTTATATCTAAGAAATAAAAATTTATAAAAATTTTTTTTCTCATAAAATTATCAACATCCCTTTTATTCTATCTTTCAAGGGACTCCTCAGAGCCACATGATACTTTCACTCATTTTGAAGATCAAGCTTATTCATGAATCCCATAAGGCTTCAAGCTCCAGGGTGTGGGGACTGAGTGTGTCTCATTTATCATTATATTCCCAGAACTGGGTAGGGCGCTTAGCACAAAGTGAGTGTAAATGGCCAAATGGATGATTTTTCATATCATTGTTCATGCTTTTCTCACTGCCTAGAATAACCTCCTTTACCCTTCTGCCAGGAAAACTTAGCCATTTCCTGACAATGCATATGTCTTCTGCAAATTTTTCCTGGGCAAAATTCTACCCTCACTCATTGTATCCTTATTATTAATTCATGGAGAATTCATTCTCTCTACCAAGTAGTGTAGGATTTGATTCTGTTTATTATCAAAACTTGTTTCCTAATTACTTTTTCTCAACTCAATCACAAGTTCTCTGAGAACCTTCATTATGTTTCTACCCCTATAGCAGCGGTCCCCAACCTTTTTGGCACCAGGCACCGGTTTCATGGAAGACAAATTTTCCACGGACCGGGGGTGGGGGGTGGGGGATGGTTTCGGGATGATTCAAGTGCCTTACATTTATTGTGCACTTTATTTCTACTATGATTACATTGTAAAATATAATGAAATAATTATACAACTCACCATAATTCAGAATCAGTGGGAGCCCTAATCTTGTTTTCACTTGCCACTCACTGATAGGGTTTTGATATGAGTTTGCAAGCAATTGATTTATTATGATCTCTGTGCAGTCAAATCTCTCTGCTAATGATAATCTGTATTTGCAGCTGCTCCCCAGTGCTAACATCACCACCTCAGTTCCATCTCATATCATCAAGCATTAGATTCTCATAAGAAGCATGCAACCTAGATCCTTTGCAGGTGCAGTTCACAGTAGGGTTCACGCTCCTATGAGAATCTAATGCTGCCGCTGATCTGGTAGGAGGCAGAGCTCAGGCAGTTATGCGAGTGATGGGGAGCGGCTGTAAACACAGATGAAGCTTCGTTTGCTTGCCCACCGCTCACCTCCTGCTGTGCAGCCTGGTTGGGGACTGGGGGTTGGGGACCCCTGCCCTATAGGACCTAGCACAGTGCCACTCACTTAGTAGGTATATCAGTTAGTACCTTGCAATGCTAGTACCTTGCAATATAAATGACAACAAGTCTTAGACAAAATGTACCAACAGTGAAATCTGCTAATAAATGGGTCCCTGATCTCTTTAACAAGATCCTCTTCCTCATCCTGGCCCACAAACCACGACTTCCTCCCTGCTTGGTCTTCTAAATCATGAGATCCCAATGTCCTAGTAATGAGAAGCTAGTTACTGTTGACTTACTTTAGCTTTACCATCTTATTCATGAGGTTCATGAGCCAACTTAATTGTCCAAGACATCTGCCAGATGGGCCAAAGATTGTAGTGGAAGGTTGTATTAAAATTACAGAACAATAAGAACTCAACTTTAAATACTTAATAAGATAAGCTCTGAAAGCAAAAAGTGCCATTTATAGGAAAGTGGTATTATTTTCTGTGTAAATGCAAATGTTTGAATACCTGTGAGAAAACAAAATAATTCTAATCTTTCCCTGAACTTTAAAGCCCTAATGAGGAAAAAATCTGACCATGTTTAGGGACCTGAGAAAGATGGGTAGACTTATTTTAGATGACAATTCTGGGGGTTGCCTTAGCCTGGGTTCTCTCCAAAACAAAGCCTGACAGATGCATATGTGCAGGTAGTTGACTTAGAAAGGGATCCCAGGGAGCAGGAGGAGAGACAAGGGAGCAAAACAGGGAAGGAGAAAAGTCAATAGAAAGATGGACATTGAATCAGTCACCATTATGCTCCATGCCATGGGACATTCTCAGGAAGCTACAATCACCCAAGAAATGGAAGGGGGTAGCAAATGTCCATGAGCTTCTATCCCCTGTCTCTCTATACTTCCAGAGAAGCTCTGGGGAAGGTAGCAAGGTTGGGAGGGCCAAAGGTTGCTGTCACCTGGAGCCTACACAAAGCTGGTTGAAGCCTGCACAAAGTGGTTGCCACATCAGGGCTGGAAGAAAAGAGGGGCTCAGAAGATCTGAAGCTGTGGCAAAGACAACTCTACTTAGGGAACATTGCCTTTGGCGCTAACACTCCCAATGGGTGGGAAGGCACTGATGGTACAGAGGGGCCTGGCTTCTGACATGCTGACTGCCCTCATCTTATGAAAGGCCTTCAATCAAATATAGCCCAGACACCAAGCCTTGTCGATTTTTTAATGAATTCAGTTTGTTATAGCAAGCCTTTCCCCCCAAAACTAAGGCAACAGCACAGCTTATAGAGGAGGTGATTCAGCATTGCTTACTAAGAAGCCTGACTCCCATGTGACTTTGACAGAACTTGTTATCACATCTCCCTGGAAACCATTACAGTGTCTGAGTGTCAGAACACCCAGGCACCCGGCATATCTCAGAGACAGGTGCTAACAAGGATAACACAGGATGGAAATCAAAGGCTGCAGTCCAAGTGATGCTATACATAATTGGCTTTCTACATTTTTGGTATTTATTGATTTTTTCCCCTAAATTGCTGATTTGATTATATCCTTCATCTATTCAGAATCAATTTTAAAAATACCATCTAGTATTTTTGCCTCTAGGAAATTCCATGACAAGTTTATAATCAATAATATTTAAAGTAAAACAAATCCATCTTCCAAGCCAGTAACTAGGAAAAGTGATCATTTTCAAATAACATTTAGACTTCATTATTCTTAATCACTCAAAAGTAGCCAAGTGAGCCCCAAGTGCAGATTATTAAACTTTTATGAACAGGCATTTCCTCTAACAGTTTTCATTCCCCAATTTTTTGGACTATTATGTTTTTGAAATAAAATGTGAAAATCATTACTCAAAGCTGTTCCCATCCAGTGGGAGGATAATCACTTCCTCGAAGTAATTCAATCAGAATACTAATATGTGATACTAAACAGTGCAAACACTCAGCTACAGCATTTGTTTTTAAGCTTTACGGATGATCAGCTACAAGCTTCTTCCCAATGACATGTAGTTCCTGCTGCCCACAGTGTTAGAGCTGATTTGCTCTTTGTCCTTGTTAAGATATTGTTCTCTTGCTTTCCTTTGATTTTGTGAGTTGTCCTCACCACCGCTGCTACCACCACACCACCACCACCATGTTTTTCCAAGACGTTTTACATTTAGCTATTTGTTTGCTATTATTTGCTTTCTTATGAACAAATTAGTCCATGTTTATTGGTCACTGATATTTCCTAAAGCAAACTCCAATACAAATATTAAGAAGTTAAACAGGGATAAGAAGTTTACGGAGAAGCCTGTGCTTCTAGAACACGGTCTGATTTGAAATTTAGTATGTGTTTGAAAAAATCAATTGTTTCATTTTGTTTGTTTGTTTTTTGTGTTACAAAAGAAATGCTTCTTAGCAGAAATGCTATAGTATCAATCTGCTACTATATACTCCAGGTGCTGTGCTAAGGTACCGTGTTAATATTAACTAATTTAATTTTCACAATAACCCTAGCAGGTAAACTTTGTCATTGTCTTTGTTTAAAAGACTTAATTTTTTTAGAGCAATTTAAAGTTCACAGCAAATTGATGGGAAGGTACAAAGGTTCCCCATATACTCCCTGCCCCCATCCATACATAGCTTCCCTCATTATCAATATCTTCCATTAGAGTGGTACGTTTGTTACAATCTTGTTACACATCATGTTCACCCAAAGTCCATAGTTTACATTACAGTTCACTCTCAATGTTGCACATTCTATGGGTTTTGGCAAAGGTATAACGACATATATCGTTTTTTTTTTTTAAACATCTTTATTGGAGTATAATTGCTTTACAATGGTATGTTAGTTTCAGCTTCACAACAAAATGAATCAGTTATATATATACATATGTTCCCATATCTCTTCCCGCTTGCGTCTCCCTCCCTCCCACCCTCCCTATCCCACCCCTCTAGGTGGTCACAAAGCACTGAGCTGATCTCCCTGTGCTATGCGGCTGCTTCCCACTAGCTATCTCCCTTACGTTTGGTAGTGTATATATGTCCATGCCTCTCTCGCTTTGTCACCGTCTATTGTTATGGTATCATACAGAGTATCTTCGCTGCCCTAAAATCCTCTGTGCTCTGCTTATTCATCCCTTCTTCCATCATCCCACAAAGTCTGGTAACCACTATGCATTTTACTGTCTACATAGTTATGCCTTTTCCAGAATGCTATATAGTTGGAATCATACAGTATTTAACCTTTTCAGATTGGCCTCTTTCATGTGCCCTTAAGGTTCCCTCATGTCTTTTCATGACTTGATAGGTCATTTCTTTTTAGCTCTGAGTAATATTCCATTGTGTGGATGTACCACAGTTTAACTATTCACCTACTGAAGGACCAAGTTTTGACAATTATAAATAAATCTATAAACGTTTGTGTGCAGGTATATGTGTGAACATAAGTTTTTAACTCCTTTGGGTAAATACCAAAGAGTGTGACTGCTGGATCATATGATAAGAATATCTTCAATTTTGCAAGAAATTGCCAAACTGCCTTTCCAAGTGGCTATAACATTTTGCATTCCTACTAGCAATTGAGAGTTCCTGTTGCTCCACATCCTTGTCAGCATTTGGTGTTGTCAAGTGTTTTGGATTTTGGCAATTCTAATAGGTGTGTAGTGGTGTCTCATTGTTGTTTTAATTTGCATTTCCCCAATGACATATGATATTGAGCATCTTTTCATATGCTTATTTGCCATCGCTATATCTTCTTTGGTGAGTTGTCAAAGTCTTTGGCCTATCATTGTTTTTTTGAAAATGACCACACCCAGGTTTACAATAGTTAAGTAACTTGATCAATAGCTTATTTTTTGCTAGATCATTTATATCTAGGATTTTGTCATTCCAAACTTTATGCTTTTTCCAAGAAATTTTTAAAAGACAGAGAAGTTTAAACAGGGGCAAAGGGAAATGGCTGTGCTTTCAGAATCACCATTTGGTAGGCCTCTTTGCACAATTTTAATTAAACAAAATGCAAAATACATTTTGCTTAGAGAACTTTCCCTTTAATTTCAAAATTTACATAATTCATGAGGATTGCAATCCTCTCTAATCTGTTTACCTTAAAATCATCAAAGTATCACATGCCAGAAACTACTTGGGGTCTGAGATGCCTTTTGCCTTTTTAATCCCAGGCCAAAGTTTTCCCCTAGTCCCCAAATACTTGTCAATAAGGAGAGATGTCCAAGTCCAAAAAGATGTGAACTGATTTAAAACTGTTACCTGCTTGCTATCCTTCACATGCTTACAAGGCATCAGAAATACTAGGACACAAAAGAGCCAGGTTGGGGTGGTTCCCAACTATTCCTCCTCCTTCCTACTGATCATAATACGTCTTCATGGAATCAAACTCCTATCTTAAGGGAGCTCAAAAGAGTTTCATACCTTTGAAATTTTAAGGCATTATTATTCCCATTTAACAAACAAGGCTCCTGTAGCCCGGGGATAATAAATTGTATATCTAAAGCTACTAAGAAGTGGAGTAGACTGAAACTCTTTCTATAGTATCCTTTGTTTTATTTTTCCTTTGGTCCTTCCCCTATTTTAAGATTTTAATCCATTTTCAAGGGCCCAACTTTTGGGTTGGAAGAGATGGAAAATTAGCTGGGAACACCTGTACTCAGAGTGAACAAAACTTGGCCCATGTCAATGCACTTGTATCAGTTGGGCTCTGAGAAAGTGCTGAGCATTCAGGGAACCATGAGGAGATGGGTCTGACTGCCCAGACTTCAAGGCTAGTTTCTCCTTAGCCCTAAGGAGAAATGGGAGCATGTGGTTACTGCATACCATGGTGAGCACCCAGAGGAAGGTCAGGGTGTGCTGGAACCAGAGGACCTGCTGGTGGAGTGTAGAAGGAAGGCTTCCTAGATGATGTGACATCCAAGCTAAGCATTCAGGGACAAATGGGATTTTACTAGGTGACAAAGAGAAGGGATGTGGAGGAGAGACTTTGGGGAAAGTATTTCAGGAAGAAGGGAAAACATGTGTAAAGACTCAGAGATGAGAGAGAGCAAAATGAGTTCTGGAAACAAGGCAAGGACTTTTAACATAGAGGGCAAGGCCCACCATCTAGGGCATGGAATCAAGAAAGATCTCAACTTACAAAATTATCCACCACGAGCTATGTCTGGCTGGCCAAAACCCCTTCGAGGGGCCTGGCAGAATCAGTCAAAAGTGACTATGGCACAAAGGCTCTCTCTGCATGTGTCAGATCTCTGCAGCCCAACCAAGCCATGGTAACCCTGACCAGTATCTGCTACAACTATTTAAGGCTTGTTCTGAGGCTTGCTAATTGGCTTGAACCAATTTACTAGCCCACAGCAGAGAGATGCACTTGAAAGTACTTTTAGATGGTCAAAATGAACTGAAAGTATATTTTTAGAACCAATAGAGATAGTCTGAACCTCATATATCCAAAAAAGTAAAAGAGGAACAGTTTAGCTCTCTTGATTTTCTGGAAAGAATGTATCTGGGGGTCAGGGGAGGAAACATGTTTTCCAGGCCTTTTTGGGCAGTGAAGTCACTCCTTGCTAAATGTGGGCAGTGGAGTAAGGTGCTAAATGCTTCCATTGCTGCTGTAGGGGAACTTCCAGCTGGGAGAAGCCCATACATTCTCCTGCCAGTCTCTGATGGGAGGGCTTGCGGAAGTAGAGCCCCAGCACCATACACCTGCCAGCACGTGTACAAGGGACAAGGAGTGACCTGGCCATCTCATTTGGGTAGCAAGACTCAATGTGCCCACTGAAGTTTCATGTCCCACTTAGAAACATAAACCAAGCCAGACAAGCCTATAACACAAGCAAAAAATTCTTGTATTGCAAATATTTGCTTTTTATATAAAGGGGAATTTTCCAGATTTGGCCATTTGGCCCAATTTCTCCTGATTGGCTCTTAATGGAAGTGGATTTAACTTTGACCTCTTACTCAGTGCCACATAACACAGAATAAACAAACAAACAAACCCCAAGAACTATCTTTGAGCACTTAATATACACCAGGCTCTAAGCACTTTTATCTTCCTCATGTCATTTAATCCTCATAACAATACCATGGGGTAGATATTATTCCTACAGTTTTTAAAAGAGGAAACTGAGGAACAGAGAAGTCAAATGATTCCCTCTAGATCACAGCTGGAGAGAGTCAGAGGCAGGCAGGACCCAAAGCCTGTCTGATTCCAAAGCCCATGTGTTTTTTATTACATCACACTGCCTCCAGAGGGGCCAAGAGATTTGGGGGTCATGTGAAACATAATACTTTAAGAGCAGTCACTTTGGGAAGACTTATCCTTGGCCTCTGTTGGCAAACTGATAAAGAAAATTAGTCCATTTAAGCTCAAAAAAAGAAAAGGAAAAAACTACCTTTCTGATGAGTGAAAATTTTGTTCCAAAAATACATTCCTTAAAAAAATAAATAAAATTCAAAAAAGAAAAGAAAAAAAAATGGAAACAAACCAACCCTGGAACTGAAGATTAACTGTACTTATAACAACCAAGATGACGCTGGTCAGACCACCGATGACCAATTTCAAGATGACTGTCAGAGCTGACTGTGCTGTTTCTGCATGTAGCCCCCTCCCTTCACCTATAAAAGCTCTTATCCCTTGACTGTCACAGCAGGGGGACGGGGGAGGAGTTGGCCTTTGGACAGGTGTCTGCCACCCCCACCCGCACCCCGGTTGCCGGCATCCAAAATAAAGCAAACTTTCCTTTCCAAAAAAAAAAAAAAATGCAACCAACAAAAAAAAGTATCTTATCCCCAGAACACTCACAACTGATGACACACTTATTGCAAGGAATGTTTAATCTAACAACACTTCAGTGCCACAGAAGTTGGCAGTCTTAAGAGTTGGAAGCAGTGGTGTTGTGTCTGCATCAGTAGGGAGTCTGAGCCCTTTACCTGACTGGGGACAGAGTTTCAGTAGTCTTCTGGGGAGAACACCTTCTGCTGGCAAGTGGGCTCAAGGCCTCTTTCTTCGTGCCAGAATGGACTGGGTCTATGCAATGTGATTCATGGCATCAGAGGTCGGGCCAAAACATCTGGGAGTTTGGTCAACTCAAGGGCAAAGATGGCCCACACTCATTTATTTGAAACACACTGATTAATCAATTCAGCTAAAATGGCTCATCTCAAAAGCAATGCCTAGCACCGAGTTGGAACTGGGAGGATCCATGGCACTCAGTGCCTTTAGGCCAGCTCCACCCACTCACCTAGCATATGCCTATAAAGCCAGGGTCCAACTTTCTTTCCAACTTTCAGCCCTCCTCCTGTCCTTGGAATTCACTCTTTCTGTTCTGGGAAGTCCCCGTCTTGGAGGGGGGATCCACACAGACTCTGTTAACTTGTATCCAAGCCAGATGACTGGGATGGCAGTATGTGGTGGTCATACCTGTGTTTTCTTCTCTATCCACACTCTTAAGCAGCCAGTGGTACCACACAGTGCTTCCCCCATTACAAACACATCAAGGACAGCTCAACATTTTCTCCTCTTCAAAGAATTGTCACATTCTTTCTAAAAATAATAATCGCCTCATTTGATATGGGGCCAAATGCACAAATGTGATAATATTCAGTTTTTCCTTTTCCCTTTGGTCTTTATCCACTGACCACCTCCTAATTGGTTTTTATCTACTGACCACCTCTTAATTCCCATCACCATCTCCTAATTGGTTTCTGTTAGCTCTGTTTTTTTGTGTACCATCTTTATCATTTCATTAGGTTCCCACAAATTCATGAGTCCACTCAGCACTTTATTTTATTTGTTTGTTTTTGCACCAGTACCATACTATTTTTGTTACTGGGGCTTGTAGTATGATCACAGCTAACAGGACAAGCTCTTTTTCTTCTCTTTGATCCTCTTTCTTATCCAAGTTGACTTTGCTATTTATGGAAGAATATATTCTTCCACATGCATTCCCCCCCATCTTTACTGATGTATTACTGACAAATAAAAATTATATATATTTATGTTATACAACTTGATGTTTTGATATACATATAAATTGTGTAATAATTGCCACAATCAAGCTAATTAACATATCCATTACCTCGTATATTTACCATTTTCATTTTTCTGTGTGTGGTGACAACACATAAGATGGACCCTCTTAGAAATTTCAAGTATACAATATTGTTAACTATATTCATACTGCTGTACATTAGATCTCCAGAATTTATTCATCTTGTGTAATTGAAACTTTATACCTCTTGGCCAACATCTTCCTATTCCCCCTTCCCCCAGACCCTGATAACCACCATTCCACTCTCTGCTATTTGAGTTTGACTATTTTAGATTTCACATATAAATGAGATGAGGCTGTGTTTGTCTTTCTGTGGCTTATTTCACTTAGCATAATGTTCTCCGGGTTCATCCACGATGTTGAAAATGGCAGAATTTCCTTCTTTTCAATGGCTGAATAAGAGATGGATATATATATATATATCTCACATTTTCTTTACCCATTCACCCATCTATAGACATAGATGTTAAGGTAGTTCCCATCTCTGCTATTATGAATAATGGTGCAGTGAACATGGAAGTGTAGCTATCTATTTGAGATACTGATTTCATTTCCTTTAAATATATACCCAGAAGTGGGATTGCTGGATCATAAAGGTGGTTCTGTTTTTAATTTTTGGAGGAAACTTCATACTCTCTTCCATAGTGACAGCACCAGTTTACATCCCTTCTAACAGTGTATAAAGGTTTCCTTTTCTCCACATCCCTGACAGCACTTATCTTTGGTTTATTTGATAACAGCCATTCTAACAGGAGTGAGGTGATAGCTCATTGAGGTTTTGATTTACTTTTCCCTGATGATTAGAGATATTGAGCACTTTTTCATATACCTGTTGGCCATCTGTATGTCTTGCTTTAAGAAATATGTATTCACGTCTTTCCCCCTTTTTGAATTGGGTTATTTGTTTTCTTGCTATTGAGTTGTAGGAGTCCCTTATATATTTTGGATATTAACCTGTAGTTAGATATATGGTTTGAAAATATTTTCTCCTATTTCATAGGTTGTCTTTTCTTTTTGCTGTTACTTTTGCTATGCAGAAACCTTTTAATTTGAGGCAATCCCCCTTGTTTATTTTTACTTCTGCTGCCTGTTCTTTTAGTGTTATATTTAAAATTTAAACTTTAAAATTTATTGGCCAGACCAATGTCAAGAAGCTGTTTCCCTATATTTTCTTTTGGAAGTTTTATGATTTCAGGTCTTACATTTAAATCTTTAATTAATTTTGTGTTGTTTTTTGTGTATGGTTGAGATAAGGGTCCAATTTCATTCTTCTACATGTGGACTGCCATTTTCCCCAGCACCATATACTGAAGAGACTATCTTTTCCCCATTGTGTGTTTTTGGCACCCTTGTCAAAGATCAGTTAACTGTAGATTTGTGGATTTATTTCTGGGTTCTCTGTTGGTCTATATGTCTGTTTTTATGTCAGTACCATATTGTTTTGATTACTGTAGCTTTGAAAATTTGAAATCAGGAACTGTGATGCCTCCAGCTTTGCTATTCTCGATCAAGGTTACTTTGACTATTTGGGATATTTTGTGGTTCCATATAAATTTTAGGATATTTTCCCCTATTTCTGAAAAAAAAAATCATTGGAAATTTGATAAGGATTGCATTGTATCTGTAGATCACTTTGGGTAGTATGGACATTTTCACAATATTAATTCTTCCAGTCCATGGACACAAAATGTTTTTCCATTTATCTTTGTCTTCTTTAATTTCCTTCACCAATGTTTTATAATTTTCATTGTAAAAGTCTTTCACCTCTTTGATTAAATTTATTCCTACTTATTTTATTCTTTTTAGTGCTGTTGTGAATGGAATTTTCTTAATTTCCTTTTCAAACAGTTCATCGTTCATATATAGATATGCAACTAACTTCTGTATGTTGATTTTATATCCTGAAACTTTACTAAATTTATTTACTAGTTCTAATAGTTTCTTTGGTGGAGTCTTTAGGGGACTTTATATATAATAGCATGCCATCTTCAAATAGAGATAATTTTACCTCTTCCTTTCCAACCTGGATGCCTTTTATCTATTTTTCTTGTCTAATTGCTCTGGCTAGGACTTGCAGTACTATGTTGAATTGAAGGGATGAGAGTGGGCATCCTTGCTGCATGTGTGTGAGTGGTGGTGGGGCTCCTACTCCAGGGGGTGCAGAGGCATGAGCTCGGAGCAGCTCTGTTAGCTGGACTCAGTATCAGACACCTCATCAGAGGTGTGCCTGGTGATACCAAGGGCTGCTGATGTCCTCCTTCTCTCCTTTCCCTCAAAGTAGTAGGGGATTCTTGAGGGGATTCCTCTTTTGCAGAGCTGTGCCAGGTTGGGGGATGAAATGAAACAGGTAAAATGCTTTCAACACTTTTCTATGTGGTCATCCTCAATTTTTGAACTCCATTGTGTTGCTGCAGCTTCTTAATTGTAATCTGGAGCCCTCCCAGAGCAATTTTTATTGGTGGATAGTTGTTACATTGTTTTTGTAGGGAGGACAAAGGCTGGGACCTCCTAATCTGTCATCTCTAACATCACTCCACATGCATTGGAAAATAACTTTATTACATTCATCAAAAAAAATCTAGCTGGAATTTTAATAGGTATTGCATTAAATTTATATCAAATTTATAGATTAATTTTGGCAAGAATTGACCACTTTTTACAAAACTAAGTTATCCTGTCCAAGAGAATGAAATATCTCTCCATTTAATCAGAATTTTTTCAATCCTTTAACAAATATAGTTTTAGACATTCTTTGCTAAGTACTATATATTTTATAACTCTTATCTGATTTCTGATTGTATTTTGAGTCAGTTTGCTGCTATAGAGAAATGCTATTGATTTTTTGTGTGTTGACCTTATATCTGGCAACCTTGTTGATCTCGTTAATTAATTAGGGGTCAGTTTTTAGAGGTAGATTTTCATTTCTACCAACTTCAATTAGGTTTAGTTCTACTTGCCTTTATGGTGGGAATGTTTTATAATTCAGGCTTTTTTTTTTCTCCTAAGGCATACATTGTTGCAACTAACACTGCTCTCTGCAGATATAAAAATCCAGAAGGAAGACTGGAGGGTATCTGGGCAAGTGGATTACAGTTTCTTTATGGCCAAGGAATATAGAAATACTTCTGTATAAAACCCAAAGTCACACACTGATCCAGAGCTAATACTCAGAGAACAATGGTAATAATTTCTACAAACCACTGAACTCCCTTACTTTATCTGAGTATGACCTTCCTTGCTTCCTCATTTCTACAACTTTCAAGGCCACACTTGAAGTAAAAGAAGCCAAGTCAACAATGGGCCAAAATTAGTGTGAATACACTTGAAACCAAGATGGAAACCCTCTCTCTTCCATCTGTTCCCAGGATGTCAAAGAAAGAAGCACTAGGACTTGCAAACCCTAGGAGGAAATGGGAGCTTTTTATTCAGGAAATTTATCAAGCACTCTTTGAACCACTGAGTTATAAATGGTGTCTATATAGGAGGAGTAAAGGGAAGAGTTATGGAGGACACAGAAGTGTTAAGTGATTTGCTCAATTTAACAGGATAGGGGAGATCTGAACTATCATATTGGAATTTGATCTATACTGAGAGTTGGTCTAGTGGAGGCTGTGGTGTTCCTTTTCTATTTCCATAGTAGGTTTTTTGCCTGCAGTATTCAGACTATTTATTTCAGTTATTTGCTTGTACAAGTAGTCCTTTAGTTGATTTTAAAAAAAACAAAAACAAAAAAACAAAAACACCTCTAATAGATGCATAAATCTATTATTCTCCTGCACTGCTATACAGGGCCACCATTAGTAAGCACATTCTCAACATTTGGATACAAGCCCTACACTCAATTCTTCCAGAAATAATTTGTTTCAGAGAATTTTGCTAGTGGAGTGTGTTTCATGATAGGTGTTCTCTGACACCTCAGAAGGCCATTTCCAAACTCTTCTGGAAACTATTTTGTAAAAGAGAAACAGTCAGGAAGGATTACCAGGAGGAATTTTGGAAGCTGGCCACCCAATTAGGCAACTTTTCTTCCCCAAGGACCTGTAACTTGTGCTCACAGTTTCAGGATTTATATGGACACAGCCCTTGAACTCTGACATTTTTGAAAGAAATTAAGCTGTGCCAGAAATCTGGGATCAGTGACAGCCACATTGGTCTCCTTGGAAAGCAAAAGTGCCTTTAGGAAAAGACAAGGGACTCACCCCTTAATCATACTGCCAGTCACTTCTCATAAGTAGGGTTTGCAATTGGTGAGGAAAACACAACCATTCTAAATTTAGGAGATGAAGGAGCACAAGGAAGAGGAGAGAGAAGGAGGATTAAGAGGGAGCAAAGGTGGGGGTGGAGAGAAGAGAAGGAGAATTCTGACTCTGAGAATTCATGTTAGGGAGGGAAGATAGATATTGCTAAGAGAGAGGTGTTAATGTAGAATCCACATCAAAAGGACTCACACAGGGAGCATCTGGCAGATAACTAGTAGAGAGAGAAAATGACTATTTTGAATCACATCTGGCATTGCCCTTAGCCATGTGAAAAGAACAGAGCTTTAGAAGTACAAAGAGTTGAGTTCAAATTCTGACTCCACTTTGCAGCTGAGGAAACTAGGGCTTGTTACTTCACCTTTTTGGACCTCATTTTCCTCATATGTAAAATGAGGTTAATGCTACCTACCTTGCAGTCCTGTTAGCAGGATTCAAAATAATGTTTATAAAAATCACATTATTGCACATTTTAGCTCCTGTAGTATGGTGTCCTGTTTGAAGACAAACCATTGCTCTTTCTTTAGACTGATTAACCTGGATGTACTGAGGCTGAACTGCTGTGTTCTTATTTAATTTGTCTTGATGGACACCAGGAAATAAGACCACACCCCTGTGATTGGGGGTAGAGTTTTCCCTGAGGGGAAGGAGCATCACAGCTGACATCTTTTCTTGGATGAGGTCAAGGTCAGTCCTGGGACAGGAAGTCAAGATGGTGGAGGTAGGCAGGGATAACAAGGGAGCACTTCCTCTATGGAGGTGGGGAGGCCTATGATGGTTGGGCTTGGACTTTTCTTCAGGAGACATGCTGGTAGGGCATTCTCCCTAGAGATAAGAAAAAGATCCCGTCCAGATGGTGGTCATCCAGAACAAGTCAGGAAGAGCCTCCTCAGGACCTCCTAGGCCTAGCAGCTCTGAGCGAGCCTAATGAAGGATGAAGGGGTAGAAGGGAGAGTAACAGAGACCAGAGAGAAGCCTGTCTCCAGGTGCAGGAGTATAGCAGATAGATGCATAGGAGGGAAGGGGTAGCATTCCAGAGCCAGAGCTGCAAAGGACAAGCAGGAAGATTGTAAAGGCCATGTTTGCCTGATTCAGGCAACCCAAAAAGGTGGGCAGGACATTTTGATAAAGGTGAGACTTTATGTAGCCAAGTGGGGTGGGACATTTTAAAAGGAAGGAAGTATAAGCTCTTTCTAATGAATATATTTCCCAATTATTATTACCAGCATCAGTTTAGAATCAAGATGTTAGTTAATTGTTTTCCAGCAAAAGAATTTTAAAAAATATTTTACCATCGTTATTTATGTAAGAAGCTTCCGGCCATGGTGGTCAGCTTCTCATGAGCACCATAAAAGAACACTCACCCGTGAGATCTCTGAGGGCCTCATGTAGATTGGTGAGGGCTTCCAGATTGCTGCCTGTAGCTTTGCATGGGGACATGTGTGGGAGAACACAATACCTTCTTTAGGACTTAGGCCCCTCTCTGAACTCCTGACCTCTGTCCAGAAAGCCTTCCTTGACCCTATTACCTGGATGTAAACTCTCTCTGTTTCAACTCACCAGAGCTTGAACTGCCTCTCAAACAGTTCACACCTTACTGTGCTTTAGGATTTTTAGGAATAGCACCTATATGGACTCCATTGAATGGCACAGTTCACAGAGCAGGAATCTTTTCCCTAGGTCAGGGCTTTGCTTACAGCAAATGTTCAGCAATATTTGTTCATTTGAATTAAATTCTATTCAATTGGATTATGCCCCTTTGTGACCAACTCCTCCTAGAACGTAGCAGGGGAAATCAAGGTCATTCCATAAAGCAGCATCCATCCCTCCTGCCCTGCATCTCCGCAGCACCCTGGCATGGCCTGCAGCAAACACCAGTGTAAACTTGCCCTCACCCTTTGAACTAGCTCTTGAAGTTCTCCTGGGCACAGACTAGAGCTCATTCTCCTGTTCCACTGTGTTCTTAGAAATGCCTTTAACCTCCCACTGTAGCTCCTGGCTACCCTTTCAAATTCTGTGTGCTGGAGGCCCTTCCCTCCAACTTGGCTTTCCCTGAAGGGATGGAGCTCCTCACCAAGAGCTTCTGAAGGGGAAGAAAAGCCACCTGGCTTTCTGAAGGAAAGGTGAGAAATGCCAAGGAAATCAACAGAGGCTCTTAGGTTGGCAAATTCCCTTCCTTTCCTTTCAGAATTACAATACCTAGGTTGGTGAGACAGGAGGTTTTATGTGCTGCTTGAAGGAGCGTAAGTTGTTCTATCACTTCTGGAAGGCGATTTGGCTAAGTGTCCAGCACCTGTAAGATGTTCACATCCTTTAACCCAGAAAATTTGCTTAGAGCAAGTTTCCTGCAATTCACAGGAAAAAAAAAAAAGAAAGGAAGAAATTTAAAAAGGCATTCAACTTCATGAGGAATAAAGAAAACGTAAATCAAAATACCAAGATATTTTTACCCACCACATTGGTAAAAGTGTAAAAGTTTGATCAGGTGGTGAACTTGTGGGGATATGGCCACTCCAGTTTACAAACAAGTAGTAAGTAAAAGTGGCCATTTACTTACTGCTTGTTTGTGAATTGGCCCAGTATCAATAACAACTCCCCAAATCTATAAACATACATGTTTGTTTGTGGGAAATGGCTTAATAAATTATGGTATATAAATATTATGGAATTTACACAGTTATTTTATATTTTTAAAAAATTTTGCAGTAGTTTATTATTGCAACAATAATTGTATATTTATACTTCAACTGAATGACAGAATTTTAATAGATAAAGTATATAAGAAGACACTTATTGCCAATTGCACCTAGAATGGACATCTATACAGTTATTTAAAAAATAATTAGATCTGTATGTTTTCATCTGGAAAGTTGCTTGAGGTTTATTAAGGGAAAATAAATAACAAGTTCAGAGAAGCATGTATGGTTAAGACTCCATTTTATTAAAATAAAACCATATTCACCTATTTATTTATTTTTCAACAACTGATTTTTAAGGCCTAGCTGGCTTTGTGCTAGGCACTGGAGATATATAATGGTGAAAAACACATGATTCCTCCTGCCTTTCTGTATGCTATTTTAGCATAGAAAACACATGGAAAGGAAATATACCTCAAAAAATCATAGAAGGGAGGGAAAAGAATAAAGATTTTGTTTTACTTTCACGTATTATTTGAATCGTTTCAATAACCTGCATTACTTTTATAACTAAATAAAAATTTTTACATGAACACACAAACAAAAAAATTATCCTAATGAAATAATTAGAAGGACACCTGGGGATTTATGTACAAGGAGATGTTGTCACACAGTGATGATGAGCTTGGTTTTGGAGTCAGACAGACCCAAGTGTGGCTCCACCTTTATTGTTGACCAGGTGTGTGATCCTAAATAAGTCATTTGACTTTTCTTTCTCAGTTTCCCTCTCAATAGAATGGAAATCATAATAACACTCAGCTTGAAATGTGAGTGTGAGGATTAAATGAGTTGATGCGTATAAAGCATTTAGCCTAGCATCTAGCATATAGTAAATGCTTAACAAATAGTAGCCATGAAAAAACAATAAGGATGTTTATCCTAGTATTGTTTACAGTTGCAACATTTTAAATGTCCAGCAATAGCTATATAGATAATGGACATTCTATGATGGAGTATTATGAAGTCATTAAAATCACAATTTCAAAGAATTTGTATGAAATGAACAAATATAATTTTGTATTGAGTACAAAGCTATATATTCACTGCAATGCTCATTTTGATAAAATATGTATCTGTGTGTGTGTGTGCGTGTATATATATATATATATATATATATATATATATATATATATATATATATATATATATAAAAGCACTGGAAGAAAATGTCTAGAATATTAACAAGTTTGCTGAAGCTTTTGTAACTTCCCCTTATCTGTTTTCCAAGTGATGAGCAGTGAAATCTCTTAAAGGGAAAAGGGCTTACATGTTCACCTCTAAGCTTAGAAGATTGGGAAGGACAGGTTGTTCAATTTCCATTCTCCTTCACTTGATATAGGATGAGAATCCCAAGTGATCACAGGGATTACTCCATTGTTAAACTGGGAAGGAAGACCTACTGACTCTTGTAAATCAGAAGCCAGCCTAGGCCAGAGAGGTAGGGGTTATGGGGGACTCAGAGGATTTTATATGAGAAAGTAGATTCTGATTTAGGAATTGGAAGTTTAGAGCTGGAAGGGAATTTTGGAGGTCATCTAATTCCTTGCTTTTCAAAGTGTGGTATGTGGATCGCTCAGGCACTTGTGAGATGCAAAATCTCCAGCTTTATTCCAGATCTACTAAATCAGAATCTGCATTTTAGCAAGATCCCCAGGTGATTCTTTTGCACACTGTAGCTTGAGAAAAAAATGACATTCCCACGATTTTTAAAATGAGGAACCTGAGATTTTCAAGAGGTGAAACGATATGTTCAAGGTTACATGGGGATTTTAGTGGCAGAGACAGAACCAGAAACAGGTCTCTTGACTCCTGTTCCATCATTTTCTCATATCTTGCTGCCCCTCACTGTGTTAACCAGCTATTCATCCTGATTTGTATACATTATCCAATTCCCATTCTCCCAAGTCTTTTCTATTCTAGTAAATTTTAGAGGTATGGTGTTTTATTTATTAGGTCTATATTGCACTGAGACAAATTATTCTTTCTCTATGGCAGTGGGTGAGTTCAAGGTCAGCTTCAATTGCCAGCATATTGAAAGTGTTTAACTCGTTGGAACCTTCTTAAATGTCCATGGAGATTGGTCTTTAGTTCCTTGTAAATTTGCTGTCACTAGATCCAAGTGAAATCACATTCTAAAGGACAACTGAGAGGCTCAGAATTTCTGACCACAGACTTAAGACACAAACATCTTCCCCACCCTGCCCTTCCCTTTGTTCTCTGTGTCCTACCTTGGTTCTGCTCCCATTCTCTTTTACTTTCATCAAGGGTTTAATTATGCTCCTGGATTCTGATCACAGATTTATTAAATGTTTAAGTTTATGTCCCTTGAATGATGGTTTCCCAGTAATAGAGGCACATTCAGAAGGAGAATAGCAGGTCAAGCATGGGTGTAATTTGGAAGAGTTTGACATCAGCCATTTCATCTCTGACAGGGTTAATCACTACTCTGGTTTTTCAAGCTCTGGGCTTGCTGGACTGTGCCTGCCAAGGTCAGCTGGGGGCCCCAAATTAATTTTAAAGACATACGGCTGCTTGTAGTTCACTAAGTTATCAGCTCATAATATTTAAAGAGTTATTTATTTTATTTCCCCTCAAATTATGAACCAAAATATAAATTACCTTGAAATAGCTAGAAAATAATACGCCATTGTATTAGAAGAATAAAATCATTAAAGATTGCTCCATGTACAAGCCAAGGCAAATTCCTAGAGAGGATCAACCTTCTTGACAACATACGGGACACATTGGAAGAATTGCTGAGTATTGAGTTAGTCCCATTCAATAAAGATTTAACAGATGTCTCTTCTGCATATGACACCATTTTAGATGCTGTAGGGGTTGGAGAGAGAGTCCCAAATTGACTCCTTTATGGAGTTGTAAAGGTAAGGATGGGAAAAATGGTCAACATCTGTCATCCTAGGGAGAGCGTCAGAATCATAAGAGAGGTAGATGTACTATGGGAGTTTGCAGAGGGAGCCATTTTGTATGTGGAGATCAGGAAAGGCAAGAAATGGTAGTATTTGAGATGGCCTTTAAAATGTAGAATTTTTTAAATCTTTCTATTTTATTTGCAAACCTAAAAAATTACAAAAATGTGTGGGTTTTCTAAGAAGTTAAGTCATTCAGAGGTATGTAAAGAAAATACTGTCTACACTTTCCCCTCCTGAATCCCACTTCCTCTGCCCCCAAAGTAATCAGTGTAATCAGTGTTAACAGTTGGGTATATCCTTACTTACCTACACATATCTAAGCGTAGATAGACAGCTGTCTAAAACCTTGTTTTTTATTATTTTTTTTTTACAAAACAGAATAATGCATAGATATATGATTTGCAACATTTTTAATTTAATAAAATCCTGAATATTTTCTCAGCTAATGCATAGTGATTCAATTCATTCCTTTTTAATAGATGCACAGTGTTCTGTAGAATCACTGTTCCAGAATTTCACCTACCATTGCCAGAGTGATAGACATTCAGTTTGTTTCCAGGATTTTGTTATTTATACAATGTTGAATTTTGACAGGAAGAGATGGCATCAAAGAGTCAAAGACATGAGAAACATAACTTTGGGCCCAATCATTTCTGTCCGTAGTCCTTCCATTGTTAGCAGCTTTATTTTTAGCACAGCTAATTCTCTTCTTGTTCCCCTCTGGTTTCTGGGTTCTTCAGTTATCACTGACGATGGTACTCACTTGCTGTATTTCATGCTACACCAGAGATTCAATCCTTTCCTCTTTCAGCGATGCCTTCCTAGTTCCCACACCCTGTTCAGCCTCTGCCCATACCTCTTTCTCAGAAAGCAGAGATCAATGAGGCAAGTCACTTGTCTCAATGGTCACCACTGATTTAATTGTAGTGAACATGTGATTCAAGCTGGGCCAGTCAGAGTCTGTTCTCTGAGAATTTAGAACTGGGACCTAGAGACATGGTGAGATGCTTAAACTGAGACGTGATGTACAGCTGAGATAGGGGGTCATATATGAGCCAAGCACTTGCCAAAACAGAGAAGGTCAAATGCACGGAGGGGGCAAAGATGAAGCAGATGTGTCAATAGAGTGAGGGGAAGAGAGACAGCGAGAACAGAGTCCTTCTTTACTTCCCACTGACTCTTCAGTTCCTGGATCCCATCCCTTATGAGGACTGATTGCACTTTCTGCCCTTGGGTTCCATAAGACACCTCTGCTTTCTTCTAATAAGTTCCTTCTGTCTGAACAAGTTTGAGTGATAGTGATTTTTTTTTTTAACTTGCAAACAAGTGATGCCTACCTGAGACTTGGGCCAGGAATGGTATTAAGGGTAAATATTCCTCCCCACCAAATTGAAGCTAAAAGAATGCTGTCAAAGCTATCTTACTGGAAGATGTGATAACCTGCTTCCTTCCAGTGTAGAAAGAGATATAGATTGTGTTATTTATTAATACAGAATGTTAGGTGAAGATTAGTGATTATCTGTTTGCAATAAATGAAGTTGAAAAAGTAAAAATCTCACAATGTTCCATTTAGTGAACCTATTTGAGGAAGCACCTCTAGTGGGAACTAGGCCATCAGAAGAATCAGGGCTCCCAGCCTGGTATCATGGTAAAAGTACGGACTTAGCATCAGAGATGACTGGCTTGGGTTCTGCTGTGACCTAGTTGTGGGACCCTGGAAACTGAAACATGATCTTCTCTTCTGGAAGCTGAAGGCAATATTAAGGTTATTCAGGGGATTCAATGAAACAAAGTATGTAATGCCTGACATCATACCTGGCACATGATAAGCCCTCAACAGTATTAGTGCCATTTGTTGATCTCCTTGTGGCCCTAGCTCTTCCTCCCATCACTATTTAGGAATAAGCTTCCTTTGATCCCCATCTTCTCTAAGGTTGAAGCTGCCCCACCTTCTCCTCCCTGCTCCACGATGGAGCAAGGTACAGAGAGAAGCCCACAAGAGACCACAGCACCCCAGCCAGAGAGAAAGATACTAGGGGAAGGTGACAGAGCCCTGGAGGAGTGGGGGAGGGGGAAAGGGCTGTATGTGTAACAAAAGTCCTTGTGCATATTGCTGAACTTAAAAGCTATCAGACGAAACAACTTTAGAACCAACCACTGAGCTCTTTTACTTCTACAAAGACCAACACCACCAAATAATTTCAATGCAGGGTGTTCAGAGACACAGCCATAGATAATGTCATGTGGCTGATCATTAGCTGATGGCTGTTCCCTAAGCAGTTTTCTAAGCTGACAGCTACAGGCACTTATAATTTAGTGTTGATTGAATATGGCCATATGGTGGAATTATAGAAATGTGTTATAAAGATTGACCAGTTCTTTCTCTGAAGAGCTTACAAACTAGAAGTATTGTATAAAAAGATACACACAGATACATCTAAAGGATAATAAAAGAAAGCAATTTTTAAAAATTAGGCCATGAAAAAAGAATAAAAATAAAAAATTAGGCCATGAATAAAATTGCTGATTCACATGAAACAATTAGGAAGTTCTTAGCACCACTGGTCTCTGTGTAGTACAGATGAGAGACTTTATTTTTAATTTTAAGAATTTCCATCTTAAAAAGTACAAAAAGACTTCGGGAAGGACAAATACAGGCTAGGCTTTTCTAGGTAGGAGGTAGGAATACATAAGAGATCTTTACCACACTCATATGTCCTGCTGGGTTGAGCCATCCTTCATAATAGAGTTGATTGACTGACATTGATTTCTTTATTAATGCACACAACAGCTTTGTATACCTACTATGTACCAGGCACTGGAAATACAAAGAGTAAGATGCCATCAGGCTGCTTGCCTGTAAAAGCTCTCAGACTAAATACAGATAAATTGCACTAAAATTTTGAGTTATGGTAGAAATGTAACTATGCTCCGAGGGAACCTATAAGGAAGAGCTGTTCAGTCTGCCTGGGTAATTGGCAGACTTCATAAAGGTGGCATAAGAGCTACCCATATCATTTTACGTGCCTGAAATGACATATATGTGTGTATGTGTAAAGGTGTACAAATATGCATACATATACACATATACATACACACACAACGTATGTGAGGATGATGCCCTTTCCTCACCCCTGCTGCATATACTAATACTTATGAGAAATAGAGTCCTTTGGGGGAGAAATAAAAATAAAAACCACAAGTATATCTACAACTGGGGTTCAGACACAGATTGTCTGGAAAACCACACACATGGTGGATTTTCTGTGAAGTTAAATTTCAGAGCAATAATAGGATCCTGGAGAGAGGGGTCACCAGAAGGAAAAGAGCTGGGCATGACCAACCAGACTCTGTGATAACCCTAACGGTCAGAGGGGACTGAATGGTTGTTCCAGGCGGCTGCCTGGGAATGTGTCCCAGTCTGGTTATTTTGGAGACGTGGGCACACGGAGAGAAAAAGATGTGTGTGGACAGAACAAGCTGCCCTACTAAATTCGTAACACATCAAGGCTCAAGTGACCATGCTTTGGAGCCCACTTAATTTTTTGTAACAGAGGGAGAGAGCTTTCTACTTCTCACTTCACATAGAGCACACACACACAAACACACACACACACAAGACTGAGCTGTCATAGAACCATAAGGTGAGAGCATTGATGTCCAGCAGAGACCAGCAAAACCTTTCACTGTAGGGCTCCTTTACAATACAAGAGTCTCAACTGCATCCAAGTAAAGCTTCATGTATTCAGTCGTCTGATAAATATGTCTCAAGTCCTGTTACGTGTCAGAGACATTCAGTGTTTAAAAACACATCTGTTGGCCACTCACTCCTTCCCTCCTTGGTCTAAGCAAAGGGCCTTTCTGAAATGAAGGACACATCGTGGCTAAAATAGCCCAATTTGGTTCCTTCCTCATTAAATGAGGTGGAACAGGCTTGGAATGGGAAAGAAAATTATTTCTGTGGGGGAAGATGTGAAATCACTGTAAATGGAGCACTGGATGAGAACCACTCCTTCTCATGTGCCCGGAGTAATTAGACAGGTAGATCAGGCAGGAATAGGGGGACCCTGAAGAAAGTGGTGTAGAGGGCTATGTAGTTCAGTGGTTGAAAGCAACACTTCTATTGTCAGACAACCTGGCTCTGAATTCCAGCCCTACCACTTACCTTGGGTGGGTTACTTGCCTTAACTCTGCCCCAATCTCCTCATCTCTAAAATGAAGATATAAATTGTTTTACTTAAAGTGATTTATAAGGATGAAATGAGTGTAGGCTAGTAGTTATCAAATGTTTTTAGGGCCAGGCAATCTCTTTTTTACATCTTCCAGCCCCAAGTTTTTAATACAAAAATCTCAAGTTTATGAGTGTAGTGCTGCATCACCCAGATCCCCCATTCAGAACTAAAAGGTTTATTCTCCCAGCTGCCAGGTGTTGTCACCACTATCTTGGCCAAGGCCAGGCCCCCTTCCCAAGGCAGCCCACACCCAATGACTGTTTGACACCCAGGGTTAGAAGCAAAGGGAATATGGCCCTGCCCCTTCACTCTAACAGGGGCCCCTGGCAAGGGCCATTACAGCTCCAAACCCCCAGAGGATCAGCTCAGCTGAGTCCTTGCGTGTGCAACACAGTCCAACATCTTCCTCTGCTCAGTCCTGCCCCCCACCCCTCCCCTCGCAGGATTGATCCTGAGAGCATTCCCCAAGAAACTTCCTGCATGCTAATCACCACCTCAGTTAGCTTCCTGGAGAATGCAACTGGCAGCAATAGAAAAGTTGAAAGAACAATACAGTAAAATCTCACAGACCCTCCACTTATATTCAACAATTCTTAAATTTCGCCCAAGTTGTTGCTTCCTCTCTCTCAATCTCCTTCCTTCCCCTCTTCCTCTCTTGATGAGCCATTTTAAAAGTAAATTACAAAGAGCATGACACTTCACGCCTAAATACTTGGTCATTTATTTCCTAAGAGTAAGAACATTTTCCTCAAAAATCACAATGCCATTATCATACCTAAGGAAATTAACAATAATTTTCTGATATCCAGTATTATTCATATTTTCCCAGTTGTCCAAAAATATGTTTTATAGCTGTTTATTTTCAAACCAGGATTCAATCAAAGTTCATAAACTGTGTTTGGCCTTTATGGGTTTCTAGTCTCTTTTAATCTAAAATTTTTAAAGTTTTTATTGACATTGAGTGTTTGAAGAGTCAGCACAGTTTTCTTACAGAATGTCCCATGCTCTGGACTTTTCTGAATGCTTCCTGTGTGTCATTTAAACTTTTCTTGTATCTCCTATGTTTCCTATAATGAGAGCATTTTCTGGAGGCTTGATTAGTTTCAGAACAACCATTTTTTACAAGAATGCCTCATAGGTGCTGTTTTATATTCCTCATTGCATACCATCAGTGGGTACCATCAGTGGGCACATGCTGCCAGGCTGCCTACTATAAAGTATGCCATGCTTGTTCCCTTGGTTAAGGTAGTGGCTACCAGATCATTCCATTGTAAAGGCCTATTTTCCTTTTTGTAATTAGTAATTGAAATTGGGTTGATACTTTGTTAATGGCCAAATATTCTGCTGTCCAACAATCTTCTATGCCACGATTTTAATGTCCATGTTCTTTGCCTGAAACAATAATCATACTGAGTGTTGTAAAATAGTAATTTTCTAACTATCATTCATTCCACCTTTCTTAACTGGCATTCTTCTGTAAAGGAGGGCTTTCTTCCCCATCCCATGACCCTCTTTCTCTCTTTTCCTTTGTTTTGAATATTACTACGGACACATGGATTTTTTAAAAGACTTTGATTTGGCCAATATGAGTCCCTTCAAGTTGGTTTCTGTATCTTTTTGGCATGAACCCATTACTCTGTGAGCACTTTTTTGCTCTCTGGTACAAGTAGATTTCACACACTCCCAGGTCAACTTGTGCTTTCATATCCCCAGCCCTTGAATCAGTCTTTTTTTTTTTTTTTTTTTTTTATGAGCTCTGATTCCTGTTAGTGAAAAATGATATTTAAAATCTGAGATCCAAGGACTGGGTATGCTCATTGCTACTGACAAGAAAGGATCTTTTAAACAAAGAAATCTTACTCAAAAGCCCAAAAAGTAAAACATAAAGAAATATGGTTTTTTGTTGTAGTTGGAAGCTCCATCCCTAGGAATCCAACAGAGAAGAGGCAACCTGCAAGGAACAACTTCTGCTTCTTAAATTGCAACCTTTTCTTTTTCAGTAAAAATATCAATGTCCCATAATCTGAAAATGAGTGTTTCACTATTTTGCTCAAGGGATCAGAGAAGTTTTGCTTTCATCTGAAATAAAAAGCATTTATTATCATCACAATTGATTAATGACAACTTGAACAGAAGAGAGATTTCAATTAAGAAGTTTCTGAATCTAGACAATTCTTCTGAATTTGAAAAATTCAAAGACATCAACTGTTGAATTTTACCTTTGTTTTAATATTGATTTTTCTTTCTTTTGCCAAGGGAAGTTTGGATATGCAGAAAAGAGTTTAATATTGATTTTTATACACAACCTTTTTTTATGGAGATACTAAAAGGAATATAACAGTGAGAAGAATGTTGTTCCTTTCCTGGTATTTAGGCCTCCTTAAATATGAGAAATGATACCCTGTTCTCTTGTGATAAGAAACAGGGCATCAGGGCTCCCCTTGTTGGTTCACTTAGAAGCATCAAGGCAAGTGAATGGACTCTTTTAGACAATTAAGCTATGAGACTATTATGGAGGAAGAGAAAGACAGGAGAGTACAGAGCATATAAGTGGCTCCCTCTGAACCATTCAAATCCTTTGCAGTGGCATTCTAGAAAGTGCCCAGAGTCATCTGTGGGGAGAGGTTGTCACAATTTTAAAGGCTGCTTGAAATACATGGGATTATCTTATCTTAAAAGAGAGGAAGAAAAGACCCTGGCTGAGACTGGTTGGTGAGGAAGCAGCAGTCACCCACGTTGGCCAGGATTGGGGGATATTTGGTTATTTCTGTTGGCTGGACAATGTTCATGTTTTAACTGTGTTCAGACATGTTGAGGGAGCAGTCTTGTTTTGTCTTGATCCATCCTGGTCACAGAGTGGCCGTGTCTGACGCTGACATTCTGTGAAATTATTTTTGAAATTATTTTTGTGTCAGGAGAACACCAAAGCCTAGCTGTGTCAGACAAGGGGTTTTGTGCTTGCATTTGACCCATTGTGGCACAGGCAGGACCCACTTGTCCATCACCTGCTGCAGCATTCCTAGTTCTACAGCCCATTGGATGGGGAAAGAGGTGAATGCCAGTGGCTGTTTCGTACTTTTCTCTCTTTCTGCTTCTTTGTGTACAGACCAAATAGAATTACTCCTCATCTTTCAAATGTATATATCTTCAATTCAAGTGAGAGCCAGATATTAACTAGGGTCTCTGAATCCTAACTCTATACTCTCTGGAGAGTGAACACGATTCACCTGTTTAGATGAGGCAGCTACACCTTTCTGATAACTTTTGACTAGAAGGGAAGGATTGTGCAAGAGAAATATTATTCCACAGGCCCACTCTGTGAAGGAGAGCAGTCCTTAGAGAAGGAAGCTATGTGTGGGCATTGCCTAGTACAGGGACAATCTACCCTCAACAATAGGGTAGAATGACAACAAAGCTAATGCCTTGCATGACTTTAGTGCTTTACAGAAGCGAAGCATTTCCATCAACATTTTTAACCCTCTGAACCACCCTGTGAAATGGGTATAATTTATTCCAGCTTAAAAGGGAGGAAGGTGAATGTTAAGCAGAATTTAGAGATTTTCTCAAGCCTATAAAGCCTGTTAATCTAGAACACAGACTTCATGATTCTCAGGACAGCTCTCCTTCTGTTATGAGAGTGAGACTGCTCTTCCCAGACCCTGAAAGCACACTGATGAGGGATCAGCGGGAATTTTTTCAAAGTGAGAGAGCGAATAGAGGGTGGAGGCAGGTTTTAACCTCTGCTGTCTGATTCTGAGCTCAGGGTGGGAGTGATGTAATATTAGCAGACTGGGAGGCTTGGGAAAGTCATGTAGGGAATGGAATTGTCTTTCCTCCAGAAGGGGAGAGAGGTGGTGGAAAAGGGAAGAATGAGGCATAAGACTTAATGCAGCTTTTCTGATATGCGGAGGGTTTTGATAAAGCACAGGAACTCTCAGTGAGAACAGAAAAACCATCAAATAAACTCACTTGGAAGCCTGGGGGCCTGTGGATAGGAACGGTATGGAAGAGCACAGAATGGCTGTGTCATGTGGACCGTGCAACCTCTTCTCTTACCATTTTGTCTTTTACACAAAGATTAAAGTGACGTTCTTACTTAGGGGGGTAGGGAGAATAATGGCAGGATGGCTGAAATTCCCTCCAGACCCCAGCTCTATGATCTATGATTTTAATAAGCTCCACAATGCCAGGAGACCCTATAAAATTGTCCCTGGAGCTGTACTCTCTCCAGCTCCCTGTGGTGGCAGCAATTTTGCATTGAACTATTTTGCATTTTATAGATTTGGTTCTTTCTTACTTAATTAGGCTATTCTTGGGGAAAACGCTGTAATAACCCAGCACATCCTGCAGAGTCTGGCACTGCAGCCATTGGCATGTGGATATCACAGGGGCTCACGGTGTCATCGACAAGTCTCTAACCAGATGTAGGCTTTGACTTGGGCACAGGGAGGATTTTTAAACCCGCTGGGTCATCTCCCAGTGGGTGTTCAGAGGAGTGATGAGCCAGTTAGGTGATCCCCAGGTTTAGAGCAGGTGGAATTCAAAAGTGTACCAAAGCATTTGAGAAAGTTTATACAAGAAGGGAAGGGTGCCCAGTAAGATGAAGATCAAATGTAGTGTGCTCAGGGCATTTATTTTTTCTCTTCATGTTTCCATTAAAAATTAAAAAAAAAAAGAAACAATTTGTTATTTTTTGGTTTCTCACTCTGACAGCCGGAGCTGATTTTAAAGGATTAGTAAATTAATCGGTTCAGTTCTGGCCTTTGTCGCAGGGGGACAGATGTTCCCTCGCTGCAGGGGAAGAGCCTCTGGCTTGCTTGGTGGGAGTATTCCAGTCCTCAGACAAAGCCTCATAGCCCCCTCTGTTGTTTGAAAGTGTTGGGGGAGTGTTTGCGACCCCCAGGGTGTCTCTGGGGACAGGGGCAGTCCTTGCTGGGGAGGGCAGAGAAGCACACTCCAGAGAGTCTATGGTCTGGGTTTGCAGTGCCCGTGACACAGCGCGTGGTTAATAAATGAAGGAAAAACTCCACCAAATGACCCCCTTCCCGCCCATGGTGTTCTCATGCAAAATACTGAAGCCTGTTAAATTTGTCTCCAGTGCCCACACCATCACCCTCAGCATCCCCCTGGTGGCCCAACAGGCACTGTGCAGTCACCCAAGCCCAGCCCTCCCTGCTCACATCCACAGCCAAGCACTGTTGCCCTGACTGCCATTTCCTCCCAGTTCCAGTGTTCTCTGTGTGCCACACAAACACCGCAGTGAGCTAAGGTAGGCAGGAATGGAAGCCCTGTCCTGGCTGCTCAGCTGCATTTTGATCTTGCTCCTCTGACCTGGAGTCAGGCCCCTGAGTGCTTCGTCCACCAAGACCTGCACTGTCTTACCTTTTCTGCTGTGACCCCATGGTTTGCAGGCCATTCAGTTTTTCCTCTCTCCTATCACAAATCCCTGGGCTTAGTCTGTATGTCAGAGGTCAAAGGCCAAGTTTCCATGGTGTGAGGAAACCCCACAGCTTCACACTATTGTGTAACCTTCTGATTCCCAGGCTGTAGTTCACTGCCATCCCAGGCAAAGCAAGGAACTTGAATCCTACCAAGCTCCCATCTGGACGTCAGCCCAACTTTTTCCTGCCCTGGCTCCAAACTAACAAACCTGACAACTTTGCTGCAGGTTTCCTGGCCCAACCCTCTCCCTGGTGCCTTGTGCCACTGCTGACTGATCCAGGACTTAGGGACAGACCCTGGGGAGGGGCTGGACCTCAGGTGAGCACCTATACTCACATTCATCCATGGAGCAATCGTATTTATTTCTGGAATCCTTTCCCACAGCCCTCAGAAGAGCTGCTTCCTAAATAGAACTGCCATTTTCCTCTCAAAGGAATTTAAAATTAGATGTCTTTGTTCTCCTGTCTCATTTCTTGCCTCACAATTGCAATGATATAGATGGATCTTGTCACATTCTCCATCCTGCGTTGGCTATAGAAACAATATTTGCCTCATTAATTTTTCTTTTAGCACATGGAATAAAACATATCTGTTTCCATCAACATTTCAGGTTTTAGGTTTCTGCAGATTTACAATGAGCAGATGTGCTACAGCCTATGAAAAGAACAGGCTTAGCAGCAGTATATATATGTGTCCTTTTTCTCCTGCCACTGCCATGAAAATTATTCTGAAATTGTGAAAGGAAAGGCTAGGGTTTTCAGAGCACAGAAAGATAACCTTGTCTGGTTCTGTCTAGTGGCCCTCAAGATAATTCAGATTGTGCTTATTTAGTTGTACTGACTGAAGGAGTTGAAGGGTAGGGACTACAACGTAGGGACTCCTCTCAGATCATCAAGAGAGGATGCTTGGTGTCGAGGCCCTGGACACTTCTGCTCTCTTGACCATGGAAAAGGTTTATAGACCTGAACTTTAGGATCACATCCTGGTGTCCCATTATTTTTCCCACACCCCAAATTCTTCAAAGATGGTCAGTATTCAACATATCAACTGAATGCCCAATTTATGAGGGAATAGAGGGCAGAAATTATTTTAATTGTCAGGCTAAGGAAATCTGAGGGTACAATCTACTCTCAGCCAGATCAGTTTTAGGGGTGGCTCTTCCTTGCTTTACTCATCTTGTTGGTAAACATGCTTTTCTAATTCTCATCTAACAATTCTTTAAATCTGCCACCTGAGATTATCCCTCAAAACATGCTCTGTGTTTTCAGATGAATATCCTGTCTTTTTTCGTATTCTAGGTAGGTACTGCCTTCTCTTTAGTTAGAATCCACCAGTATCGATCATTTGTTTGAAGGAATGAAAACCCTAAAGTGTAAAGCCTGGAGTCTATGTGGGCAAAGATGGTTCATATATGGTCCCAGTGAAGCAAGAGTGAGCCTGAATGGTACACATTTCATCAGTGCAGTGGCCCTGAGGACTGAACTCAGAGCAGTTGTACCTTGAAAAAGCCACTGTAAATATGCAGTGAGCTGATAACTGAGGAAGGACTGGTGGAGAACAGAGGCAGTAAATTCTACCCTAAGGCATGGGAGAAATATTTTTCTTGGTTGAAAGAATTTATGAGTACTGTAGGGGTGGGGAGTATAGGAGTAGAGTGGGGTGAGGAGGGAAGGACTGAGCTCATGATTTGTTCTGATACTTATTTTCAGGACTTGAATTGACTCCAGATTATTTTCTATCCACTCCAGCATTTTGAAATATATATATAATAAAATCATCAGCCCTGCTCTTATTATGAAAACAAAATACAATTTCACAAATTCCTCAGCCCTGGTTATATTTCAAGGTTTGATTAATTTTTGGCTTTTCATCATTCTCTTTGAGTAATCACTGCAAAGATTATCCACTTCAACATTTTCCTTCCCAGGGCAAGATGCAATTTTGCAAAAATCTGGGAAGGTGAGTTGGTGGACAAAGAAGAGACTGAGCACTAACCCCACCCAGTGGATAGGCAGAGTCCCCTGTGCTAATGCCAAACTGCTAAGCCCTGGAGTCGTGCTTCCAGACACTGACTCGGGCGAGCTGGTTTAGTTTAACATGGCATGATTCAACAGTTAGCCATGAAACTCTAGACAAAGTCAGGGCTACCCATCACTCTGCATTCCCTGAAAAATATCTTTAGATTGTCTGGTGAACATCAACCTTAGTCAGAATCTGTCCGAGTAGCCCAATATTTCCCAAGTGTGTTCAAGAGAATCCATGCCCCACAATATGTCTTGAAACAGAGGGTTTCTGTATCATGAGGATGAGAAATGCTGTATATAATAACCCTTTTGGGAGACTTCCCATGTGGGAAAACATACTAAAGGCTCTGAGATGTCCTTCAGCAAAAAAGTTGGTCCAATTTTATTTAACCCAGAATTTTCCAAACAAATTTGGCCACTAACTCTTATTAACCATTTCCTGCCACTCTGCAACAAGCCGGCCTGTTCTGGCCTCACTTAACTCTGGATAATTCCATGAAGAAATTCTCATCTCTTGAACTTTGTGCTGTTGTTCATAGTGCTTCCCTGCTTGGTAGGAGTCTCCCCTCCCCCTCCATCCTCTCACCAGCCTTGCTAATTCCCACCATTTCTGTAACGTTCAGTGTGAGGGTCACCCTCTCTGGGAAGTCTTCCCTTCCCTGGCTGAAATCCTCTCTTTTGGGGCCCAGGGCATACTGTGCATTTCTCTCCCAGGACACAGGACACTCTATTATAATTATATACCTGTAACTATATGCCTTCCTCTGAAGTTTCTTGAGGGCAGGGGGCATATCTTATTCCTCTTTGTTTTCTCAGAGGCTAGCACAGCATTGGGGTGAAAGTACACAGTAATGGAGTATGTAAATGAGAATTAATGAGATAACATGTGTGAAGCAATGGACCCCACCTTCCCGGTACTCCTTCCCCTTGGAAAGGCAGGGATTGCACCAGTCACCTGGGGATCCACCATCTTTCCACAGGGCTACCCAAATACATCTTCTCTACCTGGGTTGTGTAAGCATTTGTGGAGAGGCCTGCATGAGAAGACTCATGTCACCTCTTGTCAACTAAAGCTCCTGGGGTCAGAAACTCTATCTATTGACCAACTGATCAACCACAATAGAACTTACATGTTTAAATGAGATCCTTAGGTGATTTTCTTATGATTAAAGACTGAGAAATACTGCTCTTGGGCAGAGCAGGACTGAATAAGTCATTATGAGATAGGGCCTACCTCCAAAGACTTCAAAAGAACAACCATGGTGGTCGTTAAAAAGAAACATCTAAGAAAATAGGTTAAGTGAATTGGTAGGTAGTAAAAGTAATTAACATGCCTTGTTTTTATTCTCCCAGGCATTGTTCTAGGTGCTTTTACATGTATTAACTAAGTTAATTCTCCTAACAACTACCTAAACGTCAACAATGGAACATGTAGGGAAATAACTCCATTTTGAATTTGACCCATTTTTTAAAAAAATTCTTTTAATTTGGGGGCTTCCCTGATGATGCAGTGGTTAAGAATCTGCCTGCCAATGCAGGGGACACGGTTTCGAGCCCTGGTCCCAGAAGACCCCACGTGCCGTGGAGCAACTAAACCCGTGCGCCACAACTACTGAGCCTGCATACTAGAGCCCACGAGCCACAACTACTAAAGCCCATGAGCCTAGAGCCCATGCTCCGCAACAAGAGAAGCCACCACAATGAAAAACCTGCGCACCACAACGAACAGTGGCCCCCGCTCACCGCAACCAGAGAAAGTCCGCAGCAACGAAGACCCAACACAGCCAAAAAATAAAAAAATAAATTTATTTTAAAAATTATTTTAATTTTAAATAATTATAGATTCACAGAAAGTTCCAAAATTAGTACAGAGAGGTCCCATGTACCCTCTACCAGGCTTCCCCCAGTGGTAGCATTTTACAAAACTTTAGTACAATATCAAAACCATTGGTACAATCTATAGACATTATTCAGGCATCACCAGTGTGTGTGTGTGTGTGTGTGTGTGTGTGTGTGTTAGCCCTATGCAAATGTTCACGTGTAAAGAGTCCTATAACCACCACCACACACATACAGAACTGTTCATCTCCACAAAGGAACTCCCTGTGCGATTGATTCAGTTTTGGAAGGATAGCTGGCAGCTGCAGCAGAGCCTCAGGTTAGCTACTGATACTCATCTTATCGACTGGACATGACCTGCAGTATTGCGCAGCCATCAGCGGGGCTGCAGGATACAGTTAGCGGCAAAAGTTAGCACTACCTCCCAAATTGTGTCTACTGAGCTTCATAGTGTGAACAAAACAGACAAGTATCAAAAACCCAGGGTAGCACCTCTGGTAGTGCTGCAAGTAGCCAGACTTCCTCCTTCTGATCCTTCCACCTGGGTACCCTCATACCGCTAACGTCCCGGGATTCCAAAGAAAAACATCCCACCTTGGTCAAAAGTTTTTCCATTTGAATAATTTGTGAGGAGAATCCACTGTGTCCAGGAAATAGTCCAACCCTGGATTCTATGGAGTCACCTGTTTCCACCAATTGTTGCTCAGATAATTGCCATCCTCACTTGTTCAGATCAGCAACTGAAGAATGAAGAGGAGGAGCCAGTTCCTGAGGCACTAAGCACTCAAGGGAGGTGTGCCTGACACACGGTAATCATGGTAATCCCTTCGCTTAACTGATCCCTTTCCGTATGTCAGGTATTGCGTCAAGCACCTGATTCATTATCCCACTGAATCCTCAAATCCAGGCTGTCTCAGTCTAAGTGTTCCTTCACCGCTGTCTCTCCTACCACGCCAGTCACCTGATGATTGGGAACTCTTTGTCATCACAGTCATCAAGTATATTGTGTTAGTAATCCTGATCTTCTCTCTTCCCCTTTCAGGATCACCTTCTGGGCACGTCCTATCATCCTCCACAGTTGTTACCATTTCTGAACCACATTTGTTTTTGCTTTTTAGTCCTTATAGAAGATTAAGACCACAGGTCAGTCTTGAGCATGTTTCTTCTACTGTTCACATTAGCTAGTTACAATTTCTGATACTTATATAAACTGTCTTAAGATAGCATTAATGCATTTCACCTAGTTAACAACCTTAAGAGAGGGGGGCCAGATGAGTAAAGAAGTTGTGTATTTAATTTATCGTCTAGACTGAGACACTTTTGAGACTAAAAGGAGGCCCTGTCAATGATTACCTCAGGGCAGAGGCACAAGTCTGGGCTGTCCCTGAGCAAGCTGGGACACGTGAACACCTACACATGTGGAAGTCAAGACTGAGAGAGTTTAGGTAACATGTCCTAAGTCACATAACTGCTAAATGGTGGTGTGTGGATTTAGACCCCAGAGCAAGAACTTGACCTGCTATGCTGGGCTTTATGACCTCTCTGTTGAATGTTAGATGTGGAAATCTCCAACCTCTTAGCACCTAGCTATCAGTAGAGATTAGGTATTTCATGGAAAGAGGCTGGATTTCACAGAAAGTCATTCAGGGGCCATGAAGTACCTTGGCACCAACCCCACTGTTTACCCTAGTCTGCTGGCTTTGGAGGGGGCTGAAGTCAGGGGACTCCCTTGTTCACACACTCTCCTCAAATCTCTCTCCACACAGCACCACTATTTAGGAGTGTTGAATGGTGTAAAGATTTTTTAAACCTTCTTTGTAAAGCACAGTAATTTCCCTCACCTTTTAAGTGAAACAGTCTGTACAGGAGCACTTTTGTGAACTGTCAACTGTTATACAGATCATTCATTCATTAATTGTTCATTCATTTATTTATCCTTTGTAGTCCATTGGTTCCCTTGACAGTGTAGGGAGTCTGAGGCCCCTGTTCCTTGGACCACACCTACATTTTCTGCCCCATCTCCCTTCATTATCACTCCTCTACCTTGACCTGCTGAACTCTTGCTCTTTCTCCCTTGCTACCTTAGCATATGCTGTATTTTGTCCAAAGAAACTCCTTTCTACAGCATTCCACTTAGTCTGGAAAACTATTCATCTTTAAACTCAAATGTAATTTCCTCCCAAAAGACTTCCCTGACCTCTCTAGACAGAATTAAGCTTTTTGTTTTTTCTCACTTACACTTCTAACACAGCCCTAACTATTTGTTCTTAAGTCTGCTTTATCAACTAGACCATGAGACTTGGAGGGCAGGGACTGGAGCTCTGATTGCCTTGACATCCCCAGACATAGCACACAAAGGATGCTTGAAGAGTGTGTGTTGAATGAATGAACATCATGCCCAATGACATTACCTGGACTTACCATCATTCTGTTTAAATTCCTCATAGGCAATAGGTAGCAAAATCAAATTCTGAACTCATGGGAGACCAAATTATTTAAACCTGGCCTTCATATCTAAAGGGAGGAGGAAACTTATTTATTGAGTGCTGAATGTGCACATACCTGGTGAGAACTCAGTAAATGCTCATCTCATGAATGAATAATCTGTACACCAGTTTTGGGAGGTAGATCGTGGTAATACCATTTACAGATGACAGAGGTTCAGAAAAGTTTAGTAACCTCTTACGGTCAAAATGGTAGTAAGCAGTAGAGCTAGATTTGAACTCAGATCTGTCCGGCCCCAAAGCCTGTGAGCTTTGTCCAAGCCTGAAGAAAAAGAAGGCAGTGCTTGCAATAGCCCTCGAGGCTGAGGTAGGAGGCTCTGGACACCCGTCAGCAACCTCTCTGCTACTCCTTGGATTTTTTCTACAGGAGCCTCTCAGTGGGATCTGGGGACTCCTGAGGGCAGGCAGCTTTCCCTTTGGAAGCTCTCAGCTCCTTCTCCTGTACCCTTTGGCCAGGCTGACTTGCTTCTCCTTGCCTGCTCTCCTGAGCCATCCTCAAAGCTACCCTTTCTGTGTCCTAGCTCTTCAGACTCTGCATTCAAAGACGTAATCTGAAAGGCTGGCCTCTGTTGACTGAATAATAGATGTCCCCACTTTTCTCACCGTGAAACACTTGTATAGGCTTTCTCCCCTGGAGACTGAGAATTCATGCAGAATAGACATAATAATGGGAATTTCAGACCCTGTGACAGGTTGGGGTGGAGTAAGACAAGAAAGAGTCTAGGACAGGGGACCTTAAAAACTCACCACACCTGACCTACCACGGTAGTGACTCTCTCTCTCTCTCTTTCTCTCTCTCTCTCTCTCTCTCTCTCTCTCTCTCTCTCTCTCTCTCTCTCTCTCTCTCTCTCTCTCTCTCTCTCCCCTTGGAGCCAGTATCACTTTTCTGGGTCTTTGTTCTATCCCTGCTAACCCAGGGACTCAGGAGGCAGAGGGATAAGGAAAGATGATAAGTTTACAAAAATAGGAGAAAGCTCTGTGAACATCCAAACCTTCACAGTAACAACCTGGAAATGAACAAAATTATATGTAATCAAGGACAAGTGTGTTTGAAGGAAGGAGGGGACCTGTGAGTGGAAGTGATCTGGGGTAACCTTATAATAACCATGAGCCAGCACTTATCAAGTGCTTACTGTGGGCTGGGGATTTCACAGCTCATTTAATCCTCACAGTGACCGCGAGGTGGACTTTGCTCATGTACCCGTGCTATAGATGAGAACACTGAGGCCCAGAGAAGTTAAGTAGTTTTTCCCAACAAATAAATGGTTTGTGACCTAGAACAACTCACCATCTAAAATTGTTCCTGGCTACCCGCCACCCCTCAATCATATCATGTTGTTTTTATTTATACTTGCTCTATTTAAAATGATGGTGTTTATCATTTGCTTTATCAGTCCCTCCCCTCCCTTCCGTTCCTACTCCACTACAGAGTGTAAACTCAGTGATGGCAGGGATCTTACCTGTCTTGTTTGCTGCTGTGGCATCCCTAGATCAATGCTTGGTGCACAGCAGTAGGTCCTCAGGAAAGATTTAAATGAAAGAAATGGTGGAGTTGAGATTTGAGAACAAGTCTGGTTGCTCCAAGGTCCTTTTCCACTGTTTGCTACTCTGCAAAATGGAGGTAATGACCCCCACCTTTCATGGCAGTGATGGTGTCTGTAAATGCCCTAATGTCCTGCCTGGCACATTGTCATTACCCACTAAGTGACAGTCGTCATTATTGTCCCCTCTTTCTGGACATGTGCTCCATCTGGCAATGCAGTCTTATGTAGAGCAAGACTGGCAATGACTGATTCTGTCTTAAATAGGTCATTCTGAAAATAATTTTCATTAAAAAATGAAAGCATGGTATTTCTATCAAGCTCTGGGAATACCCAGGATTCTACAAACTTATTAGAGTTCAGGCCAAGTGTGGGGTTTGGGTCTGGGTTTTAGAGTTAGGGACCTGCCTGTTCTCAGCACACAGTGTATGAATGGGGCCCAGGAGGGAGCTGCAACCAAAATGCCTCTCTCACCACCCACCAGTCTTCTCTGTGACCAGACGGAGTGGGCTTACCTGGACCCACCCCTCAGTCAGTCTGCTCTTCCTCAGCCCACAGGCACATTTGTTCCCAATAGTCAGATTCTGTATGCTAGACTTCAAAGTTATCAGGATTGGGTTTCCCTGGTGGCGCAGTGGTTGAGAATCTGCCTGCTAATGCAGGGGACACGGGTTCGAGCCCTGGTCTAGGAGGATCCCACATACCGCAGAGCAACTAGGCCCGTGAGCCACAACTACTGAGCCTGTGCTTCTGGAGCCTGTGCTCCACAACAAGAGAGGCCGCGATAGTGAGAGGCCCGCGCACCGCGATGAAGAGTGGCCCCCACTTGCCACAACTAGAGAAAGCTCTCGCACAGAAACGAAGACCCAGCACGGCAAAAATAAAATAATTAATAAACTCCTACCCCCAACATCTTCTTTAAAAAAAAAAAGTTATCAGGATTAAGAGTCCTGTTTGCGTCCCTAAGTCACCAACTCAACCCATTTTTTTAAAAAACTTTCTGTTTGCCAACATTCTTTCTTTGCACTGCACTTGACTGAATTTAACAGAATTTTCTGATTTAAGGGTGAATTATATTTGCTAACTTTGGCTTTGTGGAAATTGGACCCTTCCAAGATGTGTTTTAACTCTTTGAGTCCACAGATCTTTAAGTGTTCAGTAGCTCTATTGCTCATCCAGACGATGACAGACCACCTAGGCCATAGTCAGAGCTCTACTCCCAGGCCAGCCCAGAGTGTCTAGAAAGGGAGAAGGGAAGAAGCTCTCAGGGTAAGGGAGACAAGAGTGTGCACACACAGTCTAGTTGTGAGTTTGGGGAATTAAGACTTGAGACCATGTCTGAGGATGTACCTTTACCCTCAGTCTAGCTGGTGGGTCACTTTGAGAACAACAAAACCGACAACAAGACAATGTCAGTGTGGTTCCCATGAATCCACAGATGTTGAGAGGGATGTCAGAGTGCACGGGAATGACTGAAGAAGTCTTCGTGGAGGGGGCGGGTCTTAGGAGAAGCACTGGAGGCTGAACAGATTTTGGATAAATAAAGAGGAGTGAAGACAATTCAGATGGGAAGGCCGGCATAAGCAAAGGCTCTAAGATTGAAGGGTGGGGGTGAAGAGGAGGTGGAAAACAGAGTGTGTAATTGGGGAGGGTGGGGAGACTTGGCCAGTGCCAAAGTTTCCTGTGGAATAGTGGTGAGCAATAGGGTTGGAGAAGGACACAGCTGTTTGGCATATGACTCAATAACATTTACTTAACCTAGTTTTTTGCCCCTTGAAGGATAGATGGAATGTTCTGCATCCTGAAATCTTATTCAGGTCACAAGAGAGGGATTTTGAAACTATACTTAGGTTCAAGGAAGGAAAAATGTTCTCCTTTGCTGGGCATTCTTTTGCCTGCCCCTTAAGTATTAGTGTTTCCCAGGAATCAACCCTTCCTTGTCTTCTTCTCTCTCTGAACATTCCCCCAAAGCAGTTTCAACTCCTTTCATGCCTTCATGCATCACCCAGATGCTGCACCTCCCAAGTCTACATCTTTGTGCTTGGTCTTTCTCTTGAGCTCCAGATCCTAAACCTGTGTCTGCTAATCAGCTCAATATCTCTTAAACTGAACATTATCTTCCTGCCAAGACCTCCTTTTCTCTTGCATTCCCTACCTCTCTTAAAGCCTCTTTCCTCCTTTCCTTCCTCCTTTCCTTTCTCCCTCCCTCCCTTTCTTCCTTCCTTCCTTCCTCTCTTTATTCCTTCCTAAAGCATTAATTGAATACTTGTGAGGCACGAGATACCATGTGAAATGTTCTTTTGCCTTTGAGGATCTCATAGTATAGTGGAACAGGTAGACGAAGCCGATAATTTGTTTTCATTTATTTAAAAACTATTTATTAAAAAATACTATTTATGAAACACTGGGATAAATAGAAGTAGACAAACAGTCTTGAGGAATCCATGAAACTTCTACCTAGGATGCTAGGCTCAAGAGTCTTTCTTGGTTAGATGAAATCTGAGCTAAGTCTTAAATCTTGAGGAATTAACTAGACAAAGAAGGGAAGACAGGAGGAACACTATGAGAGGACACAAAAGAGAGAGAGTGAGAAAGAAATGTTTGAAAAATGGTGACCATAATAATAAAAGTAACAGCTAACATTTATTTAACACTCGCCATGTACAGTTACCCTGCTGAGCACCTTACATGTTTGTCTAATTGTTTGTTTTTGATCCTCATGATAATCTCAGAAATAGGTTGTCGTAGCTTACGCATTTTGCAGTTGATGACATTGAGCTGCAGATGAGCAAACCTGCCCTTGAACTCTTGTGAATAAGCAGTTGAGCTGGGAATCTAAGCTTCTTTGACTGTGGAACCTGGAAAATGGAGAAGTTCAGGAAGGATGGTTAGCAGAAGCGAAATTCTAAAAAGGGCCTTACATGCCTCAGGAAATGGTTTGGGTTTTATCTCAAAAGAAATGAGGAACTGTTCCAGGCTTCTATGCAAAAAAGTTACCTGAGGCAGATCTCCATTTGGCAAGGTCATTTTTGGAGAGGTGTAGAGGATGAATTTGGGAGCAGAGGCAAGACTGGAAGCAGGTGGGTTTGTCAGGGGCTGTTGTCACTGTCCAGATGAGCTTTATGACATCCTGGAGAAAGAAGCAGAATGGACAGACCTTGTCACAACTTGGATGGGGGGAGAGAGGGTGGGTGAAAAACAGTGCTCAGGATTTGAGGAATAATTTACTTTTTCAATAATAACCATTCATTTGATGATTGAGTCAACAAATATTATTATCTGCCTTGTCCCATGGACCATTCTAGGTCCCAGGGATAAAATTGTTAGGCAAGATATAATCTCTGACTTCAAGGAGCCCATACTCTAAAGATGGAGATAAATAAAAACCATCACAGATAATCGCTGTGAGAGACATGCACAGGCATATCACCCTGAGCTTGGGGAAGCTGAATCATAGGTGAGCTTCCCAGAGGAGGAGATGCCCTGGTGTCTTCCCTGACCTGTAGACTCCCTTTTCCAACTAACGACCAGTCACCTATGTGGGCTGTCCCTCAGACATTTCTAACCCACTGTGTCCAAAATTAAAATTGAACTCATGCTCTCACCTCCCACATACATTCCTCTTCTACGTACCATGCTTCATGTCCTGAGCAACTTATTCATTCAATAAATACATTCTTTGAGTACCCGTAAAGTGCCAGATAGTGTATCGAGCATAAAGCTCAGGGAATTCCTAAAACAAGTTAACATTTTCACTTTGGTTTAAATGAGAAACAGAGTCCATGGGCATCTGAATGATGTATTCAGAGACAACAGGACAAGACTAAATCCAAGTAACATTAAGAGCACCAGCTTTTGCATTTTTGCATCTGTAGCACTTGTGAAAACTGTGACCCTCCTTGGGACCAAATGGATGAACTGGACTCTGAGGCAGGTTTTTCTGAGTGGGGAAGCAGAAACACCACACTCCTGCTGCCATGGCAAAGGGCTCTGTGAGGATGGAGTGACATTGCTCGTCCCCAACACCCCCCTACCCAGGTCTAATCCCAATGGAAGGAACAGGAAGAGAGTGTCAGACAAGCTGCAGGCTGCTGCCACTGTTCACTCTGGCTAGTGGCACCCGAGGAGAACAGCTTGGAATGTTCTCACTGATAAAGACTGAAAGATATAAAGGAAGCTTTCTGCTGAGCACAACTTGGAACATTTCACACAGTTCTGCCATCTTCCAGGGTGCTCAGTCTTTGTGGAAAGGCTCAGTTCTCAGCAGAAGCTTGGAGGTTAACCAAAGAGGGGGAAATGTAGTGGTAAAGCAGATTCTAGGGATAATTGGGAAGCCTCGAGAGAGGTGTCTCCCACAGAACCTACCCATGAGCCTTGTACCTAATCTGCTCTCTGCTGCCGCACCCATTAGCTTTTCAATAAGGTGGTTTCAACGACACACCTCTTTATCTGGCTCACAGGTGTTTTAAATGCCTGAAGATCCTAGGGAAGGAGAAAGAACAGAGGCTGACAAGTCAGAATTGGCCCCATTAGATTCTGAGATCAGCGTTCTGGGGAATTTCTGCCAAATCTGCCCTCCACGCAGCACCATGCTAGGGCAGAGCAGCTGCAGATTTCTACAGAGAATTCTTCCCGTGGATCCAAACTTTGGAGTGCACATCGCCAGTGTCATGGTAGAGAAAGAGGTGACAGGCAGGCAATTTCCAAACACAAGATCCCATACAGATGTTTCCAGACAGCTCTCCCCGAACCCCAACCGTGCTGCCCACAATACATAATAGGCCCTGAAAAAGCAGAGCTAGTGCACTGAAAGTTCAGGCCCAATTCAAAACAGAAACTTATTTCTACATCTACTGAGTTGTGTGATCTCTATAGGACTCATCTAACCATTAAATTAAGCCCAACTGGAAATGTTTACCAAAAACTTTTAATGTCTCTTCATTCTCTGGTTGAGTCTGTAGCCAAAAGTCAGAGCACAAGCTTGCCCTTGGAAAGTGAATTCCTGATTCTGAAGCTCATTCTAAAAGAGAAAGCACTTTTCTCTCCTGAGGGATCTTGTTCTCACAAGTTAGATAATTTAGATAAATCTCTGGGGTTTGGAAAAATTTGCAGAACACTCTGTCGTCCAAGGCCATTGAACAAACTGAACTGTTTGACCTTGTCAAGTTTTCACAATTCTCACCACAAGCCCAGTTGGAAAGTGGGAGCTTAACTTGCAGATGAAAATGTTCTTGAGTCGGGGCCCAGAGCTGAGGGGGATTTGGGGGTGTGGTGGGAGTGAGAAAGGGCTTGGAGGCGTGAGCAGGCCTGGAAAATATTTCAGTTGGGAAGATATGAGTGCTGACAGGAAGGTCACCGTGAAAGGTTACAACTGAAAAAGATGGGGGAAAACATAACCACCTAAATCTCATGAACGTGTCTGAGGCCACTGGTCATTTCACTGCTTTGGGGAGCCCTGTGTCTAGGGACTGTCTTGGTAGGGGGCCTTAATGGTTACAATGGGGTGGCCTGCACGTTCACTGGGATGAAAGAGTCAGCTAGCCATTTCCTCCTGGCCCGTCTCGCTGGACCTCTGCTGGACCCTAGGACAGCTTTCTCCAAGAGGCTCTTTTGCCCCTGCTGTTTAACAAGCAGCCTTGGGCAGAGGACATGAGAGTCTGGGCATCCCCTGGATCATCTGGTCCTCAGGAAGGATCCAGGCTTATACACAGGTTTGAATCATCAGGACATTTTCCTCTTTTTGTCTCTTAATAAGTGATTTTAATTCATCTCTCTTAAATTGGGTGCTATTACTTAATTGTTACTACATTTGCTCTTACTGAAGTTTGATAGAACTTTTAACTCCTAATATAGTGTTTTAGAATATAGAATGTATTCATACTATATTCGTAAGGGTGTTGATATAATTCTTATGAATATATTACTTTCACCTCATTGGACTGTACAGAATTAGATAGTATCAGTACAGTATTTTGACTGAAAAAGAGGTCCACTGTTACTTAAGCCATCATTAAAGTTTGACGTGACCGCATGGAGACTTTTAAAACAATTAAGACCATTTTCATGTGTTAGGAGTTGTTATTAGAAATCTGTCAAAATAATGTAATATTCACTTCAATAAAATTTGATTGGTTTTTAAAGTAACACATACACGCACACACACACACACACACACAAACCTAAACAGCAATAACAGTATCCCAAGCTAAACTCAGCAAAGTTTTGTGAGATTAGCCCTAACCTCATAGATCATTTTAGGGGAGTTGACACTTTATAACCATTTGTTTTTGTTTTGTAATTTCCTTGTAACATTTGTTATTTTGTTTAGGACATTATCATTTAAATGTTTCTAAATTTTGTGCAGTCAAATAAAAATTTTCCCTTTATGGAAAATAAATTGTTAGTTTTCACTTAGTGTTCCTAGTTGTTCTGCATCATCCAGTTTTGGGAGGATGCAAAGTGTAACATTTAACCAAAAATAGAAGATTGCTATTTGATTTTTTACAACTCTGTCCATTTAATACTTTATTAAATAAAAAAAAATTAAATCTACAGAAACTTTTAAAGGAAGCAGGTGAGAAGGTTGGCAGAGAGGCAGCAGGGGCAAAGTCATGAAAGTGTGAACAGCCAAGAGCCAACTACTGAGCCCTCAGCACTGTTAGAGCATAAAGTATGAGGCGCTGAGGGGGAGCTGGGGAAGTGAGCACCGCACGCATCATTTGTAGGTCACGTTAATTGAATTTGGGTCTCTGTGATTGGATTCTATTTAAGGGGCTGAGGAAGAAGTGTGTTTCAGGAAGAGCATTCTGCCTGGAGAAGGGAGACTAACTGGGAGGGGGCAGGCCTGGAGGACAGGATACCTATTAGGAGGTGGTGCTCTAACCCAGATGCAAGAAAATTGTCCTTAACTAGGGCATAAACACAGAGTAAGTATAGGGAAACGGCTGAATCCAAATCATTAACAGGTTAGGAGAAAGGGCAGAAACATTTAAGAGGGAAAATCATTGGAACTTAGCATGGAGACAAAAATGTTCCCTGGCTTCTCCTGCCAGTAATTGGATGCCTGAGGTGTCACAGAACTGGGAGCTTCTGAGAGTGGAGGGCAAGGTTCAAGACGGGGATGGACAAGTTACGTTTTGAACGTGTTTAACATAATATTATTTTGGACACTTTAAGCTTACTTTGCAGACCTCAAAGGACTATATGTCTCCTGCTTGTGACTTGGGCCTGGCCTCTTAACTCTGAATATTGTTTTATTACAGGGAATTCATTGGTGGTTGCAGCTTCTGAGTATGTCTTGCCCTGGGTGGGTAATTGGTTGCAATGATGCCTTCCTTGCTTTGTGTTTCTCTCTGGGCCCCAGTGGAAATCCCACCTGCACAGATTAGGAGACACCACTGTCAAGCAGATTGCCCAGGTAGTTCTGAGCTGATTCTTTTGAAAGGAATTTGGGAAAGGAGAGAATTCCTCTGACTGTCGTACTGGGAGATTAGGGGCTCCCTGTTTATCCTGTGAAAATCATGCCATCATCTTTTTAATAAACATGGAACAAGTGCCTGCTCAGCACTGGGAACTGGAAATTCAACCTCTGCTTTCCTGTAGTCTCACAGGTTAATGAGAATAGAGACAAACAAATTTACATAGAAGAATAACCCCTCCTCCCCTTTCTCTGGGGTTTGCTCTGTATAGAGTAGATAAATTCTATACCAGAAGCCTTCCTTGTGTATGGAATTGATGAGAAGGGTGCTGTGCCTAAGAATTTGATGTAACCCAGGATAAACACAACAAAACAAAACTTTAGTTTTAAAGTTTCAATTTCTTCTAGGTGTTTCCATGGCTAAAGATGGTTGACTGGGGTGGGGAGTGCATTGCTAGGTGGGACTTTGTAAAGGGCTGGGAGGCCCTTGTGGGTGGATGGTTTATGAAAGGACACAGAGCCCTGTTACTACTCCTATGGGTGCTCTCTTCAGGTGGGCTGGGACGAGGGAGGAGTATCTTCCAGGTGATGTGTTTCTCTTTCCTAGAGATTAGTGTACTCAGTATACTCAGATTACTGAGTATGTCAGTGTGTGTGAGTGTGTGTGGCTGGTGTCAACATGTACATATTCTCTCTGGAGATATCCAAGAGACCCAGAATACTGCAGGGAGAATGGGAGGGAGTCTCTTCCCTTTGAGGTGATGGTTAGATCTCCAGGAGGTCTCTACTGAGGACTTTCCTGTTGGAGCACACAGTACCCGACTCCACACCCCTCACTCCAGTTTCCATAGGTTTTTAGCAGATGAATAACTCAAACCATGAGACACATATTGCTTACGATTATGTTGTCCTGTGGATGGCCCCAGGGATAAAAGAAAGGAGAGATTCTCCTTTCCAAGCTGAGCTGAACTGAATACTTTCAGGAAAAGCAGCAGTGCCACAGCAAGCTTCTTCTGCTCATCTGGCAGCATCCCCTGAGAGCCAGAGCTAAAATGTTATCAAAGACAGAACAGAACCCACTGCCCTTCCCTCCTGAAACACAGAACAAACCACTTGCTGTTCCTGGGGAAGTCTCTTTTGTGACAATTTTCTGCTTCAAAGCATCCCCAACCCCCAGTAATAGTCACCAACAAAAATTCAATTTTAGGGGAAGGGAGGAGGAATGAAAGAGAACATTGGTCATAATCAAAGAAGGAGATGGGAAGAGACTTCTCGTGCAGAAGAACATAGACTTGGGAAATAATACTGACCTAAAGGAGACTCCTGATGGGAAACGCTTGCCTGGAAATCTGCTGCCGCCCCTGAAAGCCTGGGTGGGGTATTGCTGCCCTCAGGGCCCTGCCGGGATCTCTGAGACACAGCACCCCCTGTAGAAGTTAGCAGGCAGCTGTGTGACCTTACGCAAGCTATTTAACCTCACTGAGCTTCAGTTCCTCATTGGTAAAATGGATATAATAAAATTACCTACCTCGTAGAGTTCTTAAGAAGATGGATGCAATGAGCTAATGTTGTTAAGTGCTTGGAACAAACAGCACCCAGAGTCTGCAAGAGTGTTTGTTCCAAAGGGGCTGAGGCCACTCCCAAGCAAAGCTGCCTGCTACAGTAGAGGGCAGCTGAGTTGGATGTTTAGAACCCCCAGACTAGACCGTGTCCAGGACTATCTGATACAATGAGCCATTGGGCAGTGTGTGATGATGAAGAGGATGTCAAATGAAAGATTTGTGTGCTCTTGCTACAGAACGTGATGTAGGTAAGTGGTTAGAGGGCTACACAGCTCATTACTCAGTTTGTAGGACTGAGAACTGAAGATGTGAAAGTCCCAGGCAGATATGTCCCTCCAGCTCCCAGGTCACTTCCTGGTCCCTGAGGTACTCCTGAAGCAAGATTGAGCCACCATTTTTGCCTCCAGAGGAGAGAAGTTCTATTCTCTTTCAGTCTCATAAATATTCCTCTGGTTTTGCAGCCACTTTCTTTGCCAACCAAATAGGTGCCAATGAGTACTTGCCAAATAACTGGTTCCTGCTATGAGAATCCTGGTCGATTGCTATCTGTTCGTTATATCTCTTTGGTATAGAAGCTGTTGTTCATATGAAATAATTTTGGGAACCATCTTAGTTCCCCTTTCCACATATTCTGCAGAGCCCCAACTTCTGCCTGTCACTTTCTCCCACTCTCTATTCCATTATCAGGGATGGCCGTCAAAAGGCATCCTTTGGCAGCTGCTTCCCACTGCTGCCCTGACAAGATCTCGAAGATGTTGCTGCTTTTCTTTACTGGGCTCATGAATAAGCCTCAGTAATCTTATTCAGCACAGCCAATCATATTCCCAACACTATTCTCCTTGAATACTTTTACCTCCTTCTTCAGCATCACATTCCATATCTGTACCTATTTATAATTTACCTGTTTACAATTTAGCAGTGATCATAACTGATATCCACTGCAACCTTAAAGTGGTAATCCTACAACAATTATGTTTTAACAGAAATAGCTCTTATTCCCAGGCTGGGCATGTGGAATAGAGTAGGTGATCTGTAAATTCTGAACAAATAACTGATGGAATCAAAACCACTCATTTTCAAACACTTATTGAAGAGTGGGATTATTCTGGTACCCAGACTCCAACTGTTCCAGAAGTTAAAAATAAAATGAGAATTCAATTAAAGATATGCACACAATCCACCCAGAGTTGTGCCAGATCATATGATAGTACCCTACATTCCAGCCTATCAGATACTGAAGTTTGTGTATGCCAATAAAGAAAAACACCTTAGAATGTCAAATTAATTTAATTACGTTACAGATACATCAGTGTATATGCGAAACAGCAAAGATTTTTTAAAAGAGCATATCTTACCTTTAAGCTTTCTGGTGTTATTTTTCTGCAGAGGGAAGAGCTCTAAAGGATGTAAAGAACTTAACCACCTAGTACCTTCTGCTTTGCTTGTCTACTTTGAGGATGGTCAAGGTCAGTGCCTGAGGGCTCAGCGGCCACTTTGGTTTCTATCTGTAGTACTCATCTCAAGGTTCAGGAAACCAGGGCCCATCGAGGAACTGATTCCAGAGCTTGATTTATTTTTGTCTGCAGAGAAACCTCTAAGGGGTGTGTGCTAAAGCTCAGTGTTCCCCTTCTAATCTCAATTTTGCTGAGGACTCAGAGAAAACATTTTCCTTGCTATGGAAAGTTTTTACATGTCTCCACTAAATAGTTTTTAATATATATTTAGTTCTGTTCAAAGCCTGACTAAAGGAGTCCATTAAGTTAGTTGATCCATTAATCCCAATACTCTGTAACTTCTCATTTTTAAGATCCAGATTCTAAGAATTGATGATATAAACAAGATGATGATAGCTTCTAATAGTAGGGCTCATCTCCTTTTTGTTAACATTCCTGGGACAGAAGAATTGAAAACAAGCCCACCCCTGAAAATGCCCTAAACGTTAAGTAACCACCTGAGAGTGCTGGGGGACAGGGGTGAGGGAGAATATCAGAAAGGAAATCCAAGCATCTCCAGAGAAGCTATCAGATGACCTCTGAATTTCTTCCAAACCCAACGTTCTAAGTGATTCTCTAAGTTATTCCTTCAAATACTCAACACATCCAACAGCAATTTATTGAGTATCTACTCTATGCCAGAAAGAAGGCTAGACACTTTGGGTATTAATAGAGTAAGACACAATCCCTACTCCTAGACTAGTGAAAGAATCATGTGCAATAATAATGTTCAAAGATGAATTCACCACCTTTCCCTCCAAATTGTTCTGCCTTCATAGTCTTTCTCAATCATCACACCCAATTTCCCATCAAAAATATGGAAAACATCAGTGATGCTTTTTCTTCATCCTCCATAACCAACAGATCCCTAAATCCTACCCATTCTTTGTTATTAACGTTCCTCCTTCTTCCTTCTTCACTCCCACTTCCATTGCTGTGGTTTAGGTCTTTCTTATTTCCTACCTGAATTTCTGCAACAGTCTCCCAGTCTCCTACTTTCTCTCCTATGACCTTTCCCATGCACAGGAGTCATCTCCAACATCCAAATCAGTTCTGTCTCTGCTAAAAATCCTTCAGTGATTTTCCATTGTCTTCAACACAAGGCCAAACAATTTAGCTTGTCCCAGAGGTCCTTTGGGATCCAGCCACTAGTGACTTCTCATTTCATTCTTCTCCATGACTGCTTCACACCCTGTATCCTAGCCACATGGACTTCCCTGCAGAGGTTGAGGACATGGGTTCTACTGCCAGAGCTTCTGCATTTGATTCCCAGATCCACTTCTTACTGGATGGTTGGCTCGTACTGCATGGCACAGCCTTGTGAATGGCCTTCCCAGAACTCTGTGATATGGCCACCCCATGTGACCTTAAGCGACTTAACTTCTAGCTTAACTTAACCCTTATCTATAAAAAGGTCACAAATATTGACTCCCTCACGGGGTTTCCTTGAGGATTAAATAAGTTACACATATAAAGTGTTTCAGCTCAAGCATTATCTCTGCTGGAAGTCTTTCACTGAATTCAATCCCTCCCCAGACTAGATTGACTCTGCTCTTTCTTTAAATCCTACTCTCTGCATAGCTCCCCTAGGACATTTAGGACTTTGAAATTATTCCGGGGCATTTTACCTTGAAAATTTTCAAATGTACAGAAAAGTTGAAAGAAGGATACAATGAGCACCACCTAGATTCAACGAGTGGTTAACATTTTGCCAATTTGTGCTCTCTCTCTACACACACACACGTATATTTATTTACATCTTTTATTGAACTATTTGATGGCAAGTTGCAGACATCAAGATATCTTTTCTAAAAGGAATAAGGACATTCTCAAACATAAAGATTTTTTGGTTGTTTCCATTTTTTCCCCTTTTTGTCATAGGAAGTTTATGTATACTTATTCATAGCCAAAAATGAAATAACCAAGAATATATTTCATACCAAACTCTCAATAAGAACAATTGTGCAGCACTTTCTCAAGACACAAAGAGGTTTTTTTTCAGCTTCAGTCATGACAACATAGCCCTCACTCTTCATTAGGACTAACTTTTTATCTTAAAGAGCCAGCATCTAAACAGGCAAAATAGCTCTTAATAGTCCTGTGGTAACTGGATCTTACACCACACACAAAAATCAACTCAAAATGGATTAAAGACTTGAACATAAGACCTGAAACCATAAAACTTATGGAAGAAAACATAGGGGGTACACTCCTTGACATCAGTCTTGGCAATGATTTTTTAGATTTGACACCAAAAGCACAAGGCAACCAAAGCAAAATTAAGCAAATGGGAATACATCAAGCTAAAAATCTTTATCATAACAAAGAAAACCATCCACAAAATGAAAAGACAACCTACAAAATGGGAGAAAATATTTACAAATAATATATCTGATAAGGGGTTAATATCCAAAATATATAAAGAACTCCTACAGCTCAGTGCCAAAAAGAACCAATTCAATTAAAAAATGGGCAGAGGAACTGAGTAGACATTTTTCCAAAGAACGTATACAAATGGCCAACAGTTACATGAAAGGGTGCTCAACATCACTAATAATCGGGAAAATGCAAACCAAAACCGCAATAAGATATCACGTCACACCTGTCAGAATGTCTACGCTCAAAAAGATAAGAAATAACAAGTGTTGGCGAGGATGTGGAGAAAAGGGAACACTAGTGCACTGTTGGTGGGAATGTAAATTGATACAGCCACCATGAAAAATGGTACTGAGTTTCCTCAAAAACTTAAAACTAGAACTACTTACTATATGATCCAGCAACTCTCCTTCTGGGTATGTATTCGAAGGAAGAATATCACTGTCTTGAAGAAATACCTGTACTTCCATGTTCATTGCAGCATTATTGAAAATAGTCAACATATGGAAACAACCTAAACGTCCATCTATGGAGGAATGGATAAAAAAAGTTTTACACACACACTCACACACACACACACACACACAATGGAGTTATTCGTCATAAAAATGAAGGAAATACTGCCATTTGTTATAAATGGATGGACTTTGACAGCATTATGCTAAATGAAATAAATCAAACAGAAATAAATCAGAGAAAGGCAAATACTATATGATCTCACTTATATATATAGAATCTAAAAAACAGAACTCATAGAAATAGAGAGCAGATCGGTGGTTGCCAGAGGGGGTGCTGTGGAGTAAGTAAGATGGGTAAAGGGGATCAAAAGGTACAAACTTCCAGTTATAAGGTAAATAAGTCCTGGGGATTAATGTACAGCATGGTGACTACAGTTAACAATACTGTATTGTATATTTGAAAGTTGCTAGCCAAGTAGATCTTATCACAAGGAAGTTCTTATCACAAGAAAAAAATAGTAACTGTGTGAGGTGATGGATGTTAACTAAACTTATTGTGTTAATCATTTCACAATATATACCAAATATGCCATATATTTTTTCATATAACAAATCCTTGTATTGTACACCTTAAACTAATACATGCTATATGTCAATTATATCTCAAGAAAACTTGGAGAAAAAAATGACAGGTGCAGAAGCAACTAAACTGTTCTCCAATAATCATTCTCCTTTATTCCTCTTAGAAACTCAATTTTCGGGGGTCAATGGCTACTCATATAGAGACTACATTTCCCAGCCACCTTTGCAGTGAAGAGTGAGGTCAGAGTAAGTTCAGACCAATGGGATGTGAGAGAAAGCCATTCCTGCAATTTCTGGGTCGTGCCCTTAAACAGAATCTTCTAGTTAGCTATGATAGTTATTATTATCTCTACTTCTGGCACTCCGAGGGAAAATTTTACCTCTCATGACCCCCAGGCTGAGGGCATATATACATACTATCATATCACCTACTTCACTCTGTTCTAAGACCCTTCCTTTACCTTCCAGGCTCACTGTAGAACTCACTGAGTTCTTCATCATATTTGCCTCCCCAGCACTGAGTAGCAGTCCTTGTCCCTGCCACATTAGAGGGTTCCCATAAATGTTTGCTAAATAAATGAAGGAACTGGGGAATACCCTGTACTACGTTAGGTTTCTCATGTCCAGTACGGTGAACTTACAACATAGTGCAAGGATCACAGAAAGCATCTTATTTGTTTTTGCTAGTAACTCAAAGTAGTTGATAGCAATTGGTTGTATTTCAATAGTTAACCCCTCCTTTTATCCCACCCACCCTATACATATTGAGAATGCATCTATGCCTTCAGGTTTCCACCATTCACTAAGTGTTCAAATATCTAGCCAAAAGTGACAAATTTTATTTTCAGTATATATTTTTTAGTGCATTACTACATTATTTGGCCAATGTTAAATGCCACTTTCTGAGAATTTGGTAGCTACTTTCTAGGAAATTCAGCTTTTAAAAGAGGCTGATCAAATATGTTCCTTTAAGCAAAGTTGGTTGGTTTGTGACTGGAGGAGGACCTCACCTTGTAGAATTGTCATGACAATAAAGTAACATTTTGGAGTAAAAAAAAAACAAACACAATAGTTCTGTGGTAAAAATGTTTATAGTTTGGCTGAACATTCACTTGGATGCTATAAAGGCAAAAGAGAAATTTCTTGCCTCCCTTCTCTTTTTCCTTCCAATTGGTATATTATTTTCTAAAAAATCTTGTATTTTCCAAGTGGAGTACATCTGCTGATACAAGCTGGACTCCAACATCTGAGGTAAATTAATTGACTGGCATCCATCTTTCACACCTTAATAAAAAACAGGCAAATTTGATTCAAGTTGGAGAGAAAAGCAATGTTCCTACTCTCTCCTGTTCCATAGCACTGAAGTGCACATTCTTTAGACACACAACTTTTAATCAGTCCTCACAGAGATGAACATTTCATGCTGACAGCTGTTAGGCAACTTGAAATGTAGACATTAAACTGGTCATCATTATTCATCAAAAAGCAAGTTAGACCATTCAACAGCCACCACAGAATCTTCAATATAGAAGATGATAAATCTGCATGAGCCAATGAGTAGTATTATAGAATAGCAATTATTTTAAGGCTGTAAGGAACCATTGCAACCATCTAGTATATCTGGACACTGCAGCATAGAAAGATCACAAATCAGCAACCAGAACTTGAACCCAAGGTTTCTAAAACCAGCACCAGAACTTGAACCCAAGCTTTCTAAGCCCAAGTTGTTTCTACTACATGATGCTCTTCAGCAAATACTAGAGACTAGAACCTAGCAGCATCAGAAATAATAATAATAAGCCAACTAAATGCCTCAGAAAATGAAAACTGTCAGGGAAGTCAGTCATCTGACTAGTTTCATCCATGGATACCTCACCCAGGGAGAAGTGAGCACGGCCATCTGGAATAACACACGTTTTGCATTTACCAGGAATGAATAGTGCAGACCAACCAGAGAGGTCTGTTTAAGTCAGTTCAGTTTTCCTTTGCTTTTTAATAGAATGCCATAAATTCTGAATGTTTGTATATGAGTGAAACACATATAGTGTCTCATGAAATTTTACATTCACAATGAATTCAAATAGCTTAGGGGAAAAAGTAGTCATAGGGATTGAAAGCTGCCAAAAGAGACGACAAATTGAGTGTAGGCTGAGGTTTGCCAGGATCCAGCTCTCAAGATACAAAGGGGGAGAAGGCAGTGCTATCAAGAGCCCCCTATGTGATGCCACACAGAGAGATGGCACAGAGAAAGAGGTGCATCTGAGGACAGACCGACATACCTAAAGATGTTAGAAAGAGCATTAATAAAATCTCTCTTGAGAACCTGTTTACTTATAAATAATGAAAGGATTTAAAAACACTAATAATAGCAATACTAACTATAAATATCACCTTAATATGGCTTACGGTCACCTACTCATCTCTGTATAATTGGTTCCTATGCTGGTCTCCTAGCTTCTCTTTGCTCTAGCCAAGTTGCTTTTAATCCTTTGACTATGCCCTGACTCTAATTGTTGGCACGGGTTCCTTCCTCTGCAGGGAACATGGTCTCCTATTTCACCTAAATGCTTATTCCTTGGGCTTCATAGGAAACAACAGTTCTTCATGGAAACTTTCCCTGATTCCCTGAGGATAATTGGGATCTGCCTGTTCTTTGTTCTCATAGCAACTTACAGGGTTTTTAGAAGAGCAATTATGGTAATTTTAATGCTTTTTCAATGTATCTTCTATGAGACTCTCAGTTCCAAGAGGCCAGGGACTATGTCTGTATTCCCAGCTCCCAGCACAGTGCCTGGTACAAAGGTACTCAGTAAATACTTGTTGACCCAATTACTATAAAAAAAAATCTGAATGGTATTTCCTGGTGAGTAAATATGTTCATTTCATAGGGAATTTGGGATAATATTTAGTAGCTCCGTGAAATTACCAGAAATTCCATACGTCAAATTCTCATTTATCTCAGGATAAATCATGGAATTGGAAGTTAAAGTCTCCAGATAGTCTTACTGTAACCCTTTATATATAATTGTTTTTATTTTATATATAATCATTCTAGCCCCCTTTTCCCCCTCAAGACTCTTTCATACCAGAATTTTTAATAAACTGGCAGAAAGCAGTTAACTAACTCTTTTTGTTTCCTCTCTTTGTTCAATCATTGATCCATTGGTTTAAGCATTGATTCATATGTTCACTCACATGTTCTGTCATGAGGGTGTGGAAGGTCTCTGCTTGTCTTTGCTACCCTCTAGCCTCAGTAAAAATGATGTTGGAATAATTCAAAGCATAAGGCAGACTATGGAAGCAAGGAATCTGCAACAGCCACAGTCTGTAAAATCAACTTATTGACTAAAAATCTGATGGCTTGGAGAGCACTGTGCTTTGTATCCTCCAAGCTTCCCCCACATGACCCATTGTAACGCTGGTCCCAAGCAAAAACTTCTCACTGCGGGACCTTTCTACTTGGAAGGCCTTTGACTCAGACCACACAGGGGATTGTGTCCCCTGAGGCCATCAGGTCCTAGAGCAATCCCACAGCTAAGCTGGAACCTTCCAAGATAGGATCTCCATAGCCTTATGGAGTGAAAGAATGAGGATGTATATGTATATAAAACTACAGAAGCAAATAAATTAATCATTATCGTCTGAAGGAAAGTTGGATTTTTTGTGTGTCTCTACTTCCTAAACTATCATTAACATGATTACTTTTTTCTTTATTTTTTTTAATTAGGAAAAAATGAAATGTCCCCACAGAAGCCCCATAGTAAATGCCTTGTTGAGCTCAAAGCTCTTCAGTACTCTGCCAATGGGAGCCAAGTGACCATGGATGGGGAGAGAGGTAACTATAAGAATAGGTGGTTCCCAAGAAAAATGCCCACAGACCTCACAATACCTGATAGTATCCATTGTTTCGTGGAGATTGTTTCAACAGACAGGATTAGTGGAAGAGTACAACGTGAAGTATGTTTTCTAGTAAAACATGGAATATTTTCTAGCCAAGCAAACTTTTCTTCTAGAGATAATTATTCTCTCCTCTAAAATCTAGATTCCTTTGGTTAATACACAATTTCTCAAGGAAATGCTTCTCCCTCCTAGCTTCCATAGACAGTAGCCTCCTAGGGATGGGAGGAGGTTTCTATATTAACTTAATCCACAATGTTGGTATTAGTTAATTCTATGTTTCTACCAATTCACACAGATAAGAATCTCCCTGCTTGTGTGCACCCCATTTGTTGATAAGGATGACCCACATCTGATGTCTAAGAATGACTTTGGAAACTTTATGGAGGTTTACTTTTGTGTGAGATTATCACTTAATCTATATTATTAAATCTCACAAGGGCTACTGGGTGAGGTAGGGAAAAGTCAGGCAAAGGGAAGGCTATTGAAGGCTTTTGAAGCTTTTGGGGCAAGGTAATGGTCAAATCTAGTGAATGAGGAAGACCACTTCCTAGCTGGACAGAATCCATACCCCTCCACCTTCAAACTGACAGCTTTGTGGGGCTAGCACTATAGAGCTTTACTCCTGTGTCCAGTGTAATGTGCTTTGTAAACTTTTCTGCCCACAGGCTGCTCAAAAAGAATGCCAAATAAATCACTTTTTGGCATGGATTTTTAATCTTTCATATGTTTCATATCTTTGGAAAAATAAAATAAGCGTGCCAGTGGATTGTGCTAAGTTCTTAACAGTGAAGTGAAATGTCACTTCTGCATTAACCCAGATCAATGAGCTATTACATAGAAAATTGGCTAAATGGCACCAAAGCCATCAATACCATTAATGCAGCAAAAAGAATAAGTTCCTATCTGCTTCAGGCACTCAGCTAAGGTTATGTGTAGAAGAAACACAAGTGAGATGGTTTCCATATTTTGGGTGCTATAATAGATTGACTACACAAGGGGCCCCTATTCTCTATCCACTCTCCAAATCCACACCTTACATAATATGACTTTGCATCAGCTCCCAGTAAGAGAGAGAATCTATTTTCCTACTCCTTGAATATGTGGCTTGCTTTAGTCAATGCAATGTAACACAAATAAAATTGTGCCTTTTCTGAGTCCAGGTTTCAAGTGGCCTTGTTCTCATCTCTCTCTCTCAGTCTCCTGCTGTGGTATAAGAACAATCTGGATAAAGCTGTTGGAGGATGAGGGACAATATGAAGCAGTAGAGATTGTTTGTCCCAAATGAAGCCAACCTAGACTAGTCAGCCTCCCGCTAACCCATCATCTGTCCACAGGTTCATGAGAGTCCAGTTGAGATCAGTCTAGACCTGCATGCAAATGCCCTGTTAATGCATAGGCTCATGAGAAATAACACATGTTTATTCATGTATACCACTGAGGTCTTGTGGTTATTTGTTACACAGCCATTATTAGAACAAAAGATAACTAATATGGTTCAATATTTTTAATTTTTAACTACTGGTCACCTTTTTCACTTAATCTATGAATTGTTTCTTTTTTTCAAATAAATGTGTATATACATAATTAACTTAATTATATATCTAGCAATATTGTATATGGATAAAATCTAATTTATAAAAAGACTAAGTAATTTCTGTAAAGCTACATAGATATATAGTAGTCATCAAATCAAGAGCTTCTGATTCTAAATTCTGGGCTCTGGGAAGATTGCACTTGAAAGAAAAGGTGATAATGATGATAATCATGATGGAGAAGGAGGAACAAGAGAAGAAGAAGAAACAATAGAGAGAATATTGGTGATAACAAGGATGTGGTAGTGATGATGATGATTTTTTAATAGTTATTGAGCACCTATATGTCAGATACTATGTTAAGAGCTTTATATGCAATGCTATTTAATTCTCATAATATTCCTATGAAATAGTTATAATTTTTATCTCCACTTTATGGATGAGAAAGCAAACTCAGAGTGGTGAAGGAACTTGACTAAGATCACACAGGTGGTAAATGGCAGAGCTATTCAAATTTCTGTGTGTCTGATTCCACAAATTCTTAAATCTGCATTGTAATGCCTTCTCTCTATATAAGAACATATCATAGACTTATCCAATATGTTAAGAAGAAAAGTTAAAGAAGTCAAAAATAACACTAGGGTGATAAAATCAATAAATCATAACCAGGACATGGTTGTTTAGTTCCATTCCTCCCATAAAAAATAGAATCTGCTCCTCTACCTTTTGTGTGTGACTTACTTTTGGCCAATGGGATGTTAACAATTGTAACATTTGTGCTTGTGCAATGGGGCTTTCCTGCTTATTGCTCCTGGAATCCTTTGACCATCTTTCAAATAAGCCTGGGATGGGAGACTATATAGAGAGAGTTCCCAGTCAACCTAGCTGTCCCAGGGAAAGCTATCATATATCAGCCAGCCTCAGCCTACCTACTGCTAGCCCATGAGTAAACCCACTTGCTACCAACCAAGCCTGGCCTAGACAAGAAGACTGTCCAAGTGAGTACAGTCTGCAGAATGGTGAGCTAAACAAATAGCTGTTGTGTCAAGACACTGAATTTTAGGATGGCTTGTTCCCCGGAAATAGCTAACTGATACAGAGGGCATAGATGCAGCATCATCAGCCATGTCAATCTTCAGGGACTGGTGTTTTAAGATCCAGAGAAGAGAAGAGCTTCAACAGTACAGTTATCATGTACCTTTGGCAGATAACGCTCGAGACTGCTGCTGGAGGCTGCTGTTTTCCTAGCTTTTCAACAGTAGGATTTGTTGTACTGCTATGTTTTTCACAGTTAGATAAACTGAAGCTATGAATATTTAATGCTCTGGCTGCACTTCGCTCCTGTGTACTCTGATCAAGTCACAATATTGTTTTATCATTTCCTCTCCCCTGCTGGGCCCTGGGAGCCATTTGTGGCTAAATGGATGATTACTTCATCACCTCTACCCGGGTCTGTAGCATACTATGCATATGTCAAAATCATCTTAGGCTGCATTTCATGTAGCTTTTCCAGAAATTGTTCATTCTCCAAAATAACAATTGATGCTCCTGATCAATGCCATAATTTAAATTACCTATACATAAGTCCACCTGTCCCAATCATGGGTAAATTCTTCAAAATCAGAGACTATACCTTATTCATCTTTGAAATTTCCATGCTTAGTGCAGAGCCTAACACATAACAACTTCTCAGTATGCTATACGAGTTAATGAATCAATCGATGAATGATGGGCTTTGGACAGGCCCAGGGTCATACTGATTCATTGATGGGACCATAATGTGAGAATGTTGCATTCTTTTTTGAACAACATATTTCTGCATTTTGAGCGTCCTTGAAACATCAGGGGTTTCCTTTGGCTTACATGATTTTGCCTTCCGGCTCACTTTGGTTTGCAGAATCTTAATTTACATGTAATAAAATCCAATGTAGAACTTTATTTATTCACTATTTCTACAAAAATAAAGATTAAAGAGGAAGGAAAATAATTTGAGGGAAACATCTGAAGACCTCTAGGCATAGATAAAGGAAAAGCTGTGGTTATTATAAGGAGTCTTTCCTGAGATGTTACCTTCTCCATGAAGCCAACACTTCACCAGCTCACTTACAATAGCAACCATCCATGCCAAATCCAAACAGTTCAAATCCTGCATATTCTGCTCTATATTTTAAAAGGTATTTATTGCCTTTAAATATACCATAATAATGATTAGCAGGTAGTAGGAGCTCAGAAAATATTTGTTCTATAAATGAATATATCCACAGCTATTGTGGCAGACAGAATTCTAAGGTGAACTCCAAGATTCTCACTTTCTGATTGCACATCCTGCATAATCACCTCCATTTGAGTATGTGCAGGACCTGTGACTATGATGGGACAACACTCCCAACCCTCATGATTAGGTTATGCTTTATGGTAAAGTTGAAGGAAGTTTACAGATGTGATGAAGGTTTCTAAAATAATCAAAAGAAAAAGATTGGATCAAGATGGTGGAGTAGAAGGACTTGTGCTCATTCTCTCTTGCGAGAGCATGGAAATCACAACTAACTGCTGAATAATCATCAACAAGGAGACACTGGAACTCAACAACAACAAAAAATACTTCACATCCAAAGACAAAGGAGAAACCACAAGGAGATGGTAGGCAGAATCACAATAAAGTCAAATCCCATAACTGCTGGGTGGGTGACTCACAAACTGGAGAACAATTATACCACAGGACTCCACCCACTGGAGTGAAGGTTCTGAGTCCAATGTCAGGTTTCCAAATCTGGGGGTCCAGCAATGGCAGGAGGAAATCCCAGAGAATCAGACTTTGAAACCTAGTGGTATTTGACTGCAGGACTTTGACAGGACTGGGTGAAATAGAGACTCCACTCTCGGAGGGCACACACAAGTAGTCTGCACATCAGGGCCCAGGGCAAGGAGCAGTGACCCCATAGAAGACTGAACCAGACCTACCTGCTAGTGTTCAAGGGTCTCCTGGAGAGGTAGGGGGTGGCTGTGCCTCACCACGGGGATAAGGACACTGGCAGCAGAAGTTCTGGGAAGTACTCCTTGACATGAGCCCTCCTGGAGTCCACCATTAGCCCCAACAAAGAGACTGTAGCCTCCAGTGCTAAGTCGTCTCAGGACAAACAACCAACAGGGAGGGAACACAGCCCCACCCATCAGCAGACAAGCAGATTAAAATTTTACTGAGCTCTTCCCACCAGAGCAACACCCAGCTCTACCCACCACCAATCCCTCCCATTAGGAAGCTGCACAAGCCTCTTACATAGCCTCATCCATCAGAGGGGAGACAGCTGAAGGAAGAAGAACTACAATCCTGCAGCCTGTGGAATGAAAACCTCATTCACAGGAAGATAGACAAAATGAAAAAGCAGAGGACTATGTACCAGATGAAGCAACAAGATAAAACCCCAGAAAAACAACTAAATGAAGTCGAGATAGGCAACCTTCTAGAAAAAGAATTCAGAATAATGATAGTGACCTTGGAAAAAGAATGGAGGCAAAGATCAAGAAGATGCAACAAATGTTTAATAAAACTTAGAAGAATTAAAGAACAAACACCTAGAAAAATTAAAAACAAACAAACAGAAATGAACAATACAGTAACTGAAATAAAAATTAAACTAGAAGGAATCAATAGCAGAATACCGGAGGCAGAAGAACAGATAAGTGACCTGGAAAAGAGAATGGTGGAATTCACTGCTGTGGAACAAAATAAAGAAAAAAGAATGAAAAGAAATGAAGACAGCCTAAGAGACCTCTGGGACAACATTAAACGAACCAACATTTGCATTAGAGGGGTCCCAAAAGGAGAAGAGAGAAAGGGCCTGAGAAAATATTTGAAGAGATTATAGGCAAAAACTTCCCTAACATGGGAAAGGAAATAGTCATCCAAGTTCGGGAAGTGCAGAGAGTCCCAGGCAGGATAAACCCAGAGAGAAACACGGCGAGAAACATAGTAATCAAATTGACAAAAATTAAAGACAAAGAAAAATTATTAAAATGAACAAGGGAAAAACCACAAATAACATACAAGGGAACTCCCATAAGGTTAACAGCAGATTTCTCAGCAGAAACTCTACAAGCCAGAAGACAGTGGCACAATATATTTAAAGTGATGAAAAGGAAGAATTTACAACCAAGATTACTCTACCTGGCAAGGATCTTATTCAGATTTGATGGAGAAATAAAAAGCTTTACAGACAAGCAAAAGCTGAGAGAATTCAGCACCACAAAACCAGCTCTACAACAAATGCTAAAGAAACTTCTCTAGTGGGAAACACAGGAGAAGAAAAGAACCTACAAAAACAAACACAAAACAATTAAGAAAATGGTAATAGGAACATACATATTGATAATAAACTTGAAAGTAAATGGATTAAATGCTTCAACCAAAAGACACAAGATTGTTGAATGGATACTAAAACAAGACCCATATATATGCTGTCTACAAGAGACCCACATCAGACCTAGGGACACATACAGACTGAAAGTGAGGGGATGGAAAAAGATATTCCATGCAAATGTAAATCAAAAGAAAGCTGGAGTAGCAATACTCATATCAGATAAAATAGACTTTAAAATAAAGAATGTTACAAGAGGGCTTCCCTGGTGGCGCAGTGGTTGAGAGTCTGCCTGCTGATGCAGGGGACATGGGTTCGTGCCCCGGTCTGGGAAGATCCCACATGCCGTGGAGCGGCTGGGCCCATGAGCCATGGCCACTAAGCCTGCGCGTCCGGAGCCTGTGCTCCACAACGGGAGAGGCCACAACATTGAGAGGCCCACGTACCGCAAAAGAAAAAAAAAAGTTACAAGAGACAAGGAAGGACACTTCATAATGATCAGGGGATCAATCCAAGAAGAAGATATAACAAGTATAAATATATATGCACCCAACATAGGAGCACCTCAATACATAAGGCAAATGCTAACAGCTATAAAAGGGGAGATGGACAGTAACACAATAATATGGGGGACTTTAACAACTCACTTACACCAATGGACAGATCATCCAGACAGAAAATTAATAAGGAAACACAAGTTTTAAATGACATGGTAGACCAGAGAGATTTATTTGACAGTTATAGGGCATTCCATCGGAAAACAGCAGATTACACTTTCTTCACAAGTGTATGTGGAACATTCTCCAGGATAGATCACATCTTGGGTCACAAATCAAGCCTCAGTAAATTTAACAGAATTGAAATCATATCAAGCACATTTTCCGACTACAACGTTATGAGATTAGAAATCAATCACAGGGAAAAAAACATAAAAAACACAAACACATGGAGGATAAACAGTACATTACTAAATAACCAAGAAATCACTGAAGAAATAAAAAAATACCTAGAGAGAAATGACAGTGCAAACACAATGATCCAAAACCTATGGATGCAGCAAAAGCATTTCTAAGAGGGAAGTTTATAGCAATACAATCCTACTTCAAGAAAGAAGAAAAATTTCAAATAAACAATCTAACCTTACACCTAAAGGAATTAGAGAAAGAAGAACAAACAAAACCCAAAGTTAGTACAAGGAAAGATATCATAATGATCAGAGCAGAAATAAGTGAAATAGAAACAAAGAAAACAATAACAAAGATCAATAAAACTAAAAGCTGGTTCTTTCAGAAGATAAACTAAATTGATAAACTTTTAGCCAAATTCATCAAGAAAAAGAGGGAGAGGACTCAAACCAATAAAATTAGAAATGAAAAAGGAGAAGTTACAGGGGACCCTGCAGATATACAAAGCATCCTAAGAGTCTACTACAAGCAGCTCTATGCCAATAAAATGGACAACCTGGAAGAAATGGAAAAATTCTTACAAAGGTATAACCTTCCAAGCCTGAACCAGGAAGAAATAGAAAACAAGAAGAGACCAATGACAAGTAATGAAATTGAAGCTGTGATTAAAAATATTACAACAAACAAAAGACCAGCACCAGATGGCTTCACAGGTGAATTCTATCAAACATTTAGAGAAGAGCTAATACCCACCCTTCTCAAATTATTCCAAAAAATTGCAAAGGGAGGAACATTCCCAAACTCATTCTATGAGACAACCATCACCCTGATACCAAAACCAGACAAAGATACTAAAAAAAAAGAAAATTACAGACCAATATCACTGATGAATATAGATGCCAAAATCCTCAACAAAATACTAGCAAACAGAATCCAACAGCACATTAAAAGGATCATACACCATGATCAAGTGGGATTTATCCCAGGGATGCAAGGACTCTTCAATATATGCAAATCAATCAATGTGATACACCACATTAACAAAGTAAAGAATAAAACCATATGATCATCTCAATAGATAAAAAAAAAGCTTTAGACAAAATTCGACACCATTTATGACAAAAACGCTCCAGAAAGTGAGCATAGAGGGAACCTACCTCAACATAATAAAGGCTGTATACGACAAACCCATAGCAAACATTATTCTCAGTGGTGACAAACTGAATGCATTTCCTCTAAGTTCAGGAACAAGACAAGGATGTTCACTCTTGCCACTATTATTCAACATAGTTTTAGAAGGCTTAGCCTCGGCAATTAGAGAAGAAAAAGAAATAAAAGGAATACAAATTGGAAAAGAAGAAGTAAAACTGTCACTGTTTGCAGATGACATAATACTATACATAGAGAATCCTAAAGATGCTACCAGAAAACTACTAGAGCTAATCAGTGAATTTGGTAAAGTTGCAGGATACAAAATTAATGCACAGAAATCTCTTGCATTCCTATACACTAATGATGAAAATTCTGAAAGAGAAATTAAGGAAACACTCCAAGTAACCACTGCAACAAAAAGAATAAAGTACCTAGGAATAAACCTACCTAGGAAGACAAAAGACCTGTATGCAGAAAACTATAGGACACTGATGAAAGAAATTAAAGATGATACCAACAGATGGAGAGATATACCATGTTCTTGGATTGGAAGAATCAATATTCTGAAAATGACTATACTACCAGAAGTAATTTACAGATTCAGTGCAATCCCTATCAAATTACCAATGACATTTTTTTACAGTACTAGAACAAAAAATCTTAAAATTTTTGTGGAGGTGCAAAGAAGACTCCTTGACTTCAGACTATACTACAAAGCTACAGTAAGCAAGACAGTATGGTACTGGCACAAAAACAGAAATATATATCAATGGAAAAGTTTAGAAAGTCCAGAGATAAACCCATGATTCTATGGTCAACTAGTTTATGACAAAGGAGGAAAGGTTATGCAATGGAGAAAAGACATTCTCTTCAATAAGTGGGGCTGGGAAAACTGGACAGCTACATGTAAAAAAATGAAATTAGAACACTCCCTAACACCATACACAAAAATAAGCTCAAAATGGATTAAAGACCTAAATGTAAGGCCAGATCCTATAAAACTCTTAGAGGAAAACATAGGAAGAACACTGTTTGATATAAATCACAGCAAGACTTTTTTTAACCACCTCCTAGAGTAATGGAAATAAAAACAAAAATAACAAATGGCACCTAATGAAACTTAAAAGCTTTTTCACAGCAGAGGAAACTATAAACAAGATGAAAAGACAGCCCTCAGAATCGGAGAAAATATTTGCCAATGAAGGAATTGACAAAGGATTAATCTCCAAAATATATAAACAGCACATGCAGCTCAAAATTAAAAAAAAAAAAATCCAAAAATGGGCAGAAGACCTGAATAGACATTTCTCCAAAGAAGACATACAGATGGCCAAGAGGCACATGAAAAGCTGCTCAACATCACTAATTATTAGAGAAATGCAAATCAAAACTACAATGAGGTGTCACCTCACCCCGGTTAGAATAGGCATCATCAGAAAATCTACAAACAACAAATGCTGGAGAGAGTGTGGAGAAAAGGGAACCCTCTTGCACTGTTGGTGGGAATGTATGCTGATACAGCCACTCTGGAGAACAGTATGGAGGTTCCTTAAAAAACTAAAAATAGAACTACCATATGACCCAGCAATCCCACTACTGGTCATATACCCAGAGAAAATCATAATTTAAAAAGACACATGCACCCCAATGTTCATTGCATCACTATTTACAATAGCCAGGTCATAGAAGCCATCTAAATGCCCATCAACAGATGAATGGATAAAGAAGATATGGTACATATATACAATGGAATATTTCTCAGCCATAAAAAGGAATGAAATTGGTTCATTTGCAGAGATGTGGATGGGCCTTGAGTCTGTCATACAGAGTGAAGTAAGTGAGAAACCATAAAACAGATATCGTATATTAACGCTTATATGTGGAATACAGAAAAATGGTACAGATGAACCATTTCTGGTTTTCAAGCCAGAAATAGAGACACAGATGTAGAGAAAAAATGTATGGACACAAAGGGGAGAAAGTGGGGTGGGGGGTAGTGGTGGTGGGATGAATTAGGAGATTGAGATTGACATATATACACTAATATGTATAAAATAGATAACTAATAAGAACATGCTGTTTAAAAAATAAAATAAAATTCAATAAAAAAGAAATTAATCTAAACAAGATGAAAGAAAGGAGAGGAAAGGAGGCATGCAACAGGTGTGTTATCTGCATCCCCCCCCAAAAGGTATGTTGAAGTCCTAACTCCTGCTATCTGTGAATATGATGTTATTTGGAAATAAGGTCTTTGCAGATACAAGATGGGGTAATAGATGAAGTAGCATGGGTCCTAATCTAATACCACTGGTGTCCTTATAAGAGGAAAAATGACCCAGATACAGAGATAATAAGGCTGTGTGACAACAGAGGCAGAGATTGGAGTGATGCAGCCACAAGCCAAGAAATGCTAAGGATCAACAGCTGCCACCAGAAGTTAGGAAGAGTCAAGGGAGGATTCTACCCAAAATCTCAGAGAGAGCATGCCACCTTGATCTTGGACTTCTGGCTTCCAGAAATGTGAGACAATAAATTTCTATTGTTTTAAGTCAAAAAAAAGAAAGAAAAGAATAATCAAAAGAGATTATCCCATATGGGCCTGACCTAATCAAGAACTGGATTCTGCTCTACCCAGTGAGCTCAGAAGAGAAGCTGGAGTCTCAAATCAGACTGCAGCCTCAGCTACCACCTTGACTGCTGCCTTGTGAGACCCTGAGTAGGTGACCCAGTTAAACTGTGCCCAGACTCCTGACCCACAGGAACTGCTAGATGATAAATTTATGCTGAGCTGTTAAATTGGTAGTAATTTTTTATTCAGCATTAGAACACTCATTCAGCTTTGAACTCACCTGATGTTGAAAAGAGGGTAAGGAGGAACCAAGCAACTCATGGGACTTTTCTTCCTGGTAGGAAACCTCCACTTGGCCTCTGATATGTCCTCTAATAGCCTCACATTTCCTGGGCCCTCTGTAACCGTGATCTCCCCTCCACCTCTGCAGCTTTCTTGGACATCAGCATAGTCCTCCTCTAAAAATTTAAATTTGGATAGCTCAGCTGATAAGGTTTTCCTGCCTTCAGAAATGTATGTAAATTTGGTGGGAATTCCAACATCCCTTCGTGACTGATTCTTCCTCCCTCCCCATGGTCCCTGACAGTTTCGACCTTATTTCTTCTCAGTTCCCTCAGTCTCTTTCCTGCACTACTTACAATGACTGTTTGTAACCCTAGCTAAAACGTAGGAACCCTGAGGAACTATTCAGAAACACTGAGGCATAAGTTTTTCCCCAAAGATTCTGAGTTAATTGGTCTATGATGGGGTCCATGCATAGACATTTTATTAAAAGCTCCCTGGGATGTTCTAAAGTGCATCCAAGTAGAGCATCTGTGACTTAGGGCTTTAGGTTTTGCCTCTTCTTTGGCCTTTACAAGAAATCAAGCCTGCTAGACATGCTCTAATAATGGTAGATTTACAGCAGGTTTGTGGAGGTCACAAGGAGGGAATTACGTTGAGAAATGTGTGGCTGTTCACCATCTCACTTCTCCTTTTCCTTTCAAAGCTGCCCTGTCCCACTCATGCTCATGCTTCCCGTGGAACCCTACATGTATTGTCAAGTTCTCTAAAAAGTATAACCCAGCCTGCCGGCCCCACCCCATCTCCAGATCATCACTGTGTAATGGGGAGCAATCACATCAGGCTTTCTGAGGCTCCCTGGGCATGTCTGTGTCTTGGTATGTTTGGCCATCATTCTCTCTATCCACAACCTGTGAGCTTTCTGCCTCTCTCCCTTACTCCCTCCACTTAACCAATATTTTATCCTCACTGACATCTCTCCCTAGTCTCCCAATCCATCAGCTCCCACAAGGAATTACTCGGCATCCTCCCCAGAGTGGTTGATTTCTTTAACGACATTCTCACTGAGACCTTCAATCCCTTCATCCCCTTGTCTTATGGCACCACCCAACAAGCTACCAATTTTAGTGTTTCTGGTGAAATTCAAGCAGCATGGACTGGTGGAACTCCAAAGGTCTGGTTGGTAACTTCTACTAGACATTTGCTAATATTGAACTTTTAATAGTTAATATTGAACACACCTTATATTAAGAACTTTTCATTGTGTCATTTAATACTCACAACTGCATATGATAAATAGTATCAGTCCCATTTTGCAGACATCAAAAATGAGACCTGCGAAACATTGCCCATCTGTTGATAAATTTTGAGCCTGGATCTGTCAGATTTCAGAGTCCTAACTCTGAGGTACTATAGTTTCCTAGCCTCACTGGGTAAGCTTTTGGGTTTACTGACTCCATTTTCAGGCTTACTAGTGATAACACAATTCTTCCCCCTTCTTTCCTGTCTCAAAGAATAGGTCACCTCTGTTTCCCCCTGGTTAATTGCTCCTCTGGTGGACTAGTTCTTATTTCTCCCATCCCCCCTAGGGTCATTTTGGTTCAGCAATTCCCTTTCTTTGGGTCTTTAATATGGTCCTTGCTATCATTTATAGGTCTCCAACCTATAAATAGATCCCAAACTCAGGAAATCAGCAGGCTACTAGACACAGATCCTCCTGAATGCCCTTGTAGGTAACCCAAATGTAACCTGTCCAAAATAGACAAGTTACTCACCAGATGTTGTTCCTCACCCCACATCTACCTCCCAAAAACTGTTCTACTGCTATACACTCATCTACTAACCTGCAGACATACTTAATTAAAAAAACTTTTTCCCCTAAGCAAAAGTTCATAAAAATGACTCAATTTTCACTATTATTAATATCAAAATAATACTTTTTCTATTAATGGAAAAGTAAGCTCCAACATCAAGCCTGTGATATTGACAATACAAATTTTATTATGTAGATAAGTATAAACCCTGCAATTACACTAATCAAATATAAAATTTCTGAGGTGACTAGATACTTGGAAAGAGCTCAAGCATCAGCTTGCTACACCTTGCTAGTCCTTGGTTATTATGAAAGTTATCTCAACCCGGTAGTAACACTCATCATGTTTTTAAATACCAATATGATATGAATGGAGATTATTAAAAATAAAAATGTACTGTGATGGAATAAAATAGTACATCAAGGCACACTGAGCACAAGCATATAAAATTGGTCCATATCTCCTAGGATATGTGCTGTGTGAAAGCAAGATGTTTATATATTTTGCTCTGTATTACATCCTCAGCATTTAATATAGTGGCAAGGGCTTAATTAATATTCAATACATATTTATTACATTAATAAATCAATGGGAAAACTTGGTGTAATAGGATAGAGTAACCTCTGTAACAAATAAATCCCAATTGATGCTTATTTTTTATCATATAACAATACTAAGCAGGCAAAAGGCCTCCTTTGCATAGTCACTCAGGGACACTGACTATTGCAGGCTCTGCCACCTTCACCTTGTAGCTTTGTTCAATGCCCTGGAGGTTGTTTTCATCACAAGCAGCCAGAGGAGGAAACAGAGCATTGAGGAATGCCTCATGAAGTTTACGGGTCAATCTTGAAATCAGTGCATGTCACTTCTACTCACATCCCAGTGGCTAGAACTCAACCATAGGGACACAGACTACTGTAGAGGAAGCCAGGACATGTAGTCCTGCTGTATGCCCAGAAAGAAGAGGTGATCATGAATTTTGGAAATAGTCTCTGTCACGCATGATGTCCTACACCTTTGAGTAGGCTGGAACCAGACCTCATCTTGCTTTCTTGAAGCAAAATACCTTTGCCCACATTAAAAAAAAAAATAGGTGTATACTTTCTTTTCTGCTTGTATAAGCAAAAACACGGAAATAGAACTCATGTAAAACAAGGAATGAGACTATTTTCCACATCAATTCACCGTGCTGTCGTTTACCCTCCCTTTGAAACTAAAGCCTTGGTCCCTTCACCAAGACCTCCCTCTATCTCATCCCAACATCCTTACATCTGATCTGTCACCCAGTGTATCCTATTCCACCTCAGCAATAAAACTTAAATCCAACTTCTTCTCCTTAACTCTATTGTTTATCTCTTCTTCCAGGACCAAATCATTAACTTCAAGAGATGCAATGGCTTATGAAATGGCCTTGTTGCCACCAGCAACTCCTTAGTGCAATTGATTAAACATCTTTCTTTTATTAAATTTATATTACTAAAAGAAAGCCACTGGGTCCCATCCTAGGTTAATAAAACAAAAGAAACAAAACATCAAAGTTCTTCTTAGCCTTCCTGGAATTTATAGATGAAAATCAAATTATCTTGCCTGCATCAACACTGTCATGTAAGTGCCTTTCTAGACTTACTCCCTACTATCACTCTGTCCTATAGCTTAAGTTCCTGCCACCATAATCTTTTTTTTAAACATCTTTATTAGAGTATAATTGCTTTTCAATGATGTGTTAGTTTCTGCTGTATAACAAAAAGACTCAGCAATACGTATACATATATCCCCATATCTCCTCCCTCTTCTCCCTCTTGCATCTCCCTCCCACCCTCCATATCCCACTCCTCTAGTTGGACACAAAACATGGAGCTGATCTCCCTGTGCTATGCAGCTGCTTCCCAATAGATAAATATTTGACATTTGGTAGTGTATATATGTCCATGCCACTCTCTCACTTCGTCCCAGCTTACCCTTCCCTCTCCTTGTGTCGTCAAGTCCATTCTCTATGTCTGCGTCTTTATTCCTGTCCTGTCCCTAGATTCCTCAAAACCTTTTTTTTTAAGATTCCATACATATGTGTTAGCATATGATATTTGTTTTACTCTTTCTGACTTAATTCACTCTGTATGACAGTCTCTAGGTGCATCCACCTCACTACAAATGAGTCAATTTCATTTCTTTTTATGTCTGAGTAATATTCCATTGTATGTATGTGCCACATCTTCTTTATCCATTCATCTGTTGATGGACACTTAGCTTACTACCATGTCCTGGCTATTGTAAATAGAGCTGCAATGAACATTGTGGTACATGATTCTTTTTGAATTATGGTTTTCTCAGGGTATATGCCCAGTAGTGGGATTGCTGAGGCATATGGTAGTTCTATATTTAGTTTTTTAAGAAACCTCCATGCTGTTCTCCATAGTGGCTGTATCAATTTACATTCCTACCAAAAGTAAAAAACGGTTCCCTTTTCTCCACACCCTCTCCAGCATTTGTTGTTTGTACATTTTTGATGATGGCCATTCTGACCAGTGTGAGGTGATACCTCACAGTAGTTTTGATTTGCATTTAGCTAATGATGAGTGATGTTGAGCATCCTTTCATGTGTTTGTTGGTGAACTGTATATCTTCCCTGAAGAAATGTCTATTTAGATCTTCTGCCCATTTTTGGATTGGGTTGTTTGTTTTTTATGATATTGAGCTGCTTGAGCCGCTTGTATATTTTTGAGATTAATCCTTTGTCAGTCGCTTCATTTGCAAATATATTCTTCCATTTGGAGGGTTGTCTTTTCATCTTGTTTATGGTCTCCTTTGCTGTACAAAAGCTTCTAGTTTCATTAGGTCCCATTTGTTTATTGCTGTTTTTATTTCCATTTCTCTAGGTGGTGGGGCTTACAGGTCTTTCTATGATTTATGTCAGAGAGTGTTCTGCCTATGTTTTCCTCTAAGAGTTTGATAGTTTCTGGCCTTGCATTTAGGTCTTTAATCCTTTTAGAGTTTATTTTTGTATGTGGTGTTAGGGAGCATTCTAATTTTATTCTTTTACATGTAGCTGTCCAGTTTTCCCAGCCACCACTTATTGAAGAGGTTGTCTTTTCTCCATTGTATATTCTTGCCTACTTTATCAAAGATAAGGTGGCCATATGTGTGTGGGTTTATCTCTGGGCTTTCTATCCTTTTCCATTGATCTATATTTCTGTTTTTGTGCCAGTACCATACTGTCTTGATTACTGTAGCTTTGTGGTATAGTCTGAAGTCTGGGAGCCTGATTCCTCCACCTCTGTTTTTCATTCTCAAGATTGCTTTGGCTATTCTTTTGTGTTTCCATATAAATTGTGAAATATTTTGTTCTAGTTCTGAGAAAAATGCCAGTGGTAGTTTGATAGGGATTGCATTGAATCTGTAGATATCTTTGGGTAGTATAGTCATTTTCACAATATTGATCCTTCCAATCCAAGAACATTTTATATCTCTGCATCTGTTTGTATCATCTTTAATTTCTTTCATTAGTATCTTATAGTTTTCTGCATACATGACTTTTGCCTCCTTAGGAAGGTTTATTCCTAGGTATTTAACCATTTTGTTGCAGTGATAAATGGTAGTATTATCTTAATTTCCCTTTCAGATTTTTCATCATTATTGTATAGGAATGCAAGAGATTTCTGTGCATTAATTTTGTATCCTGATACTTTACCAAATTCATTGCTTAGCTCTAGTAGTTTTCTGGTAGCATCTTTAGGATTCTCTATGTATAGTATCATGTCATCTGCACACAGTGACAGCTTTACTTCTCCTTTTCCAATTTGTATTCCTTTTATTTATTTATTTTTCTCTGATTGCTGTGGCTAAAACTTCCAAAACTATGTTGAAAAATAGTGGAGACAGTGGACAACCTTGTCTTGTCCCTGATCTTAGTGAAAATGGTTTCAGTTTTTCACCATTGAGAACAATGTTGGCTGTGAGTTTGTCATAATAGCCTTTATTATGTTGAGGTAAGTTCCATCTATACCCACATTCTGGAGGGTTTTAACATAAATGGGTGTTGAATTTTGTCAAAAGCTTTTCTGCATCTATTGAGATGATCCTATGGTTTTTATTCCTTAATTTGTTAATGTGGTGTATCACATTGATTGATTTGCATATATTGAAGAATCATTGCATCCCTGGGATAACTCCCACCTGATCATGCTGTATGATCCTTTTTTTTTTTTTTTTTAACATCTTTATTGGAGTATAATTGCTTTACAATGGTATGTTAGTTTCAGCTTCACAACAAAATGAATCAGTTACATATATACATATATTCCCATATCTCTTCCCGCTTGCGTCTCCCTCCCTCCCACCCTCCCTATCCCACCCCTCCAGGCGGTCACAAAGCACCGAGCTGATCTCCCTGTGCTATGCGGCTGCTTCCCACTAGCTATCTACCTTACGTTTGGTAGTGTATATATGTCCATGCCTCTTTATCGCTTTGTCACCGTTTACCCTTCCCCCTCCCCATAGCCTCAAGTCCATTCTCTAGTAAGTCTGTGTCTTTATTCCTGTTTCACCCCTAGGTTTTTCATGACATTTTTTTTTTTTAAATTCCATATATATGTGTTAGCATACGGTATTTGTCTCTCTCTTTCTGACTTACTTCACTCTGTATGACAGACTCTAGGTCTATCCACCTCATTACAAATAGCTCAATTTCGTCTCTTTTTATGGCTGAGTAATATTCCATTGTATATATGTGCCACATCTTCTTTATCCATTCATCCGATGATGGACACTTAGGTTGTTTCCATCTCTGGGCTATTGTAAATAGAGCTGCAATGAACATTTTGGTACATGACTCTTTTTGAATTATGGTTTTCTCAGGGTATATGCCCAGTAGTGGGATTGCTGGGTCATATGGTAGTTCTATTTGTAGCTTTTTAAGGAACCTCCATACTGTTCTCCACAGTGGCTGTATCAATTTACATTCCCACCAACAGTGTAAGAGGGTTCCCTTTTCTCCACACCCTCTCCAGCATTTATTGTTTCTAGATTTTTTGATGATGGCCATTCTGACTGGTGTGAGATGATATCTCATTGTAGTTTTGATTTGCATTTCTCTCATGATTAGTGATGTTGAGCATTCTTTCATGTGTTTGTTGGCACTCTGTATATCTTCTTTGGAGAAATGTCTATTTAGGTCTTCTGCCCATTTTTGGATTGGGTTGTTTGTTTTTTTGTTATTAAGCTGCATGAGCTGCTTATAAATTTTGGAGATCAATCCTTTGTCAGTTGCTTCATTTGCAAATATTTTCTCCCATTCTGAGGGTTGTCTTTTGGTCTTCTTTATGGTTTCCTTTGCTGCGCAAAAGCTTTTAAGTTTCATTAGGTCCCATTTGTTTACTCTTGTTTTTATTTCCATTTCTCTAGGAGGTGGGTCAAAAAGGACCTTGCTGCGATTTATGTCATAGAGTGTTCTGCCTATGTTTTCCTCTAAGAGTTTGATAGTTTCTGGCCTTACATTTAGGTCTTTAATCCATTTTGAGCTTATTTTTGTGTACGGTGTTAGGGAGTGATCTAATTTCATACTTTTACATGTAGCTGTCCAGTTTTCCCAGCACCACTTATTGAATAGGCTGTCCTTTCTCCACTGTACATTTCTGCCTCCTTTGTCAAAGATAAGGTGACCATATGTGCGTGGGTTTATCTCTGGGCTTTCTATCCTGTTCCATTGATCTATCTTTCTGTTTTTGTGCCAGTACCATACCGTCTTGATAACTGTAGCTTTGTAGTATAGTCTGAAGTCTGGGAGCCTGATTCCTCCAGTTCCTTCTTTCGTTCTCAAGATTGCTTTGGCTATTCGGGGTCTTTTGTGTTTCCATACAAATTGCAAAATTTTTTGTTCTAGTTCTGTGAAAAATGCCAGTGGTAGTTTGATAGGGATTGCATTGAATCTATAGATTGCTTTCGGTAGTAGAGTCATTTTCACAATGTTGATTCTTCCAATCCAAGAACATGGTATATCTCTCCATCTATTTGTATCATCTTTAATTTCTTTCATCAGTGTCTTATAATTTTCTGCATACAGATCTTTTGTCTCCTTAGGTAGGTTTATTCCTAGATATTTTATTCTTTTTGTTGCAATGGTAAATGGGAGTGTTTTCTTGATTTCACTTTCAGATTTTTCATCATTAGTATATAGGAATGCCAGAGATTTCTGTGCATTAATTTTGTATCCTGCCACTTTACCAAATTCATTGATTAGCTCTAGTAGTTTTCTGGTAGCGTCTTTAGGGTTCTCTATGTATAGGATCATGTCATCTGCAAACAGTGACAGCTTTACTTCTTCTTTTCCGATTTGGATTCCTTTTATTTCCTTTTCTTCTCTGATTGCTGTGGCTAAAACTTCCAAAACTATGTTGAATAAGAGTGGTGAGAGTGGGCAACCTTGTCTTGTTCCTGATCTTAGTGGAAATGCTTTCAGTTTTTCACCATTGAGGATGATGTTTGCTGTGGGTTTGTCATATATGGCCTTTATTATGTTGAGGAAAGTTCCCTCTATGCCTACTTTCTGCAGGGTTTTTATCATAAATGGGTGTTGAATTTTGTCAAAAGCTTTCTCTGCATCTATTGAGATGATCATATGGTTTTTCTCCTTCAGTTTGTTAATATGGTTTATCACATTGATAGATTTGCGTATATTGAAGAATCCTTGCATTCCTGGAATAAACCCCACTTGATCATGGTGTATGATCTTTTTAATGTGCTGTTGGATTCTGTTTGCTAGTATTTTGTTGAGGATTTTTGCATCTATGTTCATCAGTGATATTGGCCTGTAGTTTTCTTTCTTTGTGACATCCTTGTCTGGTTTTGGTATCAAGGTGATGGTGGCCTCGTAGAAGGAGTTTGGGAGTGTTCCTCCCTCTGCTATATTTTGGAAGAGTTTGAGAAGGATAGGTGTTAGCTCTTCTCTAAATGTTTGATAGAATTCGCCTGTGAAGCCATCTGGTCCTGGGCTTTTCTTTGTTGGAAGATTTTTAATCACAGTTTCAATTTCAGTGCTTGTGATTGGTCTGTTCATATTTTCTATTTCTTCCTGATTCAGTCTTGGCAGGTTGTGCCTCTCTAAGAATTTGTCCATTTCTTCCAGATTGTCCATTTTATTGGCATAGAGTTGCTTGTAGTAATCTCTCATGATCTCTTTTATTTCTGCAGTGTCAGTTGTTACCTCTCCTTTTTCATTTCTAATTCTATTGATTTGGGTCTTCTCCCTTTTTTTCTTGATGAGTCTGGCTAGTGGTTTATCTATTTCGTTTATCTTCTCAAAGAACCAGCTTTTAGTTTTATTGATCTTTGCTATTGTTTCCTTCATTTCTTTTTCATTTATTTCTGATCTGATTTTTATGATTTCTTTCCTTCTGCTAGCTTTGGGGTTTTTTTGTTCTTCTTTCTCTAATTGCTTGAGGTGCAAGGTTAGGTTGTTTATTCGAGATGCTTCCTGCTTCTTAAGGTGGGCTTGTATTGCTATAAACTTCCCCCTTAGAACTGCTTTTGCTGCATCCCACAGGTTTTGGGTCGTTGTGTCTCCATTGTCATTTGTTTCTAGGTATTTTTTGATTTCCTCTTTGATTTCTTCAGTGATATCTTCATTATTAAGTAGTGTATTGTTTAGCCTCCATGTGTTTGTATTTTTTACAGATCTTTTCCTGTAATTGATATCTAGTCTCATGGCGTTGTGGTCAGAAAAGATACTTGATACAATTTCAATTTTCTTAAATTTACCAAGGCTTGATTTGTGACCCAAGATATGATCTATCCTGGAGAATGTTCCATGAGCACTTGAGAAAAATGTGTATTCTGTTGTTTTTGGATGGAATGTCCTATAAATATCAATTAACTCCATCTCGTTTAATGTATCATTTAAAGCTTGTGTTTCCTTATTTATTTTCATTTTGGATGATCTGTCCATTGGTGAAAGTGGGGTGTTAAAGTCCCCTACTATGAATGTGTTACTGTCGATTTCCCCTTTTATGGTTGTCAGTATTTGCCTTATGTATTGAGGTGCACCTATGTTGGGTGCATAAATATTTACAATTGTTATATCTTCCTCTTGGATTGATCCCTTGATCATTATGTAGTGTCCTTCTTTGTCTCTTCTAATAGTCTTTGTTTTAAAGTCTATTTTGTCTGATATGAGAATTGCTACTCCAGCTTTCTTTTGGTTTCCACTTGCATGAAATACCTTTTTCCATCCCCTTACTTTCAGTCTGTATGTGTCTCTAGGTCTGAAGTGGGTCTCTTGTAGACAGCAAATATATGGGTCTTGTTTTTGTATCCATTCAGCCAATCTGTGTCTTTTGGTGGGAGCATTTAGTCCATTTACATTTAAGGTAATTATCGATATGTGTGTTCCTATTCCCATTTTCTTCATTGTTTTGGGTTTGTTATTGTAGGTCCTTTCCTTCTTTTGTGTTTCTTGCCTAGAGAAGTTCCTTTAGCAGTTGTTGTAGAGCTGGTTTGGTGGTGCTGAACTCTCTCAGCTTTTGCTTGTCTGTAAAGGTTTTAATTTCTCCATCAAATCTGAATGAGATCCTTGCTGGGTAGAGTAATCTTGGTTGCAGGTTTTTCTCCTTCAACACTTTCAATATGTCCTGCCACTCTCTTCTGGCTTGCAGAGTTTCTGCTGAAAGATCAGCTGTTAACCTTATGGGGATTCCCTTGTGTGTTATTTGTTGTTTTTCCCTTGCTGCTTTTAATATGTTTTCTTTGTATTTAATTTTTGACAGTTTGATTAATATGTGTCTTGGCGTATTTCTCCTTGGATTTATCCTGTATGGGACTCTCTGTGCTTCCTGGACTTGATTAACTATTTCCTTTCCCATATTAGGGAAGTTTTCAACTATAATCTCTTCAAATATTTTCTCAGTCCCTTTCTTTTTCTCTTCTTCTTCTGGAACCCCTATAATTCGAATGTTGGTGCGTTTAATGTTGTCCCAGAGGTCTCTGAGACTGTCCTCAGTTCTTTTCATTCTTTTTTCTTTATTCTGCTCTGCAGTAGTTATTTCCACTATTTTATCTTCCAGGTCACTTATCCGTTCTTCTGCCTCAGTTATTCTGCTATTGATCCCATCTAGAGTACTTTTAATTTCATTTATTGTGTTGTTCATCGTTGCTTGTTTCATCTTTAGTTCTTCTAGGTCCTTGTTAACTGATTCTTGCAATTTGTCCATTCTATTGTCCATTCTATCTCCAAGATTTCGGATCAACCTTACTATCATTATTCTGAATTCTTTTTCAGGTAGACTGCCTATTTCCTCTTCATTTGTTAGGTCTGGTGGGTTTTTATCTTGCTCCTTCATCTGCTGTGTGTTTTTCTGTCTTCTCATTTTGCTTATCTTACTGTGTTTGGGGTCTCCTTTTTTTTTTTTTTTTGCAGGCTGAAGGTTCGTAGTTCCTGTTGTTTTTTGAGTCTGTCCCCAGTGGCTAAGGTTGGTTCAGTGGGTTGTGTAGGCTTCCTGGTGGAGGGTACTAGTGCCTGTGTTCTGGTGTATGAGGCTGGATCTTGTCTTTCTGGTGGGCAGGTCCACGTCTGGTGGTGTGTTTTGGGGTGTCTGTAGACTTATTATGATTTTGGGCAGCCTCTCTGCTAATGGGTGGGGTTGTGTTCCTGTCTTGCTAGTTGTTTGGCATAGGATGTCCAGCACTGTAGCTTGCTGGTCGTTGAGTGAAGCTGGGTGCTGGCGTTGAGATGGAGATCTCTCGGAGATTTTTGCTGTTTGATATTATGTGCAGCTGGGAGGCCTCTTGTGGACCAGTGTCCTGAAGTTGGCTCTCCCACCTCAGAGGCACAGCACTGACTCCTGGCTGCAGCACCAAGAGCCTTTCATCCACAGGGCTCCTTAATTTGGGATGATTCGTTGTCTATTCAGGTATTCCACAGATGCAGGGTATATCAAGTTGATTGTGGAGCTTTAATCCGCTGCTTCTGAGGCTGCTGGAAGAGATTTCCCTTTCTCTTCTTTGTTCTCACAGCTCCCAGGGGCTCAGCTTTGGATTTGGCCCCGCCTGTGCGTGTAGGTCGCCGGAGGGCATCTGTTCTTTGCTCAGACAGGACGGGGTTAAAGGAGCCGCTGATTCAGAGGCTCTGGCTCACCCAGGCCGGGGGGTAGGGAGGGTCACGGAGTGCAGGGCGGGCCTGCAGCGACAGAGGCCGGCGTGACGCTGCAGCCTGAGGCGCGCCGTGCGCTCTCCCGGGGGAGCCGTCCCCGGATCCCGGGACCCCGGCAGCGGCGGGCTGCACAGGCTCCCCGGAAGGGCGTGTGGCTAGTGACCTGCGCTCGCACACAGGCCTCCTGGCGGCGGCAGCAGCGGCCTTAGCGTCCCATGTCCGTCTCTGGGCTCCGCACTCTTAGCCGCGGCTCGCGCCCGTCTCCGGAGCTCTCCCAAGCAGCGTTCCCAATCCCCCCTCCTCGTGCACCAGGAAACAAAGAGGGACGTAAAAGTCTCTTGCCTCTTCGGCAGGTCCAGACCCCTCCCCAGACTCTCTCCCGGCCAGCCGCGGCGCACCAGCGCCCTGCAGGCTGTGTTCACGCCGCCAACCTCAGTCCTCTCCCGGCGCTCCGACAAAAGCCGGAGCCTCAGCTCCCAGTCCCGCCCGCCCCGGCGGGCGAGCAGACAAGCCTCTCGGCTGGTGAGTGCCGGTCGGCCCGATCCTCTGCGCTGGAATCTCTCCGCTTTGCCCTCCGCACCCCTGTTGCTGTGCTCTCCTCCGCAGCTCCCAAGCTCCCCCACTCCGCCTCCCGAAGTCTCCACCCGCGAAGGGGCTCCTAGTGTGTGGACACTTTTCCTCCTTCACAGCTCTCTCCCGCTGGTGCAGGACCCGTCCCTATTCTTTTGTCTCTGTTTAGTTTTTTCTTTTGCCCTAACCAGGTACGTGGGGGGTTCCTTGCCTTTTGGGAGGTCTGAGGTCTTCTGCCAGCGTTCAGTAGGTGCTCCGTAGGAGTTGTTCCACGCGTAGATGTATTTCTGGTGTATCTGTGGAGAGGAAGGTGATCTCCGCGTCTTACTCTTCCGCCATCTTCCCGGAACTCCCTGTATGATCCTTTTAATGTACTGTTGGATTCTGTTTGCTAGTATTTTGCTGAGGATTTTTGCATCTATGTTTATCAAAGATATTGTCCTGTAATATTCTTTTTTTTCTGACATCTTTGTCTGGTTGTGGTATCAGGGTGATGCTGGTCTTGTAGAATGACTTTGAGAGTGTTCCCCCCTCTGCTATGTTTTGGAAGACTTTGAGAAAGATAAGTGTTAGCTCTTCTCTAAATGTTTGATAGAATTCGCCTGTGAAACCATCTGGTTCTGGACTTTTTTTTTGTTGGAAGATCTTTAATCACAGTCTCAATTTCAGTGCTTGTGATTGGTCTGTTTATATTTTCTATTTCTTCCTGGTTCAGTCTGGGAAGGTTGTGCATTTCTAAGAGTTTGTCCATTTCTTCCAGGTTGTCCATTTTATTGGCATATAGTGGCTTGTAGTAATCTCTCATGATCCTTTGTATTTCTGCAGTGTCAGTTGTTACTTTTCCTTTTTCATTTCTAATTATATTTATTTGAGTCTTCTCCTTTTTTTCTTGATGAGTCTGGCTAATGGTTTATCAATTGTGTTTATCTTCTCAAAGAACCAGCTTTTAGTTTTATTGATCTTTGCTATCATTTCCTTCATTTCTTTTTCATTTATTTCTGATCTGATCTTTATTATTTCTTTCCTTCTGCTAACTTTCTGGTTTTTTGTTCTTCTTTCTCTAAGTGCTTTAGGTGTAAGGTTAGGTTGTTTATTTGAGATGTTTCTTGTTTCTTAAAGTAGGATTGTATTGCTATAAACTTCCCTCTTAGAACTGCTTTTCCTGCACTCCATATGTTTTGGGTCACCGTGTTTTCATTTTCTTTTGTTTCTAGGTATTTTTTTTTAAGTTCCTCTTTGATTTCTTCAGGGATCTCTTGGTTATTTAGGAACGTATTGTTTAGCCTCCATGTGTTTGTATTTTTAACAGATTTTTTTTCCTGTAATGATATCTAGTCTCATAGTATTGTGGTCAGAAAATATACTTGATATGATTTCAATTTTCTTAAATTTACGAATGCTTGATTTGTGACCCAAGATATGATCTATCCTGGAGAATGTTCCATGAACACTTGAGAAGAAAGTATATTCTATTGTTTTTGAATGGAATGTCCTAGAAATATCAATTAAGTCCATCTTGTTTAATGTATCATTTAAAGCTTGTGTCTCCTTCTTTATTTTCATTTTGGATGATCTGTCCATTGGTGAAAGTGGGGTGTTAAATTTCCCTATTATTTTTGTGTTACTGTCGATTGCCAAATACTAGCAAGACAGAACACAACATTATCCAGTAGCAGAGAGGCTGCCCAAAATCATAATAATTTCACAGACACCCCAAAACGCACCACTGGATGTGCTTCTGCCCACCAGAAAAACAAGATCCAGCCTCATCCACCAGAACACAGGCAGCAGTCCCCTCCACCAGGAAGCCTACACAACACCCTGAGCCAACCTTACTCACTGGGGTCAGGCACCAAAAACAATGGGAAATACAAATGTGCAGCCTGCGTAAAGGAGACCCCAAATGCAGGATGTTACACAATATGAGAAGCCAGGAAATACACTCCAGATAAATGAGCAAAGTAAAAACCCACCAGACTGAATAAATGAAAAGGAAATAGGCAGTCTGCTTGAAAAAGAATTCAGAGTAACAATAGTAAAGATGATCCAAAACCTTCGAAATAGAATGGAGAAAATACAAGAAACATTTAACAAGGACCTAGAAGAACTAAAGAGCAAACAAACAATGTTGAACAACACCATAAATGAAATTTAAAATTCCCTAGAAGGAATCAATACCAGAATAACTGAGGCAGAAGAATGGAGAAGTGACCTGGAAGATAAAATAGTGGAAATAACTGCCACAGAGCAGAATAAAGAAAAAAGAATGAAAAGAATTGAGGAGAGTCTCAGAGACTTCTGGGACAACATTAAATGCACCAACATTCGAATTATAGGGGTAACAGAAGAAGAAAAAAAGAAAGGGACTGAGAAATTGTTTGAAGAGATTATAGTTGAAAACTTGCCTAATATGGGAAAAGAAATAGTCAATCGAGTCCAGGAAACACACACCAAGACACATATTAATCAAACTAACAAAAATTAAATTCAAAGAAAAAATATTAAAAGCAGCAAGGGAAAAACAACAAATAACATACAAAGGAATCCCCATAAGGTTAATAGCTAATTTTTCAGCAGAAACTCTGCAAGCCAGAAAGGAGTGGCAGGATATATTTAAAGTGAAGAATGGAAAAAATCGACAACCAACATTACCCAGCAAGGATCTCATTCAGATTTAGTGGAGAAATTAAAACCTTTACAGACAAGCAAAAGCTAAGAGAATTCAGCACCACCAAACCAGCTTTACAACAAATGTTAAAGGAGTTTCTCTAGGCAGGAAACACAAGAGAAGGAAAAGACCTACAATAACAAACCCAAAACAATTAAGAAAATGGTAATGGGAACATACATATCAATAATTACCTTAAATGTAAATGGACTAAATGTTCCAACCAAAAGATACAGACTGGCTGAATGGATACAAAAAGAAGCCCTGTATATATGCTGTCTGCAAGAGACCTACTTCAGACCAAGGGACACATTCAGACTGAAAGTGAGGGGATGGAAAAATACATTCCATGCAAATGGAACTCAAAAGAAAGCTGGAGTAACAATTCTCCTATCAGACAAAATAGACTTTAAAGTAAAGCCTATTACAAGAGACAAAGAAAGACACTACATAATGATCAAGAGATCAATCCAAGAAGAAGATATAACAATTATAAATATTTATGCACCGAACATAGGAGCACCTCAGTACATAAGGCAAATGCCAGCACCATAGTCTTATTGTCAACTTCCCTCCACATTAGGGCCATGATTCTATGCCATATTCATATTCTGACACTATTTCTTCTTTGCACATTTTGTGCCTAACTAAAATCTCTCCCGTCTTCTCTTTGTAAATTACCTTCATTTTAAGAAACCGGCTGAAGTATTACCTCTTCTATGAAGATTTTTCTTAATTATCACAGGCAGAGCAGGCTGACCCATCATTTTTTTTTTTTTTTTTTTTTTTTTTTTTTGCGGTACACGGACCTCTCACTGTTGTGGCCTCTCCCGTTGCGGAGCACAGGCTCCGGACGCGCAGGCCCAGCAGCCATGGCCCACGGGCCCAGCCGCTCCGCGGCATGCGGGATCCTCCCGGACCGGGGCACGAACCCGCGTCCCCTGCATCGGCAGGCGGACTCTCAACCACTGCGCCACCAGGGAAGCCCTGACCCATCATTTTTGATGTACAGCACCTGGCTCAAATTTCTGTAATGGCACCAACCCTATTAGATTGTACCATGGTCTTCCTACAGATTTTAACCTCATAAGACTGTCAATCTAGGAACAGCTGTGTCTTACTTGATTTTGTATCTTGAACACCTGAAATAGCTTGTATTATATCGTTGGGGCCCACTTATTTTTTTCAGAACAATAAAAATTCAAAGTGAGATAATTGTCCAGGTAAAGCTTTCTCTTGGCAGTATAGGACTATACCAAAATTTGGAGCAAGAATATGGATATATTTTCTAGAATGTGAATGCATTCTCTTTCCCTGTGATGTTCAAGAAGTTATCATCACCATTATCATCATCATCCAGATAGATTTAACCCACTCTCCCCAACATATATCCCAGTACTCTCTTTGCTTGCCTTGTCTCAGGAATTCAGCCACTAGACAGCCCAATTTTACAAGATTATCTTATTTCTCAAGTTTACTGTGTGTTCCAAAGCCTTCTGCTAGAGCTACAAATGCTTCATCTTTAGACCTTTTAGCTCATGTGGTCACTACTTAAAACCATAAATGAGTCTTGCTGAGATTTCTCTAAGCCAGACAAGGTCAAGATGCCACAGAGCTCAAGAGTAATGTTGCTGCATCATAGTGGTACGTGTCCCTGGTGAGCAATAATAATTCAAAATGCTGATATTCAGCTCTGACTCAGAAACAAGGGCTCTGATCTGGGGATAGGAGTGAGACATGGGAGCTTATTTTTCATAAACATTCCCTACTCTTTGTACATCAGATGAGTTGTTCATGATGTGTTCGGACTATCTGAATGTCTCATTTCTGCTTTTCCTCCCCCTGAGCCCTTGAACCCTTCCCAATCCATGAGGCCAACAGCCCTTCCGAAACCCGACTCTTTTAGTCTATAAATCATAATTCTAAAACTTTTTAGTGAAACACAGATGATTTTATTTAAGGAAGTTCCTTTGGGAGCGTTAAACCACCTTATGTTTTACTACTTTTCTGTATATAATGGAGCATGCATTGTCTCTTTACACATTTCATTTCTAAAATTAACATCTGCAGCATCAGTACTATAATTTATTTTTACAAATGAGGAAACTAAGGCTGGAAAGTCTCATTCTTAAAGGCCACACAGCTAAATGATAAGTAAGGAACTGAGCATGGAATCCAAACCCAGTTCTATAGAACTAAAAGCCTTGACATTCTTGCTGGAGAGGGTGTGGAGAAACGGGAACCTTCCTACACTGTTTGTGGGGATGTAAATTTGTGCAGTCACTATGGAGAACAGTATGGAGGTTCCTTAAAAAACTAAAAATAGACCTACCGTATGATCCAGAAATCCCACTCCTGGGCATATATCTGGAAAAGACAAAAACTCTAATTTAAGAAAGATACATGTACCAAAATGTTCATAGCAGAATTATTTACAAAAGCCAAGACATGGAAACAACCAAAATGCCCAACAACAGATGACTGGCATAAGAAGATATGGTATATATATACAATGAAATATAACTCAGTGATAAAAAATAATGAAATATTGCCATTTGCAGCAACATGGATGGACCAAGAGAATATCACACTAACAGAGAAAGACAAGTACTATATGTATTACTTATATGTGGAATCTAAAAAATAATACAAATGAATCAAATCTGTATGCAAAACAGAAACAGACTCACAGACATAGAAAAAAACCCAAAAAACTTATGGTTACCAAAGGAGAAAGGGAGGATGGTAAGTGATAAATTAGGAGAATGGGATTAACAGATACAAACTACTATACAAAAATTGGTAAGCAACAAGGATTTGCTGTATAATTCAGTAAATGATTACTGAATCATTTGTTGTACGAAACTAACAATATTGTAAATCAACTATACTTCAATTAAAAAAAATAAAGCCTTGGGATGCAGCAAAAGTAGTTTTAAGAGGGAAGTTTATAGCAATACAATCTTACCTTAGGAAACAAGAAAAATCTCAAATAAAGAACCTAACCTGACACCTAAAACAACTAGAGAAAGAAGAACAAACAAAACCCAAAGTTAGTAGAAGGAAAGAAATCGTAACGATGAGAGCAGAAATATATGAAATAGAGATGAAGAAAATAATAGCAAAGATCAATGAAACAAAAAGGTGGTCCTTTGAGAAGATAAACAAAATTGATAAACCTTTAGCAAGACTCCTCAAGAAAAAAAAGGGAGAGGACTCAAATCAATAAAATTAGTAATGAAAAAGAAGTTACAATGGACATTACAGAAATATAGAAGATCATAAGAGACTATTACAGAAACTTTATACCAATAAAATGGACAGCTTAGAAGAAATGAACAAATTCTTAGAAAGGTACAAACTTCCAAGACTGAACCAGGAAGAAGTAGAAAATATGAACAGACAATTCACAAGTACTGAAATTGAAACTATGATTTAAAAATTTCCAACAAAAAAAAGTCCAGGACCAGATGGCTTCACAGAGGAATTCTATCAAATATTTAGAGAAAAGCTGACACCTATCCTTTTGAAACTCTTCCAAAAAATTGCAGAGGAAGGAACACTACCAAGCGCATTCTACAAGGTACATCCTGATACCAAAACCAGACACAGATATCAAAAAAAAGAAAATTACAGGCCAATATCACTGATGAATATAGACACAAAAATCCTCAACAAAATACTAGCAGACTAACTCCAACAACACATTAAAAGGATCATACACCATGATCAAGTGAGATTTATCCCAGGGATGCAAAGATTTTTCAGTATCTGTAACTCAACCAGTGTGATACACCACATCAACAAATTGAAGAATAAAAACCAAATGATCATTTCAATAGATGCAGAAAAAGATTCTGACAAAATTAAACACCCATTTATGATAAAAACTCTCCAGAAAGTGGGCATAGAGGGAACCTACCTCAAATAATAAAGGCCATATATGACAAACCCACAGCAAACATCATCTCATTGGTGAAAAACTGAAAGCATTTTCTCTAATTTCAGGAAAACAGACAGGGATGTCCACTCTCAGCACTATTATTCAACATAGTTTTGAAAGTCCTAGCCATGGCAATCAGAGAAGAAAAAGAAATAAAAGGAATACAAATTAGAAAAGAAGAAGTAAAACTGTCACTGTCTGCAGATGACACGATTCTATACATAGAAAATCTTAAGGGTGCCACCAGAAAACTACTAGAGCTAATCAATGAATTTGGTAAAGTTGCGGGATACTTTAATTATCCTGCATATTATTATATGCAGGAAAATAAATAGTATTATCTGTGGGATAGTAAATTAATATGCAGAAATCTCTTGCATTCCTATATACTAAAAACAAAAGGGCAGAAAGAGAAATTAAGGAAACAATCACATTTACCATTACAACGAAAAGAATAAAATACCTAGGAATAAACCTACCTAACAAGGGAAAACTGTACTCAGAAAACTATAAAACACTAATGAAAGAAATCAAAGATGACATAAACAGATGGAGAGATATACCATGTTCTTGGATTGGAAGAATCAATATTGTGAAAATAATTATACTACCCAAAGCAATCTACAGATTCAATGAAATCCCTATCAAATTATCAATGTCCTTTTTCACAGAATTAGAACAAAAAGTTTTATAATTTATATGGAAGCACAAAAGACCATGGATAGCCAAAGCAATCTTGATAAAGAAAAATGGAGCTGGAGGAATCAGGCTCCCTGGCTTCAGAGTATACTACAAAGCTACAGTAATCAAGACAGTATGGTACTGGCACAAATACAGAAATATAGATCAATAGAATAGGATAGAAAGTCCAGAGATAAACCCATGCACCTATGATCATTTAATCTATGACAAAGGAGGCAAGATTATACAGTGGAGAAAAGATCATCTCTTCAATAAGTGATTCTGGGAAAACTGGACAGCTACATGTAAAAGAATGAAATTACAACATTCCCTAACACCATATAAAAACATAAACTCAAAATGGATTAAAGACCTAAATGTAAGACCAGATACTATAAAGCTCTTAGAGGAAAACATAGGCAGAATACTCCCTGACATAAATCACAGAAGATCTTTTTTGATCCACCTTCTAGAGTAAGGAAAATAAAAAATAAACAAATGAGACCTAATTAAACTTAAAAGCTTTTGCACAGCAAAGGAAACCATAAACAAAATGACAGCCCTCAGAATGGGAGAAAATATTTGTTAATGAAGCAAGCAACAAGGGATTAATCCCCAAAATATACAAACAGCCCATGCAGCTCAATATCAAAAAAACAAACAACCCAATCAAAAAATGGACAGAAGGTCCTAATAAACACTTCTTTAAGAAGACATACAAATGGCTAAAAAGCACATGAAAAGATTCTCAACATCACTAATTATTAGACATATGTAAATCAAAACTACAACGAGGTATCACCTCACACTGGTCAGGATGGCCATCATCAAATGACCAAAAATCTTCAAACAATAAATGCTGGAGAGGGTGTGGAGAAAAGGGAACAATCCTACACTGTTGGTGGGAATGTAAATTGGTACAGCTACTATGGAGAACAGTATGGAGGCTCCTTAAAAAACTAAAAATAGAGCTACCATATGACCCAGCAATCCCACTCCTGGGCATATATTCAAAGAAAATCATAATTTGATAAGACACAGGCACTGCAGTGTTCATTGCAGCACTATTTACAATAGCCAGAACATGGAAGCAACCTAAATATCCATCAACAGAGGAATGGATAAAGAAGATATGGTATATATATACAATGAAATATTACTCAGCTATAAAAAAGGACAAAATAATGCCATTTGTAGCACCATGGACAGACCTAGAGATTGTCATACTGAGTGAAGTAAGTCAGACACAGAAAGACAAATATCATATGATACCGCTTATTTGTGGAAACAAAAAAATAGTGTACAAACAAACTTATCTACAAAACAGAAATAGAGTTACAGCTATTTTGATTACCAGGGGGTAAGCAGGGGATGCATAAATTGTAAGATTGGCATTGATCTATACTGTATATAAAATAGATAACTAATAAGGACCTACTGTATAGCACAGGAAACTATTCAGTACTCTGTAATGACCTATATGGGAAAAGAATCTGAAAAAGAATGGATATATGTATATGTATAACTGATCACTTTTCTGTACACCTGAAACTAACACAACATTGTAAATCAATTATACTCCAATAAAAATTTTTTAAAAATTAAAATAAAAAAATTTTTTAAAGTCTTGGGATTCTCCAAAGGGCTCATACTATTTGGGCATTGCCATTTTGATGCTAGGGACATTTGGATGGGACTCATAGGCTGAGGAACAAGGCTAGCTTTAGGCATAAAGTAGGGGATACATTGGGGATTTCTTCTGAGAACATTACTAAGTAATAAAAAGCAGTATTTTGATAATTTGATATGCCATTTTAATTTATGGCCTCATCAAAATGTTCTGCATTGTTCTGTTAATCCTGTACCATCCAAATCATAGGGCACACACAATACTAGAGCTGGAAGGTCCCATTTGGAAATGATTTACTTCAGACCCTTCCTGCTACTGCTGAGAAGAGTAGGGAAGGGGTCAGCCAAAGGTCACTCGTGCAGTTGGTCAAAGAGCTGTACAAGAACTGACTTCCTTACACATACCCTCAGGACTCAACACATCCCACCTCATATACAAAGCTTGCCCAGCTTAGCCCACACTGACCTCTGCCTTCTGAACTGTTCACGACTGCCTGAAGCATGTTCTGGAACTCAAGTTCCACAAGGTCCTTTTTCCTTGTTTATTCAAGTGTTGATGTTTAAAGTCTTACAAAGGCCTAAAATTTAACCATATTTAATTGTCTTTATTAAAAGAATCAAATTAAATGAAGTTGGAGACATGGCTGGAAAGAGTAAAAATAAAGCAAACTCAGAAAAATTAAGAAGTGGAAAGTAAAAATATCCTTAAAATTTCAATTAAAAGATAATAAAAAATTTAAATGAATAATAAGTAAGGAGTATTAAGGATAATGATTTTAAAGCATTAAAAATATTAAGAAGATTAACGAATGGGAAATTATTTTTTGTGAAGGGGACAAACTAATAACAAATACAATAAGAAACTAAAGGAATAAAAAAATATGGAAAACAGGTAGTTAGATAATTCCTGAGCTAAAAGTCCTGGGATAAGAACAAACTTGGCCAACATGCTTTAGTCAGAAAGCTAAGGGGGGGCTTCCCTGGTGGCGCAGTGGCTAAGAGTCCGCCTGCCGATACAGGGGACATGGGTTCGTGCCCCGGTCTGGGAAGATCCCACATGCCACGGAGCGGCTGCGCCCATGAGCCATGGCCGCTGAGCCTGCGCGTTCGGAGCCTGTGCTCCGCAACGGGAGAGGCCACAACAGTGAGAGGCCCACGTACCGCAAAAAAAAAAAAAAAAAAAAAAAAAAAAAAAGAAATCTAAGGGGCACAGAAAAGAATCCCCTTGTTTCTATATACCAGCAATTCTGAACGCTTCCAAAAATCCAGTGCAGTTCCTGGCCACACCTGACTCTGGAAGTCAGTGCTATGCAGCTAGATACTTGTTGATCCCTCTGCCTTATAGTGCTCCCCAATCACTTCAGGAATCATTGGTCTGTCCTCCTAAAACCTGATGTAATCATAGATTTGAATTAGGAAAGGGCACTGGAGTCTGTCTGTCTAGGTTCTAATTATTTATGGCTTATCCTTGTCCTGCCCCAGTTGTTTCCTGAATAAAATGGTCATAAAAAGAGTGCCCCACTCATTGGGGTGGGTGGTTGTGAACACCAAAGGAGATCATTTCAGCAAATGCTTAGTACAACACCTGTTACATAGGCGGTGCTTGGTGATTTAGCTGTTTAGTTGTATAGATTGAATGAATGAGACTGAAAATTCCCTGCAGACACCAATCCTATATATTTTGTTCACCATTGTGAATACCAAACACCATTCTAGATACATAGTGGGAGTGCAAATATTTATTAAATAAATTAATATACTGATCTTCCCATTATTTCTCATTTTCTTTTTCCTCCTTGTCTCATTGAAAAAAAAAACACTACATTTTTTTAGCAATCACTATAGGACAGACAATCTAGAGATGAGAAATAAAAAATATAACAAGGATTTTAAGCAGGAGTGTGACTTGGTCATGTGTGCTTTAGGTGACCCTGAGGGCAATGTAGAAAGGCAGAAAACTTGGGTTCAAGTGAGTAACAAAGATGACCTTGACCAAAGTAATGATCATGAACTTAAAGAGGGAAGAACCAAAAAGCAGGTTTATGAGGTTTCACAGTGGGATCCCAGGGATGGATTAAATATGGAGAATGAGAGATTAGGGGTCTCCTTTCTCAATTACCCTACAACTCACTTGCTATATGATTGACAATACTTTGTGAAATTGCCTCCATTTTTTACTTTGCTTTTGCTTTTACCTCAACATCCTATTACTATATTCTTCCTTTGCATCAGCTATTATACTTAATATTTTAGCAGGTATGAAATAGTTTTATTAAATTAAATGCAGTAGAATGGAAAGCTAACCAGTGCTATATGCACAAAAGTGTTTTAGTTTTGGGATTTTAAGCAAAAGACATATTGCATCTACTCTCTCAAAAACAGTAGAAAAAGAAAGAAGGGGGGGTTTCCCTGGTGGTGCAGTGGTTGGGAGTCTGCCTGCCAATGCAGGGGACACAGGTTCATGCCCCGGTCCGGGAGGATCCTGCATGCCATGGAGCAGCGGGGCCCGTGAGCCATGGCCACTGGGCCTGCACGTCCGGAGCCTGTGCTCCGCAACAGGAGAGGCCACAACAGTGAGAGGCCCGCGTATGGCAAAAAAAAAAAAAAAAAAAAAAAGAAAGAAAGAAAGAAGGAAAGACAGAAGGAAAGAAGTCAGAATAGCAAAAGGAAGAGAGTGAACCTTAAAGTACCCTCTAAAATGGGTTGTACTCAATAAGCCAATGGCATCATATCTATTTCCCTTTAAGAAGTCACTTGGATTAAAAAATCAAGTACATGTTTGACTGTTTTATTTGTTATTTGGCAATTACAGTCAGTTAAAAAAATAATATTTGCAAAGAGAGAAAGTCAGGGTAAATTCCTTCCCTCTGGCATAATTAAAAAAGTAAATATATATGAAAAATGGAGAGTATATTAAGAATGTACAAAATTGTTATTCAAATTTTAAAATTGTCTTTACTTAAATAATTAATTTTCTGCTGATCCTAAGCATTTGTTGAAAATTTTCACAAAATATTACCTGTTTATTCATGCACATTTTACATTAATGAAGCTGCCTCATATTAAGCAGTTTGAAGCCTACAGTCAACATACTGGGACTGTGTTCTTCCACTGTGCTGCTTCTATTTTTTTCCAAGGTTGGAGGTTTCAAGGAAGAGGTTACAATAGATGTAGAAAGAAAGATCTACATTCCTCATAAAAGTATATAAATCTGTATCTTCATATAAATTCTTGAAATGTGTCCATAAAGAATCTCCCAAATTTGAATAGCCAATTCAAAGCCTTTTATTAAAGTATGAGGATTATAAATTATATTTTTAATTGATTTTTATATTAAACATTAATTTGAATTTGATTACCATGTAAGCAATTGTATATTGATTTTTTAAAATCCTTATTTTGTATTGTAGTCAAATAGTGAACATGGGGATCAAATTCAATACACGTAAATCCATTATAATAAAGGCAAAGAGATGTTACCTTCAATGTGCTGACAAAAGTAACATTTTGCTAAACTCTTAAAAACAAGGGAGATATTTTCATTCGAACAAAAAAACAGAGTTCGTCATGAGAGAGATTCTTGCTAGAGGAACTCTTAAAGGCTGAAGAAGAAATTTCAACAAGAGGACAAAAGTGAAATACTAGGAAGAATAGAAAGCAGTAGAACCAGTCAAAATATAAAAATATCTAGACAGATATTGACTGTATAAAACCATAAAAATGACAGTGCCCAATTTGGTGGTATAAAAGTGATACAATAGAGGAGAGTTACTGGGATTCGAATTTTTAAGTTCTTTGTATTTTTCTGGCAAAAGGGTAAAGACCATTAACTAAGGGTAATTTTTAAGGAAATAAAATGTATAGCTTCAAAATCAGTAGAAGAAAAAGTTAACTAAAAAAAGCTTATCAATCCAAATGAAATTAGAAGGGAATAAAAATATACAAAAAAAGATGAATATAAGCACAGAATAACATGATAGAGATGAATTCAACTTTCTCAGTAATCACAGTCAATGTAGATAAAATAAACCTTTGCTGAAAAAAACAACATCAGAGTAGAATTTTAAAAAATCAGCTATACCATGTTTATAAGAAACATATTTTAAATATGAGGACACAGGTGGAAAGCAGAACAGAATAAGTTACACCAAAGACTCATGAATCACAAGGAAACACCACTGCTACATAAGCTTCAGAAAAAATTAGATTCTAAGGCAAAAATAATTATAAGAGATGAATGAAAGTTATGACCTAATGACAAATGGAATAATTTACAAGGAAGACACAGTAATTATAGACATATATATGCATTTAACAACATACCCTCAAAATGTATAGAATAAAACGTAGGTTATGAAGCTTGATTCCCTAGAATATTTAATATATTATATTTATAATATTTCATAAATATATTATAAATACTATAAATATATTACTATATAATACATACAACATATAATGTTATATATTACATAATAATATTTATTAATATATTTTATATTATGTTAATAATTATTATATATTATAATTATATATAATAAATTATAATTATATATAATACAATATATAATGATAAAATATATGGAATATATTGCAAAATATATTATTATATATATTATATAATATACTAACATTAATAAATATTAAATAATTTATATATAATATTAAACATTATATTTTGTATCATGAAATGTTATATATGATATATAATATATATTATATTATATATATTATATTTTATATAATGAAATATTATATATAATAAATAATATATTATAATATAATGTATCTAATATATATAGCACATATTATATTATATATAATAAATATGTAATATATATTATATAATGCATATATATTACATAAAAATAATATACGATATAATTGTTATAATATTATTTATTATTATTATATTTAATTATATATTTTATTATATCATTTATTATATCTATCATTATATATAATTTTATATTATATACATGTTATACTATAAGATATATATAATACACATTACATATAATATGTATTAGATGTAATAGATAATTCATATATAAATCTATATACATATTAATATATAAACATATATTTATATACATATTAATATATTATATGAAATAAATATTATATGCAGAGTATATTAATGATTAAACATATTTATTAAAATAATTAACTACTAATTAATATAATATATTTAATAATTATATTATGTTATAAATATATTATAAAATATATTTGAAATATATTATACATAGCATTTGTTTAAAATATATAATATAAATGCAGTATAAATGAAATATAATATATTTATTCTCTTATATTATACTGTATATTTTAATAATTATAACTATATATGTAATATATACTATATATATCATATATGTTAGCTAATGGAAAATATTATGATAATTATATGTTATATGATATTTATCATAATATATTGTATTAGCTATTATATAATATATTCATATTTATAATATATATCATATATAGTTTATATATAAATAGATAAGGTATACTATATTATATATAATATTAAATATATTTACATCAAATAGAAAGATATTCAATAATATATAATATATGTTATATTTAATATAATTGATTATACTAATTATAATTTTAATATAATTGATTATAATTTTAATATAATGTTATAATATATGGTTATATATAATTATAATATAATGCATAATTATATATAATATGTAAACATAATAACACATACATAATATCTAATTATACAATTATATAGCATATAATATGTAATATTAGTATATGGCATATATAATATATATTCTGTATATCATATATTATAATATAATAATTATAATTATAATATATAATACAATATATTTTATATTTTATGTGTATTATATTGTATATAATATATATCATGTGTATAATGTATTTTTATATATGTTATATTTGATATATATCATGTATATTATATATATTATTTTATATATATTAAATAGATATGTCATATATATTATATATATTATATATACATATATGTATTATGATATGCTTGATATGTCTTGTAAATATGTATTTTATATATAATGCATGCATTATACATATAATATATGTAGTATATTATATATGATTATAATTAATTGTTATATATAATTATCAATTATAATTTATTATTATTATTATTATTTTGCTGTACACAGGCCTCTCACTGTTGTGGCCTCTCCCGCTGCGGGCCACCGGCTCCGGACACGCAGGCTCAGCAGCCATGTATCACGGGCCTAGCCACTCCGCGGCATGTGGTATCTTCCCAAACCCGGGCAGAACCCGTGTCCCCTGCATCGGTAGGCGGACCCTCAACCACTGTGCCAC